>NC_142121.1:15000-377500 GCF_056152115.1 Neolamprologus brichardi | reverse complement strand
GGAAGGAAGAAGAAGAAGCTTCATCTACAGGTACGAACAGCAACGCGAGAGAGGGAACAGACTTACGTGTGTGTGTGTGTGTGTCTGTGTGTGCATGGGGGGAGGGGGGGTCACGTGGGGCAGGAAGTGAGGTAAACAGTCCTCTCAGTCTCAGAGTACACACACCCAGTAATAAAAACTATCATAAATAGTATAGAGAAAGTATTCAGTGCATCCTTATGTGTACAGGTGTGTATTTATACTGGCTGTTTTTCACAGAGCCTCATGGAGGAAGAGCAGCTGAGATGAAGGTTGACCTGCTCCTCACCAACCGCCATCAGCCCGTGGGCCACGCTTTGCACCACTACAGTGTTCCAACAAATGATCCTCCTTCAAACTGCCTGATTTCAGACGGGATAACTGTTCTTGAACGCACCAATGAGCCGGTTTGTGGTGTGTTCAAGGACAACACAACCCTGTAACATGAACTCTGAACGATCCTGCCACCTGTGTGTGTGTCTCACCTGGAAGACGTCGTTGGCACACTTGCGGCACAGGTTGTGTTGGCACGGCAGGATGACCACCGGCTTGGTGAACATCTCCAGGCAGATGGGACAGATGAGCTGCTTCTCCAGACTCTCCATGACGCTGAGGACGCCGGCGAGGACAGAGAGAGGTGTCCCAGAGGAGACAGGAGCTGAGCAGGAGCAGCTGAGGAGTGTGTGAGTGTGTGGGGCCTGCAGCAGCTCTCAGACTGTTTTAGACGGCAGACGTCAGCCGTTACCGTGCAGACATGCCCTTATATGTTAAAGGTCAGGGGGGGACACATGAGAGGGGGAGGGAGACAAATGAGGGGAGATGATAAAGCACAACAGGCCTGGTTAAAGGGACAGTCCACCACAGTCTGTAGAGCAGCCGAGGAGGCCACAGCTCCCCCTGCTGGCAGGTTTTTGATGATCAGCTGTGCGGACAGAGCGATCGGAGGTCTTCAGACGAGTCTGAGTGACGAGCAGCAGGTTTTGTTTAGCGCGCAACATGAAATATGAAGGCTGAAACCAACAAAGAAGAAATATGAAGGCTGAAACCAACAAAGAAGAAATATGAAGGCTGAAACCAACAAAGAAGAAATATGGAGGCTGAAACCAACAAAGAAGAAATATGAAGGCTGAAACCAACAAAGAAGAAATATGGAGGCTGAAACCAACAAAGAAGAAATATGAAGGCTGAAACCAACAAAGAAGAAATATGGAGGCTGAAACCAACAAAGAAGAAATATGGAGGCTGAAACCAACAAAGAAGAAATATGGAGGCTGAAACCAACAAAGAAGAAATATGAAGGCTGAAACCAACAAAGAAGAAATATGGAGGCTGAAACCAACAAAGAAGAAAAATGGAGGCTGACAGAGACGTACAACTCATTAGTCATTCACCTGCACTATAAACCTGCAGTTCCTCTGACGTCCAGACTCAGTGGTGGCAGCACTGAGTCCATCCCCATAGACTCCTGTGTTAAAATCAACAGCTTGAAGCTAACACTGCTGTGGTCTCTGTAGATACTTTACCCTCCATAACACCAGTATAACTTACCTGCATTATTAGGGGCGTGGCCTGTGTGACTGACAGGTGGATGGTGACACAAATAGCTGTAGCTGCTAGCTTCACCTGAACCGGGCCTGTGGGCCGGGTTTGTGCTGTTGGAGCCTTTTGCTGCATTTTTAATGACATCATCAACAATATGGCTGCTGTGAGGTCACTGCACTAACAGAGCGTCCAAGAAGGCGGAGCAAGTGTGTGATGAGGGAAACTCGAGGAATCTGATTGAATGTTAATGATTAGCAGGGGTCTGTGTGATGCTAATATGGTGTCATGTCGGTGGTCCAAACAGTTCAAACCTTAAAAAAAACCAACTCATTCACAATCGGGACAAAAAGAGAGGGGCGGAGCTTCCAGGTGACTTGACCACAGGTGTGTCATCAGGTTTATTTGAGTTCACAGATGACAACAAATTAAAAGAAACAAACTTCAAACCGAAACATTATTTACATCATCATGTGACATCCGAAGCTCCACCTCTTCTTCCCAAAAACAACCAATCACAGCATTGCTTCAGCTACAATAATAACTGAACAGCAGGTGATGAAGATGGTCTCCTCACAGGACACTAAAACACAGAGACAGTTTGCACACAGGAGGACTTTGGTGGTTTCCTGTCCTTGGAGGAAGATAGAAACAGAAACTCAGAGTAAGCTTTAAACTGGAGGAGCGTTCCTGCTGCCGCGCTTCACGGTCGGGCTACAGCTTGCGGTCGTAGACGGAGTGATGCATTTCCCGTCTTCATGTGTAGGTGTCCCCGTACCTGCGGTGGCCATCGCCAATCAGCTGAGTTTTCTCGCTTGCATTCGTCGGCTGGTGGACTATCGGAGCCTCGACGTCTGCAGAAAAGACAGAAAGTCAACAAAAGTCAGTGAAGGTTCTCGGTCACGCAGGTTGTGGTGGTCTAAAGAGCTCGCACAGACTCGCACTTCTTTGTTCACGTTTCATCTGGGAAGCTTCTTCAGCTCTAAGAGCCATCAGTGGAGAGTGGTGGGTATTTAAGCCCTATGGGAGGGTCCTAGACCCCCTGTTGATCCTTTGCCTAATCACACGAGCCCAGGTGTGTGTCCACAAACACGAACCTGCTCTCATTATATTTGTAGTTATACTTCCTTCTATTTAAAAATGACTGACTGCACCTTCAAACATCAAAATAAAAGCTAAACACTTCCTGTCACCCCACCGTTTTCGGGTTCATTGCGGATCTCCTCCTCCAGGTCGTCGGGGGAGGCGTAGTCTGGCTCCGCCCCCTCTCCTGTGGGTGGCGGCTTGAGTTTGCCGCAGCAGCAGTTGCAGCAGCAGCAGAGACAGCAGCAGCAGTAAAAGCCGGTGATGATCCCACAGAGCACGAACAGACCCTGAACACAAACACGCCGTCAGCTCACGCCTCCTCACACCACCTCTATTCACACAGCCAGAGTGGAAGCTCCGCCCCACCTTGGCCCACCAGGTGGACAGCATGAAGTATGTGTTGACGTTGTCCTCTCCAAACTGCTGGGCCACGTAGAGTCCCAGCGAGCCATACGAATCGTAGATGTTCCTCTTGGTGAGGTCACTCAGGACGGCGTGGGCGCTGTTCAGCTCCTTGAACTTCTCCGCCGCCTCCGGGTTGTCCGGGTTCTTATCGGGGTGGTACCGCAGCGCCAGCTTCCTGACATCACACGCAGGTGTTAGTATTCACGTGCTGAGGTCAGAGAGTCTAGCTCTGCCCTCTGATTTCATCAGCAGCGCCATTAGTGCGCAAGCTGAACGACACACTCGCATCTTAAATCGTGTCATCAAACGTGCAGGTGAGTGGGCGGAGCTGGTGTAGGCTCACCTGTATGACTTCTTAATGTCGTCATGGCTGCAGCCTTTCTCCAGCCCCACGATGTGATACAGAGACTCTCCAGAGGTGGACAGAGCGCGCTGCCTGCCGTCAGACATCCTAAAACCATCACCTGTCACAGGTGAACAAACCACAGTGTCACACACGCGGTCACAGGGAAAGATAAATGCCAGTGAACACGCTCCGTAGGGCAAAGGTCAGTGAAAGCCTTTCAAATATTTTAGTGACAGCAGTGAAAGTTTATTAGTTCATGGATCAGAAGAGAAAACGTGAGGAGTCAGATCATTTTAACGTTTCCTGCGGGGTCAAAGGTCAATGTTTCCTGCTAGTTGTTCCTGTGGTTTTTTATTAAGCAGAAAAAAAGTGTCTGACTTTTAACTGAAGAAGAAGAAAGTAAACAAATAAATAACATAAACGTGTCGTTACTGCCGCACTAAAAAACTCCAGAAACACACAAAACGATGTCGGCTGTGTACCGAACATGGAGTCGAATGAGATGAAATGACGAAATGAAACCAAACGCAGATGCAGCGCTATAAAAATCAGAAACAGAAAAATGTAATTTAAAAATAAAATGTTCGCCCAAAAAGAAACAGTAAAAATTCTACAGAAAGAAGAAAAGTGGTCACTTTATTAGTTCAGTGCACAAACTCCAGCTACAATAGAAATGTGTCTCCTCAGTCACATGCTCGGTCAGGCCTCTTCCGGGGCGCGGGGGGCCCTCGGGCCTCCGGCCTCTGTGCCTGCGGCTCTGTTCACTCTGGCACAGCTGGCTGCCGGCGGAGCCGGCGGGCACGCCGGTGCAGCCTCCTCTAGCTTCTGCCCGGTGGCTACTGGGTGACCCCTCGTCTGGGGATCCTCAGCTCTTCCCATGAAGGTGGCACGGATGCCCCTCCGGTGGTCCTCCTTGGGTTCTTGCACTCTGGGGCCTCTGGATGTCTGGGGCCTGCTTCATGTCCTGGGGGCAGGGCTATGGCTCTCTACATCCTCTTGCAGACCATTACATGGGGAAACCTTTTGAATACAAGCACGCCGATCCACACAGGTGTGCACACGGGTGTTCACTGTTCGTAGACTTAAATCACACCTTTCTTGGCTGCTACTTCAAAGCACATTGTGTCTGTCCACGTCTGCTTCACGTAAAAATAAAACCAAATAGAAACACGTCTGCTTCATGTCAAAATAAAACCAAATAGAAACATGTCTGCTTCACGTCAAAATGATGCCAAATAGAAACGCGTCTGCTTCAGGTCAAACTAAAAAACAAATAGAAACGCGTCTGCTTCATGTCAAATTAAAACCAAATAGAAACACGTCTGCTTCAGGTCAAAATAAAATGCGTCTGCTTCATGTCAAAATAAAAACAAATAGAAACACGTCTGCTTCACGTCAAAATGAAACCAGATAGAAACGCGTCTGCTTCACGTAAAAATAAAAACAAATAGAAACACGTCTGCTTCACGTCAAAATAAAACCAAATAGAAACACGTCTGCTTCACGTCAAAATAAAAACAAATAGAAACATGTCTGCTTCACATCAAAATAAAATGCGTCTGCTTCAGGTCAAAATAAAAACCAAATAGAAACGCGTCTGCTTCACGTCAAACTAAAAAACAAATAGAAACACGTCTGCTTCATGTCAAATTAAAACCAAATAGAAACACGTCTGCTTCAGGTCAAAATAAAATGCGTCTGCTTCACGTCAAAATAAAAACAAATAGAAATGCGTCTGCTTCAGGTCAAAATAAAACCAAATAGAAACACGTCTGCTTCACGTCAAAATGATGCCAAATAGAAACGCGTCTGCTTCAGGTCAAACTAAAAAACAAATAGAAACGCGTCTGCTTCATGTCAAATTAAAACCAAATAGAAACACGTCTGCTTCAGGTCAAAATAAAATGCATCTGCTTCATGTCAAAATAAAAACAAATAGAAACGCGTCTGCTTCAGGTCAAAATAAAACCAAATAGAAACGCGTCTGCTTCAGGTCAAAATAAAACCAAATAGAAACACGTCTGCTTCACGTCAAAATGATGCCAAATAGAAACGCGTCTGCTTCAGGTCAAACTAAAAAACAAATAGAAACGCGTCTGCTTCATGTCAAATTAAAACCAAATAGAAACACGTCTGCTTCAGGTCAAAATAAAATGCATCTGCTTCATGTCAAAATAAAAACAAATAGAAACGCGTCTGCTTCAGGTCAAAATAAAAACAAATAGAAACGCGTCTGCTTCATGTCAAATTAAAACCAAATAGAAACACGTCTGCTTCAGGTCAAAATAAAATGCATCTGCTTCATGTCAAAATAAAAACAAATAGAAACGCGTCTGCTTCAGGTCAAAATAAAACCAAATAGAAACGCGTCTGCTTCACGTCAAACTAAAAAACAAATAGAAACACGTCTGCTTCATGTCAAATTAAAACCAAATAGAAACACGTCTGCCTCATGTCAAAATAAAAACAAATAGAAACGCATCTGCTTCAGGTCAAATTAAAACCAAATAGAAACACGTCTGCTTCATGTCAAAATAAAAACAAATAGAAACGCGTCTGCTTCAGGTCAAAATAAAACCAAATAGAAACACGTCTGCTTCAGGTCAAACTAAAAACAAATAGAAACGCGTCTGCTTCAGGTCAAAATAAAACCAAATAGAAATGCGTCTGCTTCAGGTCAAACTAAAAACCAAATAGAAACGCGTCTGCTTCATGTCAAATTAAAACCAAATAGAAACACGTCTGCTTCAGGTCAAATTAAAACCAAATAGAAACGCGTTTGAGTTTCAGGCCATCGGTGCGAACGTTTCCACAGACGGTTCGAATGCCTCGACCTGCCACGACGTGCCTGTTATTACATCAGCAGGCCAGAACCACTTGATGTCAGCCCCTCACAGATATGAGGTTTTCATGGGACACTGGTGACCCTGTACCTGATGATGTCACACAGGTGGGTAGCGGCAGGATCGACATATACTGAAGGGAAAGAGTGAGAGAGCTAAAGAGCCATTACCTGCCTGCCGAAGCTTCGCAGCGTCCCGACCCAGTTGCTACCTGCTCAGGTGTTCCTACCTCGACCTGCAGCTCGAAGCTTCTACCTGCTCAGGTGTGCCTGCTGACAGCCTCCATCAAACATTCAGCAGCGGCTCGGATCGGGTGACTGCGAGCCTCCACGCCTGCTCAGGTTTCTCCAACACGCTCTGACGGATTCATTGTGACGTGGAGGGAGAGATGTTACCATGGCGACCAGGTGAGTCAGGAGGGGACGGGGCAGGTGCTGTAAGTGGATGCAAAGGCTGACTTCTTTTTGCTGGAGCTCCAGCTGTGTGAGATGCACCTGGCGGAGGAACACCTGACACACCTGGTTCCAGAAAACGGCGCCAACACAAACTCTTCACTTTAGCTTTGAGCTAATGTGACCCCTACAGGTGTGCCCTACCTGCCACCCTGTGACAGCCGTGACAAGTCTGAATAAAAGAGAAACCTTTGACCTTTGACCTTTAAATCATTAGGCCGTCAGACTGAAACAGCCTTCGTTCCTTCGTTAAATCGAAGTGCCTTCTCCTTTCCATAATTAACAAAGTGCTTACCATGAACAACACTCGGACCCACAGTGGGCCCTGTCCTGTGGGGTCCCAGTAAAAAATGGTACTGTATAACGTTTTCTTTCTTTCACACGGTTTAGGGATGAAAACCACCTGTGAGTCAAAATGCATGACTCTGCAGACTGAACTAGAACTCAGGAAACAGCTTTGATGATGAAACATCACTGCAGAAAAACTCGGGTAAAGCAGGAACCACACAGGTACCACATGACAAAGGACACTCACACAGTGTACACACATCAGGTAACCAGCGAGACACAGAAGGACTATCAAAATAAAAGAACTAGCACAGATACTACTGCGGACTGGTATATGTGTTTATCTTCTGTCCCTGAGACAGACCCCGGGGGCGACTGGCGTCCTCCTATCCATGTTCTATGGAAAGCATCCTGTGCTGCTGCCTCCGTGTGATTTTCCAGCTGAGGCTGCCCCGAGGATCCTCGGGTGGTCTTCACCTGCTCTCGACGAATTGCACCGCTCTCGCTGTCTCAGAAAAGCAGCAAATATCAAAGACTCGTCACAGCAAGTTCATAATCTGTTCACACTGCAGCTGTGAGGCAAACGATACAGGAGCATCAGAACAGAGACAGCAGGTTCTACCCTGGAGCTGATCAGCCGATGGCATCCTGTGTAATACTGTTTATGTGCAATATAGCTTCTTTCTTATGTTGAATGACCGTGTTCAAGCTCATTTCTTATATTATTCTCGTAATTTAAACTTTTAATGACTTTTTGACACCGCAGTGTAACAGTGAGCAGGTCAGTGTGAGCATGACAACAATGGTGAACTCCATCACTGATACATGCTCCAACATCCAGGTAAGGAAACTTACTGAGGTAGCAACTCTGTCCGAATTCTCCGGATCACCAGGGGTACAGCTGGCAGACAACACAACCAAGCCGTACTTCATCAGCCCGGCTGTCGTGCACAGCTCAACACAAAACATTCTGCCAGCAAAGACACCCACAAACATCTCTGGACCGAGCCGACCTTTGGATAAGCATTCTAAGCTAGCTAACATGTGGCTTTAGCTAGCAAGTGAAAAACTGAGTCAGTGTGAGATTTAAATACAGTACAGAATGATATCAGCAGAACCCCACAGCGCCCCCTACTGTGCCTAGTGACAACCCACCCCCGTTTACCTAAATCATACATCTGTGCTCGCTGCATCTCAGTGTGACGTTCACCTGAACCTGCTCAGGTAAGGTAATGAAATCATGCAGCGTACAATAAAAGACACACAGACTGGTTTGGAGGATAATACTCGTGTTTACTGACACAGAGAACTGTTAGTGCAAGCTTTACAACAGGAAGACGCTCTGCGAACAGAAACCCAGGCGTGCGAAGCTTAAAACTCTACAGTGGGGCGGAGCCACCAATCACCACGCAGTTCCCGCTCACACAGGCATCTGCAGCTGGGAGTACTCGTCCTGCCCCTCCTTCTCCTCCAGAGTGGGCTCCACGTCATCAGCGTCTAGCTGCAGGAGCAGAGGTAAAAGGTCAGGACGATGGCGCAAATGTTTTAATGGAGCTGAAAGCTTTAAGTTTGGAGCAGAAATGGTTAATGACATCACACCGCCTCTGCAGGTGAGTGCTACCTGTGTTGTTATCACAGCTCAGTGCATTAAAGCTCTAACAACCAATAAAAGTATTTTTATCACCAGCCTGAAATCTGATTGGCTGCTGAGAGAATTCTGGTTGAAGATGCGCCGTTCATGTGTAGGTTGGGTTCAGCGATCAGATCGTGTGACTCACGCTCTGCAGCTCTCGGCGGGAGAAGAGGCGGGGCAGCAGCAGCATCCTCACGGGGATGGTCAGCAGCAGCACGAAGGGGAAGGCCAGCGCTGCCGCTGTCGCCATGACGACCCACAGCAGAGCCAGACATGTCAGCTGGATGAGAGTGAAAAGGTGCATCCTCAAAGTCCGCACCTGTGAGACAGCAGAGGACATGTGAGAGACGGCGTGTGAGGAGCTGGGACGGCGGTTCAGACCGATAGCGCCGACGTCGGAGGCTGAAGCTCGACCTGGAAGCTCACCTGAAGGATTCGTCTGTGACAGCGGGGGGAACGTCCAGGTTTCTATATCCTGTTGTGTTTGCCTCATAAAGCTGAGTACACACCCACTCTGATCACCTACAGTATAATACTGACTGCGCTCGCCGTTGTTTGCTCGTTCCAACAGTCAAACCTGTGGCTCAGCTGAGAATTATCAGACTATCTGGATTTGTTTGGCACAGTTTATAGATGTGAAATTATTTTGTACCTTTATTAATCGAGTATGACTGTCTGCACTAAAGCTGGTTACAGTTTGGATATTTTCGTCTGTCTGTGCATAATCTGTTCATAACTGGGCGCCCGCTCAACGCAGTGAGCTAAACCGGCACCCGTGAGCAGACACTTTTTTCTGTTTTGATCAGGCAATCCTTGCATCGGCATGCAGTTTTCCCTGCAGTGTCTGTGAGCCACAGGGAATGACTGACCTTGCGGACGTAGTTGTGGTTGGGGTGGTATTTTGGGGGCATCAGCAGCAAGATGAGTCGCTCAGTGAGCTGGATCCCATTCAGGGACATCACACCCATGTAGAGGAAGATCCCGAACAGGACTGCCAGCGGGATCTGACGCAGAACTTCGCCGATGACGATGGACAGACCTGACAGAGCAGACAGCAGGTCAGACGTCGCAGCAGCACACTGCGAGCAGCAGAAGCGGCACTGATACGCTCGACGGTAGTCGTACCTACTAGAAACGCCACCAAGAAGCCCGTCACCCTCTGCTCCTTCACCTCCTGGATGCGAGGCTTGTCTCCAGGGGCAACGGCTTTACTCATGACGGTCAGGGCATTGGTGTGAGTCACAGACCGAACTGTGGCGGCCGACAGCCAGGGCAGGCCGAACAGAGCCGAGACTCCGCCCACCACCACAATGATTAAAAGATCCACGTGAAAACCGGTTCCCTTCACCAGCATCCTCTCCTTCTTACTCACGATCAACCTGCAGGATAGCGCAGGAAAGTGAAGGTCAGGGAAGGAAAACGGAGCAACCTCAAAGACTCAAAGACGAGGCTCAGAGTCAAGTAAGAATAGAAAAGAATAGAAAAGAGAGCCTTTACTTAGGACCAAGAGTCAAGCTACAATAGAAAAGAATAGAAAATAGAGCCTTTACTTAGGACCAAGAGTCAAGCTACAATAGAAAAGAATAGAAAAGAGAGCCTTTATTTAGGACCAAGAGTCAAGTAAGAATAGAAAAGAATAGAAAAGAGAGCCTTTACTTGGGACCAAGAGTTAAGTAAGAATAGAAAAGAATAGAAAAGAGAGCCTTTACTTAGGACCAAGAGTCAAGCTACAATAGAAAAGAATAGAAAAGAGAGCCTTTATTTAGGACCAAGAGTCAAGTTACAATAGAAAAGAATAGAAAAGAGAGCCTTTACTTAGGACCAAGAGTCAAGCTACAATAGAAAAGAATAGAAAAGAGAGCATTTATTTAGAACCAAGAGTCAAGTTACAATAGAAAAGAATAGAAAAGAGAGCCTTTACTTAGGACCAAGAGTCAAGCTACAATAGAAAAGAATAGAAAAGAGAGCCTTTACTTGGGACCAAGAGTCAAGTTACAATAGAAAAGAATAGAAAGGAGAGCCTTTACTTAGGACCAAGAGTAAAGTTACAATAGAAAAGAATAGAAAAGAGTGCCTTTACTTAGGACCAAGAGTCAAGGAAGAATAGAAAAGAATAGAAAAGAGAGCCTTTACTTGGGACCAAGAGTCAAGTTACAATAGAAAAGAATAGAAAAGAGAGCCTTTACTTGGGACCAAGAGTCAAGTTACAATAGAAAAGAATAGAAAAGAGAGCCTTTACTTGGGACCAAGAGTCAAGTTACAATAGAAAAGAATAGAAAAGAGAGCCTTTACTTAGGACCAAGAGTCAAGTTACAATAGAAAAGAATAGAAAAGAGAGCCTTTACTTGCGACCAAGAGTCAGTCAAAATAAAAGTCCACCCAAGCTTCTGTCGCCCACCTTAAAGCTGAGAAATACAGTAAAAACCAGGACAGGCTACTTCTCATCGCTAGCGTTTCACTGCCGTGCTTTATCATTTGAAGTTCAATGACAGTGTCTGTCAGTGCTTGACACTTTATCGGTGGACCCCCATAAAAGTTAGTCAAGATTAAGAATTAACTCCCACGTAAAGTTTCTAATAAAGCCCAAGTGGTGTGTCTAAAATCTGAAATCACCTACGCTGTTATCTGGGACTCCATGAAGATGAGAATGAAGACGAGTATAGCTGGCAGGATGCTGGCGCCCATCATCCAGGCTGGAAACTGCCCGTCCGACCCCAGAAGGGAAATCACCCAGCCTCGCTTCTCTGGGCTGGACACCGAGAATCCGCTGGGCACGTTCAGTTTCTGCGAGCAAAGGATGACGGCAGCTATTTAAAGCCCAGTACAAGGTTCCTTTTTTGAGGCTTAAAATGTGCTCTCCCCCACCTGAGTATAGGTGTCCTGCACACTGTAGTCCACCAGCACCATGATGAGGATGGCAATGGGGACCCCAAAGTCTCCGATGATCCTACGGAGCTGAAACACACAAAGCCTCATGTGAGAGCTCAGTAGGTACCAGGAAGGAAACATCCAGATGTAGAACCAATGAGGCAAGTGTGCGTGCATCTGAGCTCATTCAGAACACCTGGATAGGAAGTGAAGCTGAGACACCGGTGGAGGTCTTTGGTGCGTTGTTTTGGATGTACATCGATGGTATCTGACACTGCGATGATCTATAACAGCTTAACATGTGTACACCTGTATTTACATGTAACTGCTCATAAACACCAGAGCCTATTAGTTAAAGAAGGTGGGCCTTGTGTACGCAGCGACCCAGGAGCTCTTTTCAACCTTTTACTTACTTTACAAAATGTTTTTCTTTATATTTATACGGTCAGCTAAGCCACTCCGAGCCTTAATACAGCACAGAAGGGCTGAATTGTGGGACATTGAGTTTTTACATCCCCAAAGCTGGATTTGATCCCAGCAGACATACAGTGGAGAACGTGAGTGTTATGTGTGAATGCATAATGACAATGAAGGACTCTTCTTTGTAGATACCTTAACTATTTACACCTCAGCTTATCTAAACTGTATACTGAGCTGAACTTGCACTCATGCAAACATGTGCTGTGTTTGTATGAATCATTGCAGTTACAGTATTTTCCATCATTCTGTCCAATCAGTATATCTCAGGCTGTGAGGATGAATACACCTGGGCAAGTAGCCAGTCTGTCACAGACTTATGCTCACCTTACCACCTGCAGCCAGTTTAGAGGAATCACTTATCACACTGGCTGTGGAGAGAAACCAGCACATTGAGAAACTGGAGAAAGGACCTCCGGACTATGATCCCAGAGTGCTAACCAGCACACCACCGAGCTGCTCCGTGTGTACTTTCAATCTTTTAGATCTTAGCCTGCAGAACCTTGTATGTACTGTAATGTGTATATACCTGTATGTTCCTGTGTTTGTGTGTACTGACCCTTCCAGGGAAGAAGGAGCTGTTCTTGAACTTGCGAAGGTAGAAGGCGATGAAATACGTTCCTGCCATGAGGACCAATGACAGCAGAGCAGTGTTCGGTTCTCCAACAACTTTCCCAGGATTCCCGGTGGCCATAGTGTAGTTGCAGTGAGATGGAGATTCAGTGTTGTTTCCATGGTAACAGTTATGGAGTGGATGCTCCTGAAAGATCTGAGAAAGACCACCAAAGAAGACGTGTGTTGAGTATCTACAATGGTGTGAAAAAGTGACACCTCCCCCACCCACCCCCCATAGTGATTTCTTTATTAAATAGGTGCTTGACAAAGTTGAGTTGACCAAAAGATCCTCAAAGGCCAGACATCATGCTGTGATCCAAGGAAATTCAGGAACAAATGAGAAACACAGTAGATGTCTCAGTTGGGAAAAGGTTATAAAGCCATTTCTAAAGCTGTGAGACTTCAGTGAACCACAGTGAGAGCCATTATCCACAAATGGCAAAGACAAGAACAGCGAGCCTTCCCAGCAGTGGCCGGCTGACCATCCAAGAGGTCACAAAAGACCCCATAAGAACATCCAGAGAACCACAGGCCTCACTGGCTTCAGTTAAGGTCAGAGTTCATGACTCCATCATAAGAAATAGACTGGGCAGAAATGGCATCCATGGCAGAAAACCATTGCTGAGCAAAAGGAACGTAAAGGCTGATCTCAGTTTCCCAGAAAACATTGTGATGATGCCCAGAACTTATGGGAAAATACTCTGGACTGACGAGAGTTGAACTTTTTGACTCCCGTTACATCTGATTTCAAAGTAACACAGCATTTCAGAAAGGGAACATCATACCAACAGTAAAATGGGTGGTTGAAGTGCAATGGTCTGGGGCTGTTTTGCTACCTCAGGGACAGGAAGTTTGCTGTGGTAAATGAAACCATGAATTGTGCCGTCTACCGAAACATCCTGAAGGAGAATGTCCGGCCATCTGTTTGTGACCTCAAGATGAGCCACACTTTGGTTCTGCAGCAGGACAATGATCCAAAACACACCAGCAAGTCCACCTGTGAATGGCTTAAGAAAAACAAAATGAAGACTTTGGAGTCCTGACCTGAATCACGACCTCAATAAGGTGCTACCCTCCAGTGTTGACGGAATTACAACCATTTTGGCCATAAAACACTCATTGTCAGTTATCACAAATGATGATGGCAGTTGTTGCTGCTGAGGCTGGCCCAACCAGTTATTAGGTTTAGGGGACAATCACACAGGGCCATATAGGCTCCCCTTAATCATGAACACATCGTGTGGACCGATCACAGTACATCTACATGACTCAAAGGTCCTTTTGTACTAAGCAAGTGTCAACTCTATCTTCTGCTGAGCTACCTAAAGAAAAATGGAGAACTATGAAGAAGATTCTGCCTTCGTTTCAGTCCTCATTTTCATATCCTTTCAAAGATCATCTAAATGAAAGAATCCACAAATTACCTGAAAAACGTCTGAACTTACCTTGATCAGCTTGGCGAAGGTCTCATAGATAAAAATGAGAGAGATCAGGAAGGAGAAGATCTCCTGTGTGAAGCGTGAAACAAAGCGAACGAGTATGCTTCCCTCGAAGGCCACGGTAAGGACAACGATGAGCACCAGCCAGAGACCGATCCATGCCCGACCCGTCAGATAATCGATCCCGTTAACTTTACAAAACTGCACAGGAACAAAGAGGAGGCAGGTTTCAGGAGACAGTCTGAAATACTTTGGTCTGATGTTGCTACAGTGGACAAAAAGACTGTTATCATAGATTAGACTGGAATGAGTTAATGACTGTCCCCATCTCAGCTCAGCCAAAGATGCTGGAAAACAACTCTCAGTAATGATGCACAAGCTTCTGCTGAGTTCTTTCACTTTTATCAAATTTCAGTGCTACAAAATTAAAATGTAGATCTAAATTAGGTTCTGTACATATAGGCACTGTCCATTGTAGAATTTGAAAGACTGTTTGCAAACAGAAGATCACCGGATGTAAGTAAAAGCTTTTTTTTCAAGCTGATGTGTTCAAGGTCATTTTGATCGTTTGCATAACTGAGGAGGAAAAGACAATTTTAAGAAAGCTTTGAGTCAAAAAGAAGTAAATCTACAAAACCTTGAGTTTAAAATGTTTAATTTAAATACAGGTTATATGCTGATGTGTCGACTTTGTGTCAGGCAATCTCACAGTGTAGAAGGCCTCTTCGAATACAAGCAGCGGTCCGGAGAAGCCGATCACCAGCAGCGGCTGAGCTCCCAGCACACTGAACACAATGCCCTGCAACGCAGTGGCCACTATCAGCTCCGACACGCCGATCAGACCCTCCGTTTTCTCACCTGCAGGGATGAAGATCACAGGTCCTCATATGGACCAAAGGTAAGGCGGCCTTTCTTCAGCCAAGCCTCGCCAGGTTCAGACTTACCAAGCAGTCCACCAAAGGTGATGGCAGGTGACAGTGCAGCAAAGTAGATAAAGATAATGGCAGCCATACACTGAGGGTTTAGAGCATCTCGGATGTCACTGAGATACTGAGGATAGCGCCGCATCACGTCTTTGATGAGGCCTCCAAACAGACGACCTGACCTCCTCAACGGCTCATCACCAGGTTTGGAGGGAACAAGAGAATCTGCAGGAGAAGAGCAAGATTCTTTAACATTTTTGCACTGACATTAAAGCTTTTAGGAAGCATGAATATTTTAGTATTTAGGGAATAATAAACATTTACCATAAAAGCAGGCAACATGCAAATTTAATGCTCCAGGAAAACGGCTGATTCAGGCAAAGCTCCCATCAAAAACCTGTTCTTTCAGCTTTTATTACTCAGCTCTAACCTGCTCCTGAAACTGGACTCGGGCAGCTGGGACTCACCTTCGTCCTGCTGAATGCTGGTCTGTTTCTCCTGAAGTTTGCTGCTCTGCTCCTCCTCCCTCTTTCTGAGCATTTCTCGTTGGAAGTGAGCCACTGAGTGGAGCAACTCGTCACCGCTGACCTCAGAGGGCGGGAGGACGATGCTGCTGTCCAGAAAACGGTTGATGGCTGTCAGCAGGTCCTGACGGTCATCTGCCTGGTACGCTGCCTCATGGAAGTTCTAAAAGAACAAAAAAGATTGGACCTCATGATAATAGATGATGCTGATTAATATCTGGTGCCATCAGGAAGTACCTTACACAGTCTGCTGGCACTCACCTTGTCAGACATGAGTGTTGAGATAGAGCGTCCAATCTGATGGTAGTCAATGTTGGCAGTGGGCGGGCCCAGCAGGAGGAAGAGGAACCTAACTGGCACAGGAACCTCCAAGACAGATTCCAGCAAAACTGCCTCCTGCAGTCGCACAAACGCCATGGATGGCTGGTCCAGGAAACCCACACTGCCTGCAGACACATGAGAGTGATGCACTGAACCCAGCGAACATGCTCCTCCACACGGCAACACATGACCAAGAAGGTTATGCATGTCCATGTTCAGTCCTGTGAAAAAGGTTTTGGTACTAGGGAAGTGTAAGTCTTTGATTTTCATCTTTCTCCTTGTGCTACCCAACTAGTCTTTAAAGATACAAGGAGATGCAAGAAGCCATGCAGCAAACCCTCCCTGAGTTTTCTTTGTTGCTAGTGTTTGCACCGGTGTGATCGGTGTGATGCATACCTACGAGAACCACAGTGGCCTCAGCTCGCTCTGGGATCTTCTCCATTAGCTTTACCTCATGCTTGGATCTGGAGTGACAGAGCTGTGGGACTTCTCTCTGGACAAGCACAAAGTGAAGTCAGTGCCATACCAACAGGCTGACCTTCATGTCCATCACATACATCTGACACCAGGCACTCTCAGGTGGAGGCTTCAGCTGTCTGATTGCACAGCGTCTCCACCTAAAGTTCAGTTTTTACCTTGTTCTTCTCTCCATCAGCCTCCTTGTGATTGGTCAGGTTGATGCAGGGTTCAGATTTTCCATTGTGTCTGTCGATAAGGTTGGCCATGTTTGCTGCAGAGATGTTCTTGCTGAATAAGCTGTGATCTTTCTCATCGCTGGGGTGACTGAGGAAAGAAGAAGAAATGTGCTCAGGAAAAGGCTGGATGGATGGATGGTTGGTTGCTTGGTTGTTTGGATGGATGGATGGTTGCTTGGTTGTTTGGATGGATGGATGGATGGTTATCTTTTGGCTCTCAGCGAAGGCGGTTGCACTTTTCTCCTCTCCTGCCCTTATCTTCCCTGCTTAGCTTCTTATGTCCTTGTCTTGTCTTGTGTTTTTACTTACTTTTCCCTGGAACACTCTCTCACAGTCTGTTCTCTAAAACCTAAAAGAGGAATTATGGATTTGATCAACTGGTCCCTAAATGCAATTGACACCCCTTTCTCAACGAGAAGTCTGGGCTCGGGTGAGCCTGAGTGCTGAAGATATCTACCTACTCGGAACCATGATAACAGGGTTCTTGCTGATCGGAGCTGGCTTGGCCCTGGCTTATCGAAGAATCCCTTTCTAAACGCCTTCGATGCTTGTGCCCTACATGGGAAAATGGCAGTCAACTGGACCAGCGCAGACATGCTGCAGGACCGGATGTGCTGTCTACACCAGCTCTCTCTTACCCTTTACCCGCCCCTGTTGCTTGTCTTGTGTTTCTATGGTGTATTGATAGTCATGTGCTTTTTGTGCTGAGGTGTTTTTTCTGTTATCAAACTGTTCTCCCACTAGGAGCTCAGTCTGAGTGGAGTCTTTTTTTCTCCTCCTCTTACCTCATGTTATGTATTTTCGTTGTTTTTTTCCTATCAGCCTACCTTTCTGGCATGTCTCCCCAATGTGATGTTTGTGTAAAGTTGGTCAGAAGGTTCCTTTGTAAGTGCGCATGCGCCATTAGCGTGCTGAATGGATGAATGGATGGATGGATGGATGGTGGTTTGGATGGGTGGGTGGATGTTTGGATGGATGGATGGTTGGTTGTTCGGATGGATGCATGGATGGGTGGGTGGGTGGGTGGGTGGGTGGATGGATGGATGTTTGGATGGATGGATGCATGTTTGAATGAATGGATGGATGGCTGGATGGTTGTTTGGATGGATGATGGATGGGTGGGTGGATGGATGGATGTTTGGATGGATGGATGCATGTTTGGATGAATGGATGGATGGCTGGATGGTGGTTTGGATGGACGACGGATGGGTGGGGGGATGGATGGTTGGATGTTTGGATGGATGGATGGATGGATGGATGGACGGATGGATGGATGGCTGGATGGTTGTTTGGATGGACGATGGATGGGTGGATGGATGGTTGGTTGTTTGGATGGATGCATGGATGGGTGGGTGGGTGGGTGGATGGATGTTTGGATGTTTGGATGGATGGATGCATGTTTGGATGAATGGATGGATGGCTGGATGGTTGTTTGGATGGACGATGGATGGGTGGGTGGATGGATGGATGTTTGGATGGATGGATGGATGGATGGATGGCTGGATGGTTGTTTGAATGGACGATGGATGGATGGGTGGATGGTTGGTTGTTTGAATGGATGACGGATGGGTGGGTGGGTGGATGGATGGATGTTTGGATGGATGGATGCATGTTTGGATGAATGGATGGATGGCTGGATGGTTGTTTGGATGGACGATGGATGGGTGGATGGATGGTTGGTTGTTTGGATGGACGACGGATGGGTGGGTGGGTGGATGGATGGATGTTTGGATGGATGGATGCATGTTTGGATGAATGGATGGATGGCTGGATGGTTGTTTGGATGGACGATGGATGGGTGGGTGGATGGATGGATGTTTGGATGGATGGATGGATGGATGGATGGCTGGATGGTTGTTTGAATGGACGATGGATGGATGGGTGGATGGTTGGTTGTTTGAATGGATGACGGATGGGTGGGTGGGTGGATGGATGGATGTTTGGATGGATGGATGCATGTTTGGATGAATGGATGGATGGCTGGATGGTTGTTTGGATGGACGATGGATGGGTGGGTGGATGGATGGATGTTTGGATGGATGGATGGCTGGATGGTTGTTTGAATGGACGATGGATGGGTGGATGGATGGTTGGTTGTTTGGATGGATGGATGGATGTTTGGATGGATGGATGCATGTTTGGATGAATGGATGGATGGCTGATGGATGGGTGGATGGATGGTTGTTTGGATGGACGACGGATGGGTGGGTGGGTGGATGGATGCATGTTTGGATGGATGGATGCATGTTTGGATGAATGGATGGATGGCTGGATGGTTGTTTGGATGGACGATGGATGGGTGGGTGGATGGATGGATGGATGTTTGGATGAATGGATGGATGGACGGATGGATGAATGGATAGATGGATGGATGTTTGGATGGATGGATGGATGGATGGATGGCTGATGGATGGATGGCTGGATGGTTGTTTGGATGGACGATGGATGGGTGGATGGTTGGTTGGTTGTTTGGATGGACGATGGATGGGTGGGTGGATGGATGGATGGATGGATGGATGGATGGATGGATGGATGGTTGGTTGGTTGTTTGTTTGTTTGGATGGACGATGGATGGATGGATGTTTGGATGGATGGATGTTTGGATGAATGGATGGATGGATGGACGGATGGATGAATGGATAGATGGATGGATGTTTGGATGAATGGATGGATGGATGGATGGTTGGATGGATGGATGCACCTGTGACGGAGCAACAGAGCTCCCAGAACATTGGCTCGATCTTCAGCTTTAATCTGATCTGAGATCACCATCTGTTCCACCACCTGCTGAGCAATCCCTGGTAAAGTCTTCTGCTTCAGATCCAGGAGTACGGCCCCTGAAACCACACAAACGTGAGAGGGTTGGGAAGTCAGCAATGGGCGGCGTCCGTTTGCTTTGTCTCATGTTTATTTCCTTTTATTTTTCTTCCAACTCTGTAAATCAGTAACTTGTAGATGTTGAATATGGCCACAGAGTGGAGCCCTCTCCCGCTCCCTGAGCTGACAGTTTCAAACACTGATACAGATTGTTATCATATGTAACCAGTGAAATTCTTTTTATGGAGGCCTGACATATCTATATCACAGTGGCATAGTCCTGGAACCAAATAGTTTTGACAGCAGCGGCCAAACAATATCATAGGTATTTACACCAAGGTGACCCAGAAAGTGAAGTTTTTTCCCTGTTCATCAAGAAGTCCAGCACTGCTGCCATGCATACCTATCACAAAAAGTCCTTCAATAAACCTTTTTGTGCAGCCATCAGCTGATTGAGCTTTAATATAACTGCAACATGGGGAAAGCTGTTATTGATAACTACTTTGATTCTGTATGTGAATGTTTCATCTTCAAGTTATTATGAAAGCTAACTGAATTTAATCTAATGCTTCAGATTAGCAGATGGTGGGACTTGAGTACATGCGTAGCTTCTGAATGGGCTTCAATCAAGGCAGAGTGGAGGAGGCTGCCCTGACTTGGCCATATACACTCACAGACAGGAAGCTGTCCACCGGAGGGCAGCAGAGAGCTCCTCCTCACCTTGGGCCATTGTTTTTCTGAGCTCCAGCAGAGAACGGAAGGACAGGGAAGCAATGTGAGGTCTCCCCCAGCGCTCTGTCTCCTCCTCCACCTCCTCCTCAAACTTGATCCATCGAGCCGTCTCCCTCCACTGCAGCTCCTGGTTCCTGTCAATCACCAGCTCGTTCAGCTCCACAAACACCTGGAATCACAGAGGACAGCGAGTCTAAAGAGGACGGCGCCATGGCGTGCGCTCACACACAGAGAATCTAGCCGGCGATGAAACATGTCAGCACTGAGCTCCTGAACATTTTCAGATGAAGCTCCACTGATGAAGCTCCACAACAGTTACAGATGCTACTTCTTCTTCCAGCTGCAGTAATCTTCATCAGCACATATATCATTACATCACTATAATAAAGCAAGTCAGAGCACAAACTGAGTCGCTGAACACGGTCAAAAGAAGCTAAAACCAGAGCCAGTCCAGAGTTACTCTCACATCTGTCACATCTGTCGACCTTCATGTTCACATATTAAACCTAATGCTGTGATTAAACAGGCAGACTAGAAAACTGAAAACAGGACCAAATGGCCGTTTTTTAATTTGGCACAAATGTAGTTCAGCTGGTGTGTTTGGTAGAAAATCAAACATAAAACAAGAGAAATCAGAATAAAACTAAAGAAAGAGACAAAACAAAGTTAATCCAAACTGAAGCTGGCACGTTAAATCACTCTACCTTATTTTGTCGACTCTTTAGGTCCAAACCCACCATCCTGAAGACTGGAGCACACTGAGTGGAGAGAGAAGCTCGCCTCAGAGTTTACCTAGCTCTACCTGTCTGACTCTGCCTGTCTGACTCTTTCTCATTAAGACAGAGTCCAGTTTGTCACCCGTTCACAATGGCACCTGGATTAACGCGCTCAGACTCTCGGCTCGTCTTTCGTCCTTCCTGTCAGCCTCATTCTGGTTGTTTTGTTGTGAGAATCACATCATGTGGACCACCTGAACTGGCTCCCATGAACTCACCTGAACCTTCTTTAATCAGCTTTAATCCCACAAATACATCGACATTCCTGTAAACCTTGCGCTCTGTCGGCAGCTTCAACCTGTGTGTGCGGGATTGTTCTAGCAGAGTCGGATAAACACGAGTCAGAACTTCCACAAAAACGCAGCAGTGACCGAATCTGCGTGGAGCCAAAGTAAGAAGGAAGTGAAGGAAGTGTGAGCTGAAGCAAAAGAAAAGCACGAAAACAAACTCATCAGGATCAGCTGCCAGCAGTTTAGTCTCAGTTTAAGTGAAGCTGAAGACGATTACATTTGAAACATCACAATTAGTCAGATTAGAGGAAGTGAGTGAAAAGGGTCAGAGGGACAGGTGTTTGAGTTGAAGCAGCAAAGTAGCTGAACCAGGATGTGTGGTTAGAGCACAGTTCAAAGGTCAGGCCTCGGAGGGTCAGAGCGGTGATGAGGATTGGGCTCAAAGTGTTTATGTTTCCTATAATAATGACTGCTCCTTAGCCCCGCCCTCTGACCTCATGAGGTGTACGGTCCGGTCGCAGGTGCTGGTTTGTCCAGCTGACCGTCGGATCTTTGGTGGCGTGGACGATCGGTCCTCTGGAGCTCCGCCTCACCAGGTGACGTCGAACGGCTGGAACGTCGTCCAGTCGGTGACCTGCGGCGGACACAGGTGTCCCATATTTAATGCTGGCTGTCACAAAGCTCTCACACCAAGCGCCACCCTGAACCAAACATGAGAAAAACTGGACTTTAAATAAAGTGTCACAGTGAAGCTGAGGGGAGGCCACAGCAGCTGTCAGAGCTATAAAGAGAAAAAGAGGCAACAGTTACACTGATTGTTACTTTCTTCTGACATCAATGAAGAAATACGAAATCCTCCTGACTGGGCTTATATCACAGGTCTGCTCTGAGCACTTAAAGCCCTTCACTATCAGCCTCTTTGAGCCGCTCACACACATTCGTGCACGCTCTGTTTCTACACATTATTACGTTTTCTAACAGTTAGTTGTTATGCTGATGGAGCAGCATAACAACTAACTGATGCTCAGCGTCCCGGACGGGCATCCTACTTTCCTACCACCTACTTCCTGACCCACAGGAAGCTCACCCTAAACTTCAACGACCGCCATGTTGGGGACCGTCTGTCCTCACATTGTGGCTGTATGACCCAGAGTCCCCACAATGATGCAAATCCAGAACACACCCACACACACCCTCTCATGGGAACTTTGTGCAGTCTAACAGGATTTCAGGCTCGGCTGAACATCAGCGAGAAATCATTTACAAGAGAGTCTGACTGTCATTCGATCGCCTGACACACACACACAGGTGTGCCCACTCAGCAGGTGAGCAGAGTTTAAAGTTTCAGTAATTAGACTTTCTGTGAAAGTTTCACACCATTTATTTTTTCTGGGAAAGAATCATCAAAAGCAGCCAATCACAATCCAGCGATGAACCCAGCTGGCTGGCCCCCCCTACCTGCCTGGCGAGTGAAGCTGTTAGTGAGTGCTGACAGCGAGCATGTTTACGAAGGAGAGCGGCGCGGTCCGCTAACCCTGACCCACTCGTGCTCCTACACACAGGTCATGTGACCCCCCCCACCCCGACTCATGCAGAAGCTTTATTCTGCAGTTTTCTTCATGGACCACTGATAAAAGGTCACATTTTTATGTCACCTGTGTGAAAAGTTTATCCTACTGCACGTTTTACATGCAATTCTTCATACCGCCTGCAGGGGGTGCACTGCTCGAAAAAGCAACACTTTTAGATGGACTTCAATTATTTTTATATTCCTCTAATCAAAGACAAGCATTAAAGGAAAAAGAACAAATCCTCTCTCTCGTGGATTGTAATGAGTCTGAATGTACGACACACACATCAGAATCCATTTATTGACCCCAAGGAAAAGAAAACGTGACCACAAACGGTCTGTGAACCACGTGTCCGAGAGAAACTCGACGAGAAGAAGTAACACACAAAGACATTAGCGTTCTGTTCAGAGCCGCCTGCATGCTTCAGAGTCAAGTCACGTTTAAAATGAGCTCTGACTGACTTTTGATGCCATCCAGGTCCACAGACGTCAACGTTTCGGACTCGTCGGCATCTGTGGCGCTCATCACGGTGCCGTTGCGATTGGACGAGATGGTGGTCGGATCACTGTGAGGGGGGAGGTGCCACAGGTTAACACTAGTAAAGTGCAGGAAAACACGTTACCTGACAGGTGTGCCACTCACTCGCCATCAGTTTGACTGTAGGCCTCCTCCTCCTTTCCATGCTCTTCGTCCTGTTGGTCTTCATCTATGGTACTTGCATTGCTGGGGGCGGAGCCTCGCCTGCACTCCTTCCTCCCCTCAGCAGTTTTCTTCCTCCTGCTGTCGGTGGGTGGTTTGGAAAGAGGGTGATGGACATGGAGGGAAGAGTGGCGGTGTTCTGCGACAGGAAGACAGTTCGGACTTTTAGGAGGAGATCAGAACACGAGAACCTGCTCAAGAACCTGAAAACCATCTAGGGATGGGTATCGAAACCCGGTTCTTGTTGAGAACCGGTTCCCACTGTTTCAGTTCCTTTAAATTGTTTGCCATTTTTGCAAACGATTCTCTTATCGATTCCAGTCGCCCTGAATGACGTCACCACGTTGCGGAGCGTCATTTACCTGGCAGGAAACACGGCGGCTCAAACGCTCAAAAGTTTGGTCATACTTTATGAGAACGGATGACAACAGGGCAACTTGCAATACTTGCAAAGTAGATATTTCATTTAAGGGAGGAAACACTACGAATATGCAAAAGCATTTGCTCACAAACACGATGACCTTAAATGAATGTCGTGTTTTTAATTCCGCTCCGGACTCGTGAATCTCAACCCAGCAGCAGCGGTAACGTTTGCACGTCCTCTCCCGTTAATGCGGCAGGTAAATAATCAACTAACAGTGCATATTATGTTAGCGCGATCTGCCTCATTACAAAACCTGCCATTACTGTGCATTTAGGTGACCATGATGAGACAGAGTCTGGCTCAGATGCTGGCAGTTCTCGCTGCAGTCTATCGTAGCGTCTCCTTTCAGGCAGGATAGACGAATGTCAGCGAGCAGTGACTCAGTTTGTGGTCAAAGGCTTGCACCCATTTGCCACAGCAGATGATTTTCAGTAAGTGAATGTGTTTAATCGATAAAATCGATAAGATAATCGAATCGTTAAACAGAATCGAAAATGGAATCGGAATCGTGAAAATCTTATCAATGCCCATCCCTAGTCACATCAGTCGGCTTCATCTCTGATGGTCTCCTAACGTCAGCCAACATTAACGCCATGCTGCACAAGCCCAGCTTTGGGCTTTCCAACAAGAACTTTCCTTTCAAATGAATTCCCTTAAAGAGATTCTTTGTTGGCGATGTCACAATGACCTGATTTTACTACTGACTACAGAGATGTCTGTTTTTAACACGGAAACCTTTGTATTATTATTATGCACAGTCTGGGCAATGAGCTACCCAAAGCTTTTAACTCTTACAGGGTTTAAATGTGTAGTTGAACTGTTCCTGGCTCTGGTTCTGTCCAGTTTGGATCAAATTGGATGTACGTGGCTCTAAATTGAGAACAGATGGAGCTCTTTAACCATCTGAGGTCTACATCCTCATTGATGATACCAAGTAACACGGTGGAAGTATGTCGCTGTGGCACTGTGAAAGATGTTCTCTGAAATCTTTAACCTCCTAGGACCTGGCGTCCACATATGTGGACATCACATTTTGGGTTGTCTAGACCAAAATACAAAATTTTGCTCTACAAGGGCCTGATTTCCAGTTACGAGGACATTATACTGCTACTGTTCTATCGAAATTTAAAGCAAATATCCTCATATGTGGATCTCATTTCTCTCAGAAACAAAAATCAGGTAAAAAAAAATCTGGTAATTCTTTGTTTTTACATTAATCAGGTCCCAAACAGATAATTTAAAAATGCATGCCATGAAAGAGTTCGGGTCTTAGGAGGTTAAAGCACAGGGTCAGAGGTCATCAGCTTGGGGCTTGGACCTTAAGGGGTCAGTGAACCTGAAACCTGCGTCTAACACTGTAGTTAGTTGACACTGAGTTGAGTTGCCAAGAGATTCAAAAGACGAGGATAGTGGATACCTCAAAGAAACATTACTGATACTTCAAAGTTTTAAGAAACTCTTGGTTAACCAAACTTTATTAAACCCTCTTAGAACCTATACGAGCGGTCCAAGTCCTGGTTTTAAATCCTTTCAAAGGCGCATGGAGAAAATCCAAATGGGTCTTTCCGAGGTCTTTTGAACCCGGAGACATCTGGATGTCTTACCTTCGATGTCCTGTTCATCATAGACTCTGTGTTTCTCTGGCGGGCTGCGAGCTGCGGGACAAAGGATCTGCTGAAAGTCCTGAACATCAAAGGCCTTGTTTAGATCTTCCTCTTCTTCTTCATCAGCATGACAGTGTGGAGGAGGTGGAGACTGAAGATAAAAAACGGGTGAATTAAATGTTGTCTTTCATGAACATCAGATCAGATCTCAGTGCTTCCTCTGCACAGGCAACATTTCCTGTCTTTAACTTTTAACGCAAACACACAACAACCACAAAATAAAAAGTGTTTCCAGCCAATCAGAACAGAGGTAGCTCACGCCGACTGACACAACTGAACAAAAAGCCCAAACTCCCCCATAAGTGATCATTATCAGATCGATATTATTGATCGCTTATCGGTTTCTGTGGAAACTCACTGCAGACTGACTGAGGGTGTCACCAGGACTCGCTGAGCTCTGATGATGGCTCATGGCTCCCACAGGGGTCAAAGGTCACAGAGCTGGATATTCAGAAGCAGGTTGGGCAGCAGAACCTGGGGAGGGAGGTACACTGGAGGTCAAAGGTCAGGTTATTTGACGCTGTTCAGTAAATGTAAGAACTGAATCTGTTTACGAATCTGCGGATCCTGAATCTCAGAATGTGTTGAAACCTGAAAAGTTTTGGCCCGTTAACCCTGCCACTCTGAGCTGGAACGCTCTGATGTACAGAGTGTACGTCGAACACACCGTGAAACTTCAGCCTTGGTTTTTGGTCAACTTACACAATTTTAAAGGGTTAAAATTCAATTTGTAATTTCGTGGAACCAAATATAAACTTAAACTAACATTCAGGACTGACTCTGCAGAAGCCATGAAGCTTAATGTGAGCAGCTTCATGGGGGAACCATGACGTCCATGTCCCAGCTCGCTTTAGGAGGGACGCCGGAGCTTAGAGCTTCCTGTAGGGGCTCATCAGGCCTGCACGAAATCGAAACGAGCACAGATGCATCAGAGCTGAGGTTTCTATTCAAGAGAAGGCAGACATCTCTGAAGCTGAGTTCTCCAAACCAGGGAAACATCCAGATGGATCATCATGCCAGAGCTGAGTTTGAGCTTAGGCTTACAACTTTGGAGATGAATTTTTCAAAAATATTTGATTCCTTTAAATCAAATATGTTCGCATTTAAAAAATCAGGTCAGAAGATAACTAAGATAATTCAAGAATCTATTATTTATGTGTATTAATTATAAATACATAGTAGTCCTGATATAATCACATGACTACTAATAAAACTCTTGTAATTAACGTGTCTTGGACCTCTGTCTGTGAGCAGACAGTTCAGATTTTCAAAATAAAACTCTCACGACATGTAAAAGGTCAGAGGTCTTTAATGATGCGACTGCGAGGGTCAGAGTGACGGAGCAGGCGAGCTTCAGAAAAAGGACATGCTGGTGTGTAAGTCCTACGACTGTCTGGTTCCTCGCCCTGACCCTCTTGTTTTAGCTCCACCCCCTCAGAGGCTTTAGCTTTCCTCATGGTTAAATAAGCCTCACACTGACTCACTGCTCCGCCGTGTGGCACAATGCAGAATTACACAAGTAAAACTTCAGGTGAGCTCTCTTCAGTGAAACAGGTAAACCGAGTCTTCAGATCCTTTTGATGCTTCAATTCACTGTCAGATGTTTTTGAACAATTTTAATCAGAAAACATCTTTAATGCTTCCTGTAACCTGCACAGTGATTCTTGTCTTACATGATTATAAATGTACTGCATCTGTCCAGCGTGCTCACAGGCACACTGGTGCAGTGAGGAGAACAGGAAGCTTTTTAAAATAGATTGACTGTCGTTTTGCACCTCTGTGTGATTTTCAGCAGGGCCGACAGGTGTGCGGCTGCAGGTACAGACAGTCAGGTTTATTAACTCGAAAACGTTTCAGGATCTCTGTGCAGGAAGGAGAAACGTGCCACAGCTCACACAGGAACCTGCTGTTTCCCACAGTCAGCTCGGCTAAAAGTTCAGTTTTCATTTTAGAGGCTGGAATAAAAGCAGGTTTGAATAATGACATCATCGATTGTGATTTAAGTCTCGGTGCAGTTTCTCAAACTCAGAGCAGGAGCAAAATCACGGCTTAAACTGATCTGGGCTCAGTGTCACTGCCACCGAGTGTGTGTGTGTGTGTGTGTGTGTGTGTGTGTTTGTGTGTGTGTGTGTGTGTGTGTGTGTGTGAGAGAGAGAGAGTGTGTGAACAGGAAGAGAGTTGGAGCCTACCTCAGCGTCCTTGCAGCTCTGAAAGAGAGAAATTATAATGCAAAGTCTGAAACCAACAGGAAGAGAATGGGTGGGGGGGAGGGGGGCAAATGGGGGAGGGTATGGAGGGGTGGGGAGGTGGTGGTGGGGGGAGAAGAAAGAAGGTTGAAAGGAGGAGAGGAGGCAGAGAGAGGGAGCAGAGAGGAGACGGACACGCTGCAAATGAGGAGCTCCAAACTCTCCACAGAAACCTGATCAGCTGAAGGTCACCATGGCAACCACGCTGTCACTCAGTGCTTGTCCCGCCTCCGTCTGCACACACACACACACACACACACACACACACACACACACACACAGCTGCAGATTGTCCGATGCTGTCTCTGATGACATCACACAGACAGGTAACTCCCACCTGATTCTGTCCAACCAGCACACGAAGCAGGTGACGAAGCATTTCTATTGGTCAGTGTGATCACCTGCACATGACAGCCTGAAACTCTCTGACTGATTTCTGCTGTCTGACGAACACAAAAGCAACACTAGGACCTGATCTGCAGAGAGCGGAGGACAGGGCTGCCATCCAGAGTCCGGCCTGATGCTGCCTCACTGCTCTAGACTGTATATAAAAGATGGACACAACCCCTGTGATGTCACAGAGCCGGGATTGGCTGGAGCCAAGCTTCTGTCTCACTTTCATAGCAAACATCCTGAAGGTGGGCCTGATAAAGATGAAGAAGTCAGAAAGTCAACTTTTATTTATACAGCACTTTTTAAGACGAGGACCACAAAGTGCATCACAGCAAAACAATAAATGTAAAAGTCGTTTCTTAAAGAGACCGACGAGTCCACAAGTCTCAGACTCGGAGCTCCAGAGTCATTGAGGTGAAAGCCCGTTCAGCCTCGTGTACGGTCAGCAGGACCTCGGGGACGTATGGCTGCAAAAGGTCAGTGATGTAAGCTGCTGTTTGTCGATACAGAGCTCTAACAGAACCCGCTGCATCAGCGACGCCGTCCGTGAGAGTAAGATCTGTTCTCACAGCAGCATCGTGAACAACCTGCAGATGCTCCGGCGAGTTTCTGCTTGCACCAGTGAACACTGACTTACAATAATCCAAACGTGATGAAATAAATGCACGAGCAACGATTTCCAGTTCACAGCACGACACAATGGTACAATCTTACGGTGGCCCCTAGAGACAAAGCACGTACAAACTCCAAAACACTTGCAAACTCCAAAACACATGCAAACTCCAAAACACTTGCAAACTCCAAAACACATGCAAACTCCAAAACACTTGCAAACTCCAAAACACATGCAAACCCCAAAGCACATGCAAACTCCAAAACACTTGCAAACTCCAAAACACATGCAAACTCCAAAACACATGCAAACTCCAAAACACTTGCAAACTCCAAAACACATGCAAACTCCAAAACACTTGCAAACTCCAAAACACTTGCAAACTCCAAAACACTTGCAAACTCCAAAACACATGCAAACTCCAAAACACTTGCAAACTCCAAAACACATGCAAACCCCAAAGCACATGCAAACTCCAAAACACTTGCAAACTCCAAAACACATGCAAACTCCAAAACACTTGCAAACCCCAAAGCACATGCAAATTCCAAAACACAACGGAAGTGCTCCAGGACGCTAGGGGCAGTGTTGAGCTTTTGTTACCTAGTAACTACACAAGCCAGGATGTACCAATGACCGGATTTGGGGTCTGCAGCCTTTTTTTTTCTTTTTTTTTTTTTGGGTCTGCAGCCTTAAAGGCCGCATTTTAAGGCCGATTATGTCACAGCGACACGACGAAGGCTGTCCCAATTCAAAGGCTGCTGGAAATGCGGCCCTCAAATGCGTCCTTAATTTCCCTGAATTGTAAGGATGGGTCGCTGTAGCCTTCATGGCCCAACATATCCCAGATTTCATAGCGCGGCTGTGGTGTGGATAATTTTGCCGAAAAAAACGGCGGAAGCGGAGCTGCCGAAGAGTAAACTTTCAGAAGTAAGTACTGAATATTATGTCACTTATTTATGCGCAAATGTTTTTTATAATGAAGAACATTAAAACATTACTGTTGGCCACATGTCGGGAAAGTTATGTGACATTAGCGATGTTTGTACTAACTTGGTTTTACTCCAAAATATGCGCCGTTCAATAGTTGACTTTAATCTTACAGAGAATGTGATGATTTTATGGATAATTAAAGTCAGTCATATATCCACAAACACAACAGGCTGAAAGTCAGTGATGCTGCTCGGTTTGCAGTCCTGAATATCACGGCACAAGCAGGATTCACTGCACTGTTAATGTTAGCTATGTTATATTGCTGCCTCTGTTCGGTGGTGTCGAGCCAAATGGAGTTTAACGTGTGTTTGAACGAGCTGACGGTTCACTCGTTAAGCTGAAAGAAAGATGCTTTAATCACAGGAGTCACACATGTGTCCGCTGTACCATCTGGGAACTCTTCTTGTTTCGTAATAACACAGTCCTCCTTCTTTTGTGCTGTTTTGTAGCAGTGTATACACCTGAGACTGTCACCTGTGTGTCTGTCCTGCACTCTCTCTCTTTTTCTTTCTCTCTGATTGTGGAATAAAAGTATGAACATGTATTTATAAGTTACACTTGTGTTTGAATCCTGCAGCTTATCACGGATTTGATTTCCATGTGTGACAACTGCAAGTGTCCAGAGTGAGGACAGACTGAGGGACTCACTGCTGCACATCATCTGTGAGGCTTTGCACCCCCAATGATCCACCAGGTCTCAGCAGTGTGTGAGGAAGAGGAGGAGGAAGAGCCAGCAGCAGCTGACAGATGGAGAGAATAGACAGAGTGTTCCCTGTTTGTGAAGGACTGCTAGGAAAGTTTAACATAACTAATTGTCTGTCCTGAATCAGTCTTATTAGGTAATGTTCAAATAATTTTATCATTCCAGTGTTTGCAGTGTGGGAGAAAGTACTCAGGGCCTTCAAGTTACACACTATGAAAGGAAGAAACAAGTTTAATATTCAGAAACCTAAAGTATGTATCAGCAGCAGAATGGAGCTAAAAATAAATGTTTGTTTCAGTTCTATGAAGCTTTGAGTATTTTGGATTAGTAGCACTGCTGTGTTTGTTGCATCATATTGCTGTAATTGTTTATATGCTTTATATATTCTGAGGTAAGTTGATCTATAGTGTTACATCATATTCTATAAGGATGTTATGTGTTTGTATACTTTCTGCCCAGTTTGACCCATTTAGCAGAAGTCAGCCTGTTTAAGGCTCTGATATCTATTCTGTATGACTTAAAGCAGTTATGACATGGTCTGATTTTCTCACCCAATAAAGGAATATTCAATATATCAGTCTACTCTTCATTTTATCAGAAACAGTTATCACAGCTCATATAATTTCTTTTTACACATGTATGTAAGCAATGAGCCAAATTTAGTAATGCCAACATACTGAAGGAACAACATTTCTCTCTTATATATGATACACCTATATATGCACTGTCAAAGATACTTGTCTTTGAGTGAAGATTTAAGGTGATAAGACCTATAAATAACTGCAACTTGAATCTGTACTGAGGCTCAGTATTTGACACAGAGTTCATGTTTACTGCTGTAATAGCTAATAATGATTAATATAATAACTATAATATTGGCCATATTATATTTACATTACCAAAGTGATATGACTTTAGTCTCATGAACAACATTAGCTAATTGTTATTTACTAACTAATCTTAAATGACTGTTCAGTACAGAAATGAAGCCCAAAAATCATGTTTTACTGTCCTGTGGTCTCAGCCTCAGATACTTATCAAATCACACAAAGCTCTTGTAGAAACAAACAAACAAATGAACAAAATATGTTTTCCTTCATTTCTGTCAAACAAAGTTGTATGACACGTTTCCAGCGGTTAGTATCATGGTTGCTAGGCAACCTGGGAAGCGCGACAGAGACTAGACCGTCCCATACAGACAAACTTGCCGTTTATTTTGCAAATCGAGCTCAACACTGCCCCTAGCGTCCTGGAGCACTTCCGTTGTGTTTTGGAATTTGCATGTGCTTTGGGGTTTGCATGTGTTTTGGAGTTTGCAAGTGTTTTGGAGTTTGCAAGTGTTTTGGAGTTTGCATGTGTTTTGGAGTTTGCATGCGTTTTGGAGTTTGCAAGTGTTTTGGAGTTTGCAAGTGTTTTGGAGTTTGCAAGTGTTTTGGAGTTTGCAAGTGTTTTGGAGTTTGCAAGTGTTTTGGAGTTTGCATGCGTTTTGGAGTTTGCAAGCGTTTTGGAGTTTGCAAGCGTTTTGGAGTTTGCAAGCGTTTTGGAGTTTGCATGTGTTTTGGAGTTTGCAAGTGTTTTGGAGTTTGCAAGTGTTTTGGAGTTTGCATGTGTTTTGGAGTTTGCATGTGTTTTGGAGTTTGTACGTGCTTTGTCTCTAGGGGCCACCGTACAATCTGCCTTAAATGATAAAACAAGAGTGACCACAGATCTAACGTCCACAGTGGGAGTCACGAGTTACCCAAGTACGTGAGTAATGGGCACAGACAAGGACCTGTGCTTTATCTGCATTAGGCTGGAGAAGTAATCCGAGGTTTAATGGAGTCTAAGAAGCTGTTTCAGCATCTGCAGCTTTTAAAAGACTTAAAAATACTAGTCTTAGCCTAAAAGAGACATAGAAGGGCAGATCATCTGCACAGTGGTGATAGCACGCGCCCTTAAAGGTACTCACAATGTACTGAAGTGGGAGCAGTTGGAATAGAAACAACAAGGGCCCAATACACAACCTTGATGATGATGATGATGATGATGATGATGAAAGAGTTTTTCAAGAAAAGTAAAGTCATCAAGAAGTCACACAGATGTGTCTGATGGAGGCTGTAACGGGGGTGGGGCTGGGTGGAGCTTCAGGGTGCTACGGTCTCTCTGACAACCACACTGAGACCGCCACGGTCACGGGGAGAAGACGCCGTTTCATCGCCGTACATGACTCACTTTAATGAAAATACACTTGTGGTTTGATTGGACGAAGCTGCTGAGTGACTTACTTAAAACTGATCTTCCAGCTGGTCTAAACATTAAGGAAACGAGGCTCAATGCTTCTGCTAGCCTAGGATACACTGGAGAAAACGCAGCTCGGACTCAAGGTCAGGCTGTTGCTTTCCTGCCTCTTTTGAAAACGTAAAAGTAAAAAGTAGTCAGAAGTAAAGTACAGATACCTGAAGTCTACTTAAGTACAATACTAAGTACAATAACAAAGTATTTGTACCTCATTACTGCCCACCTCTGGAAACCACCGAGCAAAGGTCTGAGGATTAGGACTCAGGTGGAGCTGCAGCATTACAAACTGTACCACATGCAGAACAACACAAACCTTATTTACCTTCAGATCACCGTCCCAGTTACTATGGTTACTGTGGCACGCCGGTAAATGCCCGGTGGCTTCTTAGTTTCATTCAGGCATTAATCGGACACGCTGAGCGTTTTATTATCTCCAGACTGAGCAGAGAGACGTCGCTTGCCGTGTGCGCACTGCTGAGAAACAGAAGCTGGGTTCACTTCATTTCTGCTGTTTCATGGAAACAGTTACTGAGGACCAATAAGTGGGCTCGCCTCTGAATGCTCAGCGTGACACTGATGAAGAGTTTTAGGACACAGCCAAAGTTTTAGTAATATCATCATTTCAGTAGTATTGCAGTAAATGTTCCTCCTCCTTTAAAACACCAGCCTTTGGACTGAAAGATACGTTTTACAGACTGTTATCGTTTCTATGACCTCCATAAAACAAGAACACTGTGGTGAAGCTAGACCAGCCTTTTGTAGTTCGTCTTCTGCACATTGTAGTTTCAACACGGCAGACTTCCTGTTAAAGAGACACCAGTGTAAGGTTGTTCCAGTTCTAAGTGCACGCCTCTTCCCTTTTCCTGAGTCCTCAGCAGTTCTCCTTCCCACCTTTCCTTGACCTCAGTGACGTTTTCATAGAGGTCAAGGAAGAGCGTCAGGAGACATGAGGGACTTCTGGAATGGGTCTTGGGTCTGCAGTGCAGCTGTACTCTGGTATCTGACTAAATACTGCGTTCTCTTGTTTGTTTTGCTTACTTATAGGCACTACACTGTGTCCTGAAACACTGCCCTCTGCTGGAGAAAGCTGTAGTTACATTAACGATTCAGTTCAATATGAATATGAACGAAACATATGACCTTTGTGAGATATAGCCTGAAGTGAATGTAATACCACATTTAACCAGCAGGTGCTGCAGTCAGACATTATTCAGGCTTTATTATTCAGGAGCTCCCCCTACAGGTTATTAACGCTAGCATACAAACATGCGATGAGTCTGAAGTCATATTTCAGCAAAAACATATTCGGAGAAGAAAGCGATGCTTATTGGATGGATGGCTGCACAGTGCTGCCCCCTATGGCCAAAGTTGTCACTACATGTTTACGCAAAGCTAAACCAGTGACTCTAAGAACATGATTTTTAACATCTACTTTTTTAATGATCTGTTTTTATTTCTATGATCCCTTTAAGTGAGTCTGTACATTCTTCAGTAAAAATGTGCAGCCCATTTTAATACTTCCTTCACTAAAGTGTATGTTGTGGGCTCCATCTATCACCTGGTACCTCTGGACTGAGCTGGACCTGTTCAGTCCTGATTGGCTGTATTTATTTGTGTAATCTGATTTCTCATCACAGACTCAGCAGCGGCTGCTTTAACGCAAACACGCTGACGTCGTCATGCAGTCAGATCATAATCAGTGACAGGCTTACTGTTACAGGTACACCACCAACCCATTCATGTGTCTAACCGTTTTTCCCCACTCAGCGACACACCTGCCGGGGGTCAAACTCTGGTAATTGGTGATTCTGTTCTCAGACATGTGAAGCTAGAGACATCGGCAACCATAGTCAATTGTCTTCCAGGGGCCAGAGCAGGCGACATTGAAGGAAGTTAAAACTGCTGGCTAAGGATAAACGTAAATTCAGTAAAATCATAATTCACGTCGGCAGTAATGACACCTGGTTACGCCAATCGGAGGTCACTAAAATCAATATTGAATCGGTGTGTAACTTTGCCAAAACAATGTCGGACTCTGTAGTTTTCTCTGGTCCCCTCCCCAATCAGACCAGGAGTGACATGTTTAGCCACATGTTCTCCTTAAATTGCTGGCTGTCTGAGTGGTGTCCCAGAAATGATGTGGGCTTCATAGATAATTGGCAAACCTTCTGGAGGAAACCTGGTCTTGTTAGGAGAGATGGCATCCATCCCACTTTGGATGGAGCAGCTCTCATTTCTAGAAATATGGACAAATTTATTAAACCCCCCAAAATATGACTATCCAGAGTTGGGACCAGGAAGCAGAGTTGCAGTCTTACACGCCTCTCTGCAGCTTCCCTCCTCCTGCTACCCCCCCAAAAACCCATCTCCATAGAGACTGTGTCAGCTTCCAAAAAGACAAAAAACAAACTAAAAACCAGCAACAAACAACTTAAACATTTACAAAGAAAGAACAATACAGTATCCACATCTGAACCAAAGAGTAAAACAGTGAAATGTGGATTATTAAATATTAGGTCTCTCTCCTCCAAGTCTCTGTTAGTACATGACTTAATAATTGATCAACAAATTGATTTACTCTGCCTTACAGAAACCTGGTTGCAGCAGGATGATTATGTTAGCTTAAATTAATCAACACCCCCGAGTCATTCTAACTACCAGAAATCTCGAAGCACAGGTCGAGGGGGAGGTGTGGCAGCAATTTTTCACACCAGTCTATTAATCAACCAAAGACCCAGACAGACTTTTAATTCATTTGAAAGCCTGATGCTTAACATTGTCCACCCCAGCTGTGAAACTCAGAAACCAGTCTTACTTGTTATCATCTATCGTCCACCTGGGCCTTACACAGAGTTTCTGTCTGATTTCTCAGACTTTATATCTAATTTAGTTCTGAGCTCAGATAAAATAATTATTGTGGGTGATTTTAACATCCATGTTGATGCTAAAAATGACAGCCTCAACATGGCATTTAATCTGTTATTAGACTCAATTGGTTTCTCTCAAAATGTAAAAGAACCCACCCACCACTTTAATCACACTCTAGATCTTGTTTTAACATATGGCATAGAAACTGAACATTTAACAGTGTTCCCTGAAAACCCTCTCCTGTCTGATCATTTCCTGATAACATTTACATTTACAATAATTGATTACACAGCAGTGGAGAGTAGACTTTATCACAGTAGATGTCTTTCTGAAAGCGCTGTAACTAAGTTTAAGAATATAATCCACCCACTGTTATCATCGTCAATGCCCTGTACCAACACAGAGCAGAGCAGCTATCTGAACGCTGCTCCAACAGAGGTCGATTATCTTGTTAATAATTTCACCTCCTCACTACGTACGACTCTGGATACTGTAGCTCCAGTGAAAACTAAGGTCTCTAATCAGAAGTACCTGACTCCGTGGTATAATTCTCAAACACGTACCCTAAAGCAGATGACTCTTAATCTGGAGAGGAAATGGCGTGTCACAAATTTAGAGGATCATCATTTAGCCTGGAGAAATAGTTTGTTGCTTTATAAGAAAGCCCTCCGCAAAGCCAGAACAGCTTACTACTCATCACTGATTGAAGAAAATAAGAACAACCCCAGGTTTCTCTTCAGCACTGTAGCCAGGCTGACAAAAAGTCAGAGCTCTGTTGAGCCAACCATCCCTTTAACGTTAACTAGTGATGACTTCATGAACTTCTTCACAAATAAAATTTTTATCATTAGAGAAAAAATTACCAATAATCATCCCACAGATGTAATATTATCTACAGTTACTCTTAGTACCATTGATGTTAAGTTAGACTCTTTTTCTCCAATCGATCTTTCTGAGTTAACTTCAATAATTACTTCCTCCAAACCATCAACGTGTCTTTTAGACCCCATTCCTACAAAACTGCTCAAAGAAGTCCTGCCATTGATTAATTCTTCGATCTTATATATGATCAACCTATCTCTAATAATCGGCTATGTACCACAGGCCTTCAAGGTGGCTGCAGTTAAACCTTTACTCAAAAAGCATCTCTAGACCCAGCAGTCTTAGCTAATTATAGGCCAATCTCCAACCTTCCTTTCATATCAAAAATCCTTGAAAGAGTAGTTGTCAAACAGCTAACAGATCATCTGCAGAGGAATGGTTTATTTGAAGAGTTTCAGTCAGGTTTCAGAGTTCATCACAGCACAGAAACAGCTTTAGTGAAGGTTACAAATGATCTTCTTATGGCCTCTGACAGTGGACTCATCTCTGTGCTTGTCCTTCTTGACCTTAGTGCAGCATTCGATACTGTCGACCATAATATCCTGTTAGAGCGATTAGAGCATGCTGTAGGTATTACAGGTACTGTGCTGCAGTGTTCAGTGTGTCGGCCTCTGACATCACAGCCCCATTTCTGCTCTACAGTACTGAACACACATAAACCTCAATGACTGCTCAGCTGTGTCTGTAATCAAACCTCTTTGCTCTGCTTCCCTTCAGCAGCACCAGTTCATGTTCACATGTTGATTCATGGTTTTCTTCAGTTTTTGTTCTACTGCAGAATATTTTAAGGTTATCTGCTATAAAAAGCCAGAACAGGAACATCTGCTTCATGTTTTATCCTCAGTTACTTCGACACAAAGCTGTGATGCTCACACCTCTGATGAACCTTTGTTTATAACATGGTAAATGGTCTGTATTTGTATAGCGCTTTACTAGTCCCTAAGGACCCCAAAGCACTTTACACATTCAGTCATTTTACACATTCAGTCATATGTTAATATTTCTGACTGGCTGAGGCCAATTTTTCCTGATTCAAATTGAATTTAATTAAATCGACCTTGTGAATCTGAATCAAATCTATTCTAGAAATCAGTGACGATACCCAGCTCCAACGTAGAGGATCTGTACTTAAAAAAATGAAACATCCCACCCACACGCACCACTTACTGTGAACCACAGGTGAACCACAGGTGAAGCTAAAGCTGTTTGAAACATGAAATTGAAAATGTGGTTTTAAATTAAGTTATTATGATAATGTGTCTGACCTCTGACCTCTGTGTGTATTTGTGCTCATACCTGTTCAGGTGTCGAGTTACCGTCGTCCAGCAGAAACAGAAACACGGCGTCTGCAGCTGCTTTTATAACCACAGCTGTGTGTGTGTGTGTGTTTAATTAACCTGTTAGGACAACAGCAATTATGTTCATTCCCACAGTTTCACCCCACCATGTGTGTGTGTGTGTGTGTTTACAGGTAAATGATGACTGTACTTAACTTGTTCAGGTGTGACGGTGCCTATGGGAACATATAGGTGTGTGTGTTCATATAATGACCTTCACATTCTCACGACATCAGCCGCATGAAAAACCTTTCCTGTCTCGTTATGTCCTTCCCTATGTCTCCTTATTTGCTTCCCTGTCTCCTTATGACCTTCCCTGTCTCCTTATGTCCTTCCCCATGTCTCGTTATGACCTTCCCTGTCTCCTTATGTCCTTCCCCATGTCTCCTTATGTCCTTCCCCATGTCTCCTTATGACCTTCCCTGTCTCCTTATATACACTTTATAGTCCTGTGTTCTGTTCCAGCATCAGGTCTCAGTGCTGATGCTCGTGCTTCAGTAACACGCGGTCCTGTCTTTGTGTGATGTGCGTGTGAAGCTGTGACCCAGCGACCTGTTCGGGAACACAAAGATTATTTTATTGCATAAAATAGCGCTAATCGTATCAGAGCTATGTTCCACTCAGAGGAGGAAAAATCTGTTTTGGGGTCCGCTAACCACCTGTCCCCTGACTCACACCTGTCCCCTGACTCACACCTGTCCCCTGGCTCACACCTGTCCCCTGTCACACACCTGTCCCCTGGCTCACACCTGTCCCCTGTCACACACCTGTCCCCTGACTCACACCTGTCCCCTGTCACACACCTGTCCCCTGACTCACACCTGTCCCCTGACTCACACCTGTCCCCTGACTCACACCTGTCCCCTGGCTCACACCTGTCCCCTGTCACACACCTGTCCCCTGACTCACACCTGTCCCCTGTCACACACCTGTCCCCTGTCACACACCTGTCCCCTGACTCACACCTGTCCCCTGTCACACACCTGTCCCCTGACTCACACCTGTCCCCTGGCTCACACCTGTTCCCCGTCACACACCTGTCCCCTGACTCACACCTGTCCCCTGGCTCACACCTGTCCCCCGTCACACACCTGTTCCCCGTCACACACCTGTTCCCCGTCACACACCTGTCCCCTGACTCACACCTGTCCCCTGGCTCACACCTGTCCCCCGTCACACACCTGTTCCCCGTCACACACCTGTCCCCTGACTCACACCTGTCCCCTGGCTCACACCTGTTCCCTGGCTCACACCTGTCCCCTGACTCACACCTGTCCCCTGGCTCACACCTGTCCCCTGGCTCACACCTGTCCCCTGACTCACACCTGTCCCCTGGCTCACACCTGTCCCCTGGCTCACACCTGTCCCCTGGCTCACACCTGTCCCCTGGCTCACACCTGTCCCCTGCCTCACACCTGTCCCCTGGCTCACACCTGTCCCCTGGCTCACACCTGTCCCCTGGCTCACACCTGTCCCCTGGCTCACACCTGTCCCCTGGCTCACACCTGTCCCCTGGCTCACACCTGTCCCCTGACTCACACCTGTCCCCTGGCTCACACCTGTCCCCTGGCTCACACCTGTCCCCTGACTCACACCTGTCCCCTGGCTCACACCTGTCCCCTGACTCACACCTGTCCCCTGCCTCACACCTGTCCCCTGACTCACACCTGTCCCCTGCCTCACACCTGTCGACCAGAGACCAGAGAGCATTACGCGGCAGAGAGGAGGACGTTACTCTCAATGTTGGCACATTTTCAGGAGGACGCTGCTAATAACGTTACACAATCACACAGTACATTCACGTTTATTATATTTACAAAATACCAGTTTTTGTCTTGGTCATTTTATGTGGTTGTATTGATCCGCGACACCTTAAAGGCTCCGTGTCTGACATGAACCGGTCTGTGGCGCAACAAAGGTTGGGGAGCGCCACTGTACAGCATGAGGGTTAATGGGACCGCACTCATATGAATATGATGTGTAAACTGATTTATTCTTGTACCTCCACGCCGTAGCGGCCCAGTTCTTCACCGCAGTGAAGAGGTGATCGTTTCCTCCTCGTTTTAATAAATTAAGCCGTTTGTTCCCCACAACATGTCACCAATTCAAAAAATCTAAATTAGCTGTATGTAAGCGCCTATACATGAAAAACGGCGGGACCCGCGATACCAGCTGGTTCACGGTTATTTTAAATAAAAGAAACTTGTCTCTGCAGATGCCCAAAGCTTAACAACACGGCCGCTATAACAATTTAACTTTTGTACAACCAGATGTTCATACACTGACATTTGAAAGTGTTTTCCTCTTCGACCACCATCGTTATCAGGAACAAATCTCTGTGACCCGCAATGAATCCTGGGATACAGTAGGACACGAAGGACACATCGGACCATCCTTAGAATTCGGGGCAAAGAAGCATTTGTCGCCACATTTAAAGGACTCTTTGAAACCGGGCAGCCTTTGTCGCGCTGCTGTGACATCATTGCATACAAACGTGGCATTTGAAGCACCCGCTGAATTCAGACACAGCTCACACTGTGGGAGGTCAAAGGTCACAGGTGACAGTCATGCTTCTGTGCTACTCAGAGACACACACACACACACACACATTAGAATCTTAATGGCCTCTGTGTGTGTGTGTGTGAGTGTGTGTCTGTGTGTGTGTGAGTGTGTGTGTGTGTGTGTGTGAGTGTGTGTGTGTGTGAGTGTGTGTGTGTGTGTTAATCTGTTGTTTTTGCAGCAGCAGCTGATTCTCGTTTACCGTAATCAGTGAGCTTTTATTCTGACATGTTCTGTAAACAGAAACAGGAAGTTCACCTGCGTCACACTGTGTGGGAACCTGTGCACGAACACACACATACTTGTTTTTATGTGTTAGTGAGGACCTGTCATTGACAGTGTGCTGCTGTCAGCCCGACACTAAAACCACATGTGGAGACTCAAACGTGTCTTCAGACTCGTGGAGACGGCTGTCGGTCCCCTGAGCGCCGACGTGATTGTGGAACATCCTTATGAATAATGTTCACACTGTCAAAGGTCAAAGGTCACAGGTGGCATTCATGTTTCTGTGCTAATCAGTCAGACACACACACATGCGCACTCACACACACGTGTGTGTATTCATCCCTAACATGACCCAGCTGTGGCCCTGACACTGAAACCACATCCCGCCCCGCGAGGACCTTCACCCCCGCGAGGACCTTCAGCCCCGCGAGGACCTTCAGCCCCGCGAGGACCGTCAGCCCCGCGAGGACCTTCAGCCCCGCGAGGACCGTCAGCCCCGCGAGGACCTTCAGCCCCGCGAGGACCGTCAGCCCCGCGAGGACCGTCAGCCCCGCGAGGACCGTCAGCCCCGCGAGGACCGTCAGCCCCGCGAGGACCTTCAGCCCCGCGAGGACCGTCAGCCCCGCGAGGACCTTCAGCCCCGCGAGGACCGTCAGCCCCGCGAGGACCTTCAGCCCCGCGAGGACCTTCACCCCCGCGAGGACCTTCAGCCCCGCGAGGACCTTCAGCCCCGCGAGGACCGTCAGCCCCGCGAGGACCTTCAGCCCCGCGAGGACCGTCAGCCCCGCGAGGACCGTCAGCCCCGCGAGGACCTTCAGCCCCGCGAGGACCGTCAGCCCCGCGAGGACCTTCACCCCCGCGAGGACCTTCAGCCCCGCGAGGACCTTCAGCCCCGCGAGGACCGTCAGCCCCGCGAGGACCTTCAGCCCCGCGAGGACCGTCAGCCCCGCGAGGACCGTCAGCCCCGCGAGGACCTTCACCCCCGCGAGGACCTTCAGCCCCGCGAGGACCGTCAGCCCCGCGAGGACCTTCACCCCCGCGAGGACCTTCAGCCCCGCGAGGACCTTCAGCCCCGCGAGGACCTTCAGCCCTGCGAGGACCTGTAACGTTCAAAGAAAAACACGACGACGTTTACAGCTTCATAAATATTTATGTCTCCTGCTGACAGGTGAGCTCACAGGTGAGCTCAGCTTCAGCACTGAGGGGGGAGGGGTGGGCGTGTTCAGGGTCTGGACCTTCGTTCTGATTGGTTCTGGAGCAGATTTCAGTCCCGGCTGGTTTTGGGTGTTTCTCAGCAGAACACAGAGCGGGTCCTCGGAGCTACCAATGAGGGCAAACACCACAGAAGAAGACGTGGAGTCGAAGGAGGCGCGGTTCTGATGAGCCTGGGTCACTGAGCGGTTGCAGCTGCCTCTTCCTCCTGCGTCTCCTGCCTCCTCCTCTCCTTCACCTCCTTCAGTCCCTCCTGGATCCTGTCCACAGCCTCCTGGTCCGCGGCCTGCCGGGCCAGACCCAGAGCCTCCTGGTAGAGCCGCAGCGAGTCGTCCAGCCGGCCTGAGGGACAGAACCAGACGGCGTGAGACGGACGGAGTAAGACCCGCCCCCGATCTCTGTTCCTTGCTCACCTATGTGCAGCAGGATGCCCGCCATGTTTCCCAGCAGCACGTGGAGGTCCGGGTGTCCGGCTGAGCGGCTCAGTTCCACCGCCCGCCGGACCAGTGCCAGGGCATCGTCATGGTGACCCTGCAGATCCAAGATGGTGGCCAGGTCGCTCATCAGCACAAGGGTCTGACAGAGACACGAAGAAGAGTGTAGATACCGACAGGTGAGTCTACCTGTGGGTGTGATTACCTGTAGGCGTGTTTACCTGTGGGTGTGATTACCTGTGGGTGTGATTACCTGTAGGCGTGATTACCTGCAGGCGTGATTACCTGTGGGTGTGATTACCTGTGGGTGTGATTACCTGTGGGTGTGATTACCTGTAGGCGTGATTACCTGTAGGCGTGATTACCTGTAGGCGTGATTACCTGTGGGCGTGTTTACCTGTAGGCGTGATTACCTGTAGGCGTGATTACCTGTAGGCGTGATTACCTGTAGGCGTGATTACCTGTGGGCGTGTTTACCTGTGGGTGTGATTACCTGTAGGCGTGATTACCTGTGGGTGTGATTACCTGTAGGCGTGATTACCTGTAGGCGTGATTACCTGTGGGCGTGTTTACCTGTGGGTGTGATTACCTGTAGGCGTGATTACCTGTAGGCGTGATTACCTGTAGGCGTGATTACCTGTGGGTGTGATTACCTGTAGGCGTGATTACCTGTGGGTGTGTCTCTCCCTGCTCCTGGCAGCAGATGTTCAGGGCGTCCTGGTAATCCTGTCCAGCCTGCTTCAGGTGCAGCGTGGACGCTCGGTACCGAGCCCGTGAGTCCAAGCACAGCCCGAGCAGGAGGCGGGTCTCCTTCCTGAGAGCCTCCTGCTCCTCTGAGGGTGACACGCAGGTTAGTCACGTGACTTCATGATCCGTTTAAACTCAGCAGCAAGCGTCTGCCTTCGAGTCCCAGCAGAGGGACTAACGAGCCACCAAACTCTGCAGAATCTGCTGACTCCGCCTTCAGCTCATCTGTAACCAGCTGTTAAGCTCCTCCCTCCTTATTTTGATTTTATTCAAAGGCAAAGGGGTTCATGTGACACGGCTCAAAGAGACGCAGGCGACCCGCTCTGACTCCGCCCCCCTGTGCCACTCACCTGTGGGCTCCTCTCCCAGGAGCTCTTTGTGCTTCTCCAGTTTCACCTCCAGAGACTCCGTACAGAACCTGAAACCGTGCTCTGCAAGCTCCGCCCTCAAACAAGAAAGCACACAGAGTCAGCGAGCTGTGACCTCAGCTTCCTGTCAGCTGACCGGCTGAATTTGCCCTCACTTGTTCTGCTCGGCGTAGATGGTGGCCAGCTTCAGCGACATCTCGATGACGGCATTGTCGTCCTGGAAACAGACAGGAAGTCAGGTGGGTTCACCCGCTGAATTCCAGGTGAAACGAGCGAGCACTGACCTGCGGAGTTCCTCCCGCCAGCATGAAGCTCATCGCCGCTTTGAAGAGTTTCTCAGCCTGCGAGAAACAGGAGCACAGAGGATGACATCACAGAGGACCAGCCAATAGCAGACAGACCCTTTGGCAAACAGACAGACAGACGGTCGCCGAGAACGAATGTGGAGAGCGAGCGGAGGAGAAACCGGTCAGCTGTGCGTGAACGCTGAGCTGACGACGTATGAACAAACAACTGTTTATTAAGGCCGCTGTGTTTCACATGCTTTAAAATTTCTATTTAATCTGAACAAGCCCCTAAAAACAGTCAGTGATCTCTCGGGTTTTATCACCACTGTTCAAGTTGTTTAAACCTTCCACTGTAGCTGCAGCCCAGCGGCAGTATATTAACCTCGTATTGTGGAGGGATTATCTCAGCTGTTCTCCTGACTGGAGTTTGGTCCGCTTACAGCATCCTGCCGTGCGATTACATTTGTCTCTAACCACCGAGTGGAGAAGTGTTAGCATCATCCTCCAGCTTCACTGTGTTTATGCTAACATAGCTGTGTAGCTAGCTACCACGTAGCACATCATTATATAGCAGCTAGCCAACTTCAGTAACCCTACAAACGTCTCTGCTGTTTAGTTTCTGTCTTTGTTTATGTTGAAGTGACAGCAGAGCTGCAGGTCTGAATTTCAGAACATGCTGTATCATGGTGGAAACTTCTAATGACGTCAGGATAGCGCTCACACAGGGGGACGCTTTCTCCAGGTATACTTCCTGTTTCTGTAAATGGAGGGCAACAACTTCCCTTCCTGTTTGATGGCAGGTCCACTGGAGCATTTGGGGGCGTGGCCTACCTGCCGAAGGTCACTGTGGACCCCTGGTACTGCTCAAACAGCACAAACAAAGATGGAGGACAGGTCTGCTGCAGACGTGTCGTACATCTGGATCACCTGACATGATCTGCAGGTCCGGCGTCTGACCCAGACGGCGTCTCCGGCACCATCACTGAGCCATCGGTGCTAAACGCTGCCCTGATCCTCTCCACGCAACTGCCCGACGACACCCGTCCTATTCTAAGCACGCGCTGTGACACCGACCGTCCACCTGACAGAAGCCCAGCATATAAAGCACATGCTCCCGTTAGAGGCCCCGCCTCCAACATGTGACACAAAGAAAAGTGCAAACACAAACGCTCATGCCTGTTTACAAACTTCAGATTGTTTTGATCATAATAAACATTTGCTGTGACAGTCGATTAGTGTTTGTGTGCTCTGTGATCAGTCCCAGCCTCCACCAGCAGGTGTCACCGTTTCCTCTCTGTGATGGAGCAGATACTCACGCTGTCCAGCTGACCCTGCACGTAGGCCAGGTTCGCCATCTGAGGACACAGGTGAGCAATAAACAGGTAAACAGCTTAGTGTGTGTGTGAGAGGTTCACGGAGGTCAGAGGTCAGATGTTACCAGGCTGTAGGTGTAGATGATGGCCTGGTTGTTGTGCGTCTGATGAGCGAGAACAACGGCCTGATGGAGGAACCCCGAGGCGGCCTGCAGCTGACCCCGATGCATGCTGAGCTGAGACACACAGAGATGTCAGTACTGCTGCTCTCACACAGGTGTAACTCTGTGACGCTGGGTTTGAGAGTATTTACGGAGATTTTCCATTTTCGTTTTTTTTAAATCCCGCCCACATGTAAACGCTAAGAACAAAATGTTGGCCAATCAGAGGTCTGGAAGCCTGGAGGGAAAGAGTAAACAGGGTTTTGTGACCTCACAGAACTTTAAGTACGTCTGAAAAGTTTTTCTAGTGACAGATGATTTTGTTCCTTTCAAGTACCTGCATCAGTTCACATGTGAATAACCAAAGACAGTGTTTGGTTGGTGCAGACTCACAGAAAATACATTTGTTCAAAACCAACGTCGGGATTTGGGTTGTGAGAGCGTCCGTGTTCAATTAGGAAGCTACGGTCCACTCGCCAGAGGACGAACAATCAGTTCCTGGGTCCGGTAACCAACTGTCACACACCTGTCCCCTGTCACACCTGTCCCCTGTCACACACCTGTCCCCTGGATCACACCTGTCCCCTGTCACACCTGTCCCCTGTCACACACCTGTCCCCTGTCACACACCTGTCCCCTGGATCACACCTGTCCCCTGTCACACCTGTCCCCTGTCACACACCTGTCCCCTGACTCACACCTGTCCCCTGTCACACACCTGTCCCCTGGATCACACCTGTCCCCTGTCACACCTGTCCCCTGTCAAACACCTGTCCCCTGTCAAACCTGTCAACTGTCACACACCTGTCCCCTGTCTCACACCTGTCCCACACCTGTCCCCTGGCTCACACCTGTCCCCTGTCACACACCTGTCCCCTGTCACACACCTGTCCCACACCTGTCCCCTGGCTCACACCTGTCCCCTGGCTCACACCTGTCCCCTGTCACACCTGTCCCCTGTCACACCTGTCCCCTGTCACACAGACTCAGCCCTCGTTCATAAAGTGCTTTACAAAGCCCAACATCACGGCTAACAGCTGGTTTTTAGCCAAACAGCCACTTCCTGCAGCAGACAGTAAAGTGGACACTTTATCCTGGTTTATAACAGGAACTCATCGCTGCAGCACTACAGTCTGATGACCACAACCAACCAATCACATGACTCCGCGCTGACGGCAGATGTTGCTGAACATGTTTTTAAACTTTGTTACTTAAACCCAGCGTCACAGACAGAGTTTCACCTGAGAGCACGGTCAGTGTTTCATGTCCTCTCTAAGCAGCAGGTCAGGACACACTATTCTTTACTATACAGCATCTCACACACACACAGTAGCACTGCTGTGGGTGTGTGTGTGTGTGTGGTACCTTGGCTTTCTTTAGCAGCAGGATCATCTCGTCCTCCTTCCTCTGAGCTTCATCGCGTTTGTCTTCTTCACTGCTGCCAAACAGGGAGAAGGCTTCACACACACACACACACACACACACACACACACACACACACACACACACACACACACACAGTGTGAGGTCACAGAGGTGACAGGAAGTAGGAACAGGTTATGAAAGCTGATGAAGAACAATGTTTGTGACCAACCATACCGAGCGCTGCCCACAGCACCCCTCCTCCTCCTCCGCTCACGGTTACCCAGCATGCCGAGCAGCGCGAGCCCTCCACAGGCTGTGATGTCACAGCGTTGCTCTGACTTCTGACCGTGTTAATGCTCAGACTGCAGAAGCAAAAGCGAGTAAAAACATGATATGGTTGCCACGGTTACTGTCACATTACACGTCGTTACACCTGGTTGACATGTTCTGGTCGTGTGTGTGTGTGTGTGTGTGTGGAACAGAGCACAGGTGCAGATGTTACTCCAGCTGTTCTGCTGCTGATGTTTGTTGTTGTCAGAGATTCAAACCAGCAACCTTCCTCTGCCCATCAGCACCCTGCTGCAGTGATGGGGACCAGAGAAGCTGTAAAAGCTGCAGATTTTTGAATGGACTCTGGTGTGGGGACGCGGGAGGCTCAAATCGTGTGAAATGTGACCTGACCCTGGTGCGCAGTTTCCGGTCGCTCACCTGTGTGCAGCTCGCGGGTGACGCAGGCTCCACCTGAAACTACCGAACCTGCTCAGAGTCTGCCTGAGGACAGCACGGAGAACACCGGAGGCCGCCATCTTTACTGTTTACATAACGAGCGGAAGACACGACTCCAGACCCTGCGCCTTCAAAATAAATGCAAAGAATCTCTCCAGTGTCGAATAATTGAAAAAATCGATCAACAAATATCTCCACAAATATCTCAATTTCTTATTGAGATGTTATTAAACAGATACAGTGAAAATAAAATAAAATGACGAGATTTTTACTCCATTCGTCATGAATTCTCATTTATTTTGAAAGGATAATTTCTAAGCCTCTAACAGGCGAGTTATGAGTCTGAAAGCAGGGGTCCATCCTGCAGTGTGATGGGGGCGGGGCACAGCTTACCTGAGTGTTGCTGCCAACCTCGTCCGTGTCTTTATGACGTCAGCGCACCATCTTCTGACGTCACAAAGCGCCGATGAGCTCAGACTGGTTTATTAAACATGAAGCTGAGTTCAATGCACCGCAGCCACAGATCTCAGTCCAACAGAGCCTGCGATGATGTCATGATGATGTCATGATGATGTCATGTGAAACAAACTGTGAGGAAGAACAAAAACAGCTCTGAAGCTAATCAGCCTCCAGGCTGCTAGTGTCCTTTAACACGCTCTCAGCCACTTTATTACCAGTTTTCAAAGTAAAACACCAAAGTCGACACACGCTTATCAAAGCTGAGACCAGAAAGCCGTCAGAATCAAGCAGCTGGGCTCAAACGGCGAATCTCAGTGTGGGGTTGAAAGGTCAGCACTGCAACCCACACTCAGACCACCCGTCCAGGTTTCTGATTGTGAGGCTCTGCCCAGAGTCAGGAGGGGCATTCAACAGCTGTGTCTGCGGTCGATGAGCTCGCTGCCTGTGATTGGGTGGCTGAAATCAGTACGTGTCTGAACTCAAACTGGAAGTCACCTTAAAGCTGAGGTAAAGCTGTTGGTCTCACCTTTTATTTTCCAGTTTTACCGCCACTCTGTGGTCACTCAGCATATGTCAGATGTAACCTCATCAACCAATCAGGGAACAGATGTCCCTAGCAAATGGTGGTTACTGGGGTCACTGAATAGTTTGCAAACCAGTCTGCAGGCCTGGCGTGACTGTGGCGTAAGCCAATCAAAGAAATTGTTACATCATCAGTTTATTCCAGTGTTTCAGTGTCAACGAGAACCCCTCTGACTGCTGCTGACACAAACTGATGATGTAAGACGATTTCTGTATGCTGATGTCAGCGTGGTTCATGCTCAAAACCAAGGTCAGGAAGTCTAAACAAGGTCAGAGGTCACACAAAGCCGTGAACCTTAGTGACTCTGAACACTAAGCTGTGTTCAGCTTAGTGTTCAGTGAACACACCAGCTGCACGTTTCTGTTTCTTTAAATCACACTGGCACAGTTTCCAGAGCTGAGTTTGTGTGGGGTCATTTATTTTGAAAGTCTTCATTTGTCCTGATGCTAAAAAAAAAACAAAAAAAACCCACACACACCTTTAACACACCTGAGACAGGTGACTCTGTCACTTAGCTGTCAGCGGGAACAACAAGAGAGGTCACAGGTGAAGCTGCAGGTCAAACTTTATTGGTAATGACATGATGCACACCGCTAAAAACACGGTGTCACCAAGAGCGCGATGCACAAACATCATGGCTGATTCTTTGGAAGCCTGCTGGGTTTGGAGCGCCACGGTCTCAGCAACAGTGTTGGGCTGAAACAGAATATATGTACCTGTGTTATGCATTTAAAACGTGTGTCTGGTCTTTTCCTGTTTAAGTTAGGCTATGCCCTCTCTAATGTCAGCGTCCTGTTGATGTTGGTGGGACCCGGAGCCAGCACAGTAGAGCCAGCACAGTAGAGCCGGCAGTGCACGGGCAGGAATGCATTTCTGGGATGAAATCTGAGCGTGCAATGCAAACTCTGTCAGCAACCGAGCTGCTCTCAGCGTCAAAGACTCCAACCTAAAGAAACATCTGGAAGTACGTTCTGTTTAAAAACTAACATTAGCCGACTGCAGCTAGCTTGTTTTAGCTGTGGTAGCTACCTGGGTCATGTTCAGTATCTGTGATGTGCTGTTGCTATCACTGAAGGCTACTCACCACCGAGCTAACACTGCTAGCTGGCGTTAGCTCAGGTTAGCAGACAGAAACAAAACACATGACTGATACAGTCATAAAAGTGCAGCCTTACCTAATGTCCACCTGCTGTCACTCGTTTATATGAAGATTTAAACATCTAGTTGGTGTTGGTGTGGAGAGTAACCTTCAGTAATAAATCACATTCATGTAGCTGTAAAAAGATGATAATATATGAAGTAATCAGAACAGTTACTCTCATTGAGTAACGTAACACGTTACAAAATACATTTTGGGGCATGTAATCTGTAATCTGTAGTGGGATACATTTTAAAAGGAACCTTCCCAACACTGCGTGCTAACAGTCTGCGCTAACAGCGCTAACAGCGCTAACAGCCAGGAGACTAGCGGGTTCTCAGCAGCATTCATGTCCATAGAGTCAAAGTTCAGACCAGCACAGGATGGTAGCGCTGCTGCTCTGTGAGATCATTGGTTGGTTGAGGACAAACCACCATGAAGAAGACATGCTGCGGTTGGAGAAGCTCCTGCTGAAGCTCAGGCGGTGATTAACATATTAAACATGTCAGGGTAGTGTTGAAAGGCCCCGCCCCTCACTCCGCGGGCCGGTGGTCGGTGAACCTCTTTAGGTGGTAGCGCAGAACGCCTCGGGTCTTGAAGGTCTTGCCGCAGCTGCAGACGTGCGGCCGCTCGCCGGTGTGGTCGAGCTGATGGACGCGCAGCATGGAGCTCGTGAAAAAGAACTCGCCACAGGTGATGCAGTAGTGGCTCTTCTCGCCTGTGTGCTTGGAGCGCTGGTGGCTGACCAGCGAGCCAGACGTGATGAAGCTCTGGCCGCAGTCCTGGCAGGTGAAGGGCCGCTCGCCGGTGTGAATCCTCTCGTGCGCCCTCCACGAGTTGTGGTAGGAGAAGGACTTCTGGCAGTACGAGCACTGGTACAGCTTCTCCTTGGTGTGCGTGCGCCGGTGCACCTTCAGGTAGTGAGCGATGGTGAAGCTCTTCCCGCAGTCAGTGCAGGTGAACGGCTTCTCGCCCACGTGGAACAGCGTGATGTGGGACCTCAGGTGGGACGACTGCGTGAACCGTTTCCCACAGGTGGTGCAGAGGAAGGGCCGCTCGCCGGTGTGGGTCACCATGTGCGCCTTGAGATGGGGCGACTGCGTGAACCGCTTGCCGCACTCGGAGCACTTGTAGGGCTTGAGTCCGGTGTGCGTGCGGTCGTGCAGCTTCAGGCCCTGCAGGCTGGAGAAGCACTTGCCGCACTCGGTGCAGTGGTAGGCCTTCAGGTCCTCGTGGGTGCGCTGGTGGCACCGCATGCCGCTCAGCAGCTTGAAGGCTTTGCCGCAGGTGGGGCACTTGTGCGGCTTCCTGTTGGAGTGGGTCACCTGGTGCAGCTTCAGGCTCTGAGGGTTGCTGAAGGTCTTGTTGCACTTGGGGCATGGCAGCAGCTTGCGGCTCTTGTGGGACTTGCGGTGGAAGTTGAAGCCCTGGTAGGATATGAACATCTTATCACAGACGGTGCAGTGGTAGCACTTCTCCCCGCTGTGAAGCTCCAGGTGCTCGCTGAGCTCGTCCTGCTCTCCGAAGCCGTCCCCGCAGAACCAGCACTTGAAGGGTTTGGTGCCCGAGTGCGTCCGGTGGTGGGTCTTCCAGTCCCTCTTCAGAGCAAAGGTCTTGTCGCAGTAGGAGCACTGGTAGGGCGCCGTGCGGTCGTGGACCTGCTGATGGACGACCAGGCTCATCAGGGTCGGGTAGGTCTTGCCGCACTGCCAGCACTGGTTGGGCTTCTGGCCCCGGTGGACCCGCAGGTGAGCCTCCAGGTGGGACTTCTTGTAGAAGCCCTTGTTACACTCGTGGCAGTACACCATCTTCCTGCCCGTGTTGGTGGCCTGCTGCTGCCGCTGCCTCCGTTCAATGAGCTCGGGGTGATCACCTGCGGGGAAGCGGAGTTCAAAGGTTAGAGACGGAGAGGAACGGCGACATCACAGCCAGCAGGCATTTCATCGATCCTGCCGGGTTAACCAGCAGGAGGGTTTGGAAGCCGCTCTCAGAAAGTCTGAGCTGCTGTCATCAGACACAGAACAGGAAGAAGTTTTCCTCCAATTCTGTTCCCAACACACGGAGGAGGACATCACATCTCCTCTGTTAGGCCACAAACACACTGCTGCCTCAAAGACAGTGTATGGACGAGACACAGAGCGGGTATCATCACGTCTAGAATCGATTCGACTCAGAGATGTTGTGATTCTGATCACTTATCAGCACATCTCCATACTTTATATCCATGTATACAAACACAGCTGACAGTGTGAGACGTCATCACAGCAGACGTCTTTGTGTCAAAGTCACGGACGATGAAACATGAAGCAGGTTTTCCCGGCCTGGCTTTTTATAGCAGACTTTCAAAATAAAACCATGACCAACATTACCTGATGCTGAGAGTTCTTTGACCTTTAACCTCAGATTCTGCTGTTTCTGATAAAATATGTTTATGATGTCACTTTTTCAAACTAAAAACTGATTTGAATCAGAGAATCGATCACTAAACCCAAGTTACCGGTTTCCTCCTCTCTGAGGGAGTTCCTCCGTCCTACGATCCTGCTGCTGCTGCTGCTGTGTAAATAACCTGCAGCTGAAGCAGTGATGCAGAAATCTGAGGCATGGCTGAGTGATAGGAGATCATCACTGTGACGTCTCTAGTTTCACAGCTTGTTTCCCTTCCTGTCACTTTCTTTGTTGCTTCAGTCGCCTGAATTAAAGGGGAAGTTTCCATCTGAGACATCTGAATGTCTGACCGGAATAAACGGGATTGGGACTTCTGCTCAGACAAAGCAGCCACACATATCTGATATTTTAATCATGAATTACCCAAAGACAGGAAGTCCCGCCCCTCCAGCCACACCCTGCAGTCACTCAGCTTGACCGACAACTTCCTGAGGATCGGGTACGAGCGGATCTCCACGTCGCCCTCCGGCTCCGTTTTCACCTGAACGCCGGCGAACTCCTCAGCCTGGAAGGAAAGATTCAGACAGCGTCACACGGGTGAAAACATACGTGACCTCACAAACACACTTCATGCTTATTCAGGGTCACGTGACTCTGCAGCAGCTGCAGCGACGGGCGTGACCTTTCAAACACAAACAGACATCTGTAGCTTAAATGTGAGCACAGCTGTGTTCTGTTACTGGCCACCAGGGGTCACAGGTCAGCTCACGTTAGCAAACGAGCTGCGTCTGTCCACATGTGACGATGATCACCTGTGACCAACATGCATGTGAGGAGCAGGGCTCGTTTCTGCGTCTGTGCTGGACTGTTACTGTGGGTGGGGCTTCATGGAGCTCCACCCACACAGCAACAGGGAGGTGATGCGTTACTGAAAGCTAACGTAGAAGCTAGCTTAGTTAGCGCTGACATGTCGGATAGGCGGCAGTTAGTTGCTCAGTTTTCAGGCCCCTTCAGTCTGGAGTCAGACGCCATCTCTAAAGATCCAAACCTTTTTATCCCGCCGCCTCCCTGAGCCCGGCTCTGCTGCAGGTTACTTCCTGTCAACATGGGAGCGTTTCATTCCCACTGTCTCAGTGTTACTGTAGGGTCTACCTTACAATATGAAGCGCCTTCAAGTGACTGTCGTTGTGATTAACTGCTATGAACATAAAACTGAACTGAATGCAGCCGGGCGAGACGCAACCAGACAAAGCCAGTAATCAGATTACTGCATTATGGAAACGAGGAACACCGGGGGCGGTATCGATCAGGGGGCGTGTGCGACTGTCAGCCTAACTAACCTGCAGTCAGCAGCACTCCTGAGCTCAGCGTCCTCATGCTGCACGTTTTTCTTCCAGTCCATCAAAGATCAAATCACAGCGTTCCTGAGTTTCTCTTGCAGGACTGAAAAATGGCGCCGAGCGGACACGGGTGTTTGTGTTCCTGCAGGAACTCTGCGTGGTAACTCACACTGACCGGACTGTAACCTGACACCATGACCTTTACAGAACCTGACGTGCACACCACCGCGACCTGAATAGAGATTGAAAATGTGACGTCATGCGTAAAACCGCAAAGGATTGTGGGTACGAGTGGCAGGCGGTACTAGCGCACGCAGGCTTTCACGTGAAAACAGTCACACAGCAATAAAAGGAAACAAAAAATGTCAAGAAGCTGCTGTGTTATTAACTGCAACAGCCAGTCGCACGACAGCCACGGGAAGCCGACGGTAAAGAGATCGTTGTTATCGGATTACGTCGTGGAAGAGAAATTGTTTGAGCTGTGTTTCCGAGGTAACAAAGAGGCGACGGATGGCCTGGATCGCAGCCATTCAAAGACCAAATATAACGTCCCAGAACAGCTCACAGGTGAGTCTGCTCCAAGCATTCACACAAAGGTCAGTTTTCTGTTGTTGTTATTACGTCATTTATCATAATTGTTGATGTCGGTTACAAATAAGTCTTAATTTCATTTGAATTGAATTCGTTGCTTTGCTGCTTTGTTCACTGTGGCTTTGCGGGCTAATGTTTGTTGTGTTTTTAGGAAAACCAGCCAACAAAATGCAGGAATGTGATCCAAAATGGGCCCTCTATCAGCCCGGGTCACACCGAGTTTAAAGCTGCTACCACAGTGAGATCTGATTGGTTAAGAGAGAGCGAGATCAAAACAGCCACGAAACGCCTGCATACATGTGCCGAAGTGTTGTATTGAAGCAAGCAAGTGATGAATAACTGTTTTCCAGTATGTTGTTTTTTTGTTTTTGCATTGTTGATTTGTTTTTCACCAAAGCAGCTAATAAAGCATAACGGGATACAATGTTGCCTCTTTCTTGTCAGGTAATAGAATAAAACAATGATGCCAGTTATAAATAAAGACAATAAATTGAGTGAATTACGAAACACTCATTTTATTTCTACTGGATCTGAAAATGTTGTGTAACACTACAACCTGAAACGACAAACAGATGTGTTGGCCTGTAACAGCAGCTGTGAGAGGGAAAAATCACCGAAGTAAACTGGAGCTGGGCTTGTTGCAGGATCTGAAGTTAATAAACGTGAAGTGCATACACTCACGCTTAGGACCATATATTAATTAATATGTGCGTTTTGAAGGTTGGGCAGCACGCTAACGTGCTTACTCCACTCTGTATGCTCGTGTGGGTCTGACCCTTTCACTCCTTTGAGTTTTGTTGCCTCCTCGTCACGTCTGTGTTTGTACGAAGCTGCGAGGTCTCCTTCGTTTTGAACAGAACTGTTTTTGGGGCAAATAAAATGCAAGTAGGGATTAAAACCGCAGAATTAATGATTACCGGTGCTGGAAACGCTAGCGCTTGATGCAGTGCATTGATTTTGCCGCCACTCATACCTACAATGCAATGCGCGAAAGTCACGTGGTCTGTCTGTGGAAGGTGGCGGCTGAGGAGAAAAGGACTTTCCTGTTCCAGTTGGGACTCGGACGTCCGTGTTTAGGTTGTTTCACGCTGTATGTTTGTCTGTTTCCAGGATCAATAAAGTTTTGTGTTGTTCTCCATAGTGAAAGATTTACGACTCTGATTTTTGGAGGTTAATCTGTGAGCCCCCCGCCCCGTAGGCCCCCTAGCTACGGCCCTGTAACATCGATCGCTCATCAATAATCAGTCGAACGAATCCGTGGATCAGTAACCGAGTCTGGACTCCGTTCAGTGTCCGCTGCTCGGACCCGGAGCCCCTCACAGCGGGCCCGGCTCCAGCTGGGACGGTGCTGGCAGCAGCCGCAGTGGGAGGCTCGGGTTCGGCTCAGTTTGAGGGATTCCTGACCGGAGTCCAGATCACCGGGGCTAGCCCGGTTAGCTTAGCCGCTCACATGACCGTGTCCGAGGGATCGGCCCGGCTCAGCCCTGCTCGGCTCGGCAGGTGTGCTTACCGTTGCAGCGTGGACGGGCTCCATGGTCCCTCCGGTTCGGTCGCAGGTTCCAGTTCTGACGGTAAAGACGAGCGAGAGTCCGGAGCGGCTAACAGCAGAGCAGCTGCTCCACTTCCGGGGGAAGGGTCAAAGAAAAAAACAAAGAGGAAACAGCAAGTGACCCCACCCCCACCACACACACACACACGCACACATGTGTGTGTATTTATAACCTCGTGGGGACCTCCCATTGACACAATGCTTTCGCTAGCTGCTGCTTACCCGAACCATGAATAACGAATAACGAGCCCAGCTGCAGCCCTGACACATGCTGAGCGTGGAAACGCCTCCAGCCCTGCGGGGACAAACCCAGGTCCCCACCAAGATACAAAGTACACAGATACCAACACACACAGACACACACACGCACAGACACACACACGCACAGACACACACACGCACAGACACTGCACATGGACTCTAACCATAATAATGCACCTCATTACTATACCTCAGTAACTTGTTTGTTCCACTGCAAGCTGTTTATTTCAAATTTAACTCTAACTCTTAGTTCAGACTGTACTTCTTAGGTGAAATCCTTAATTTAAGTAATAATTACTTTACTTTGATGTTCATGTTTTATCTATTAAGTTTCTTTATTCAGTTCTTCGGTACATTTTTACTGTAGTTTTCTGGTCAGAGATTACACAGCAGCAATCATTTCACTGCCTCAATATCTATCAGCGAGTGCACGAGGTATGAATACACACATAATATACAGACAGCACACGCTCACACACACTCAGCTGATCTATTCCCTCTGTGAGTTTGCTGCTCAGGAAGCTGCTGCTTGTTCATCGTACTGTTCATATTTCTGTGAATACCACAGATGGTGTTACAGCTAAATGTTCTGCTGTTAGCAGAAACAAACAAAGGAGAACAACGCCGCCGGCCTCACCTGCGAGCGCTGCCAGCCTCACCTGCGAGCGCTGCCAGCCTCACCTGCGAGCGCTGCCAGCACTGCTGCAGAGGTTTGGGGCGGTCAGCTGAAAATCCAAAGTGCAATCAAGTCCTCAATCAAACATTGTATAGACATATAAAAGTAATATACGTGTGTTGAATGATTACTGTGATATAGCTGAGAGGCAGAGCGAGCTCTGTCTCAGCTCGGACTCTGGTCTCCGGCCTCGCCGGTTCCTCACACACGGCGCCGCCTCAAAGAACACTGGCGAGTTTAAGCACAGGAGGGGACGGACGTCTCCATATAGGCCTGCGGTTCCTGGCCTCCATACGCTGCTCAACTACAGGAACGCAGCTTTTATTAGCACCAGCCCCAAACAGAGGTCAGAGGTCACCAACAAGTACTGCAGTCTCTGTCATGGCGGCCGTTGCTGGAAACACTCAGTACAGAACAAACAGCTGCAGTAATGTGAACATTAACCGCGACAGAGTGACTGCAGCTGTGATAACTCAGTCAGACGAACAGGCTCCGCCCCTCAGCCTGCTACCATATATATTTATAGTGTCAAAGAACAGTAATAATAATGATAATCCTCCTGATAAACAGCAGCAGTCTCTGTAACCAGCCTGCAGACTGAGGGAAACATCCTGTAACAGGACACAGCATCCATGCTAAGGTTCAGAGGTCGCTGTCCCGAATTCAATAAATGTGGAGCAATGAAACAAACCAGCAGAGGCTCAGAAGAGTGCAATCAAACAATGAGTTTATTAAAACACACACAGGAGAAGAAGTATGCAGCATCCACGCTAAAGTTCAGAGGTCGCTCAGCAGGATGACGTATAAGGTGTCTGAAACGTGACAATGTGACGAATATGACCTTTGAATAAAGAAGGAAAACACTTTTAATTTTTTTTCCACGTTAATATATATTTTTAAATGAATTAAAAAATGTAATTATTCTGTGATTACAAAGTTAAAGTTGTCTGTTTAATCTGGTTCCATGTTGTGTTGCTGCCACCTAGTGGTGGACTTCAGAGTTGTGCTTGTGCTGCCAGTCTGAGGACTCATGAAACAAGCTTGTTTTCATGGATGAGAGGAAAATATGGACGATATGGACTGCAACTGCTTACGAACGTGTGGTAGAAAGGTGCAGGCGGCATGTTTGTGTATTTTACTTTGTATTACGTTTTATTTGGGCTGTAATTTTATTTTACTGACAGAATATTTGTGTTTCCAGTTATTTCACTGTAGTTTGCCGGTGAATGGAAGATTAAAATACTGGTTAAATATGGGTTGGAGGATTATTCTACTCCAAACATCAAAAAGAATAACCTGCAGGAGCAGTTTCAGAAATCCAAGCTGCTAGCTTTGCTGTGTAGAACAAACCTGCTGGAGACAAACAGCAGTCTGACTTTACTGATCATTGTGAGCAACACGCAGGTTCACAGAGGGAGGTTTGTGCTGAAGCAGCAGGATCAGCTCGCCGTCTTCAACGCGCTCTGCTTCCTTGTTTGATGTCTGAGCTCCTGACATGTGTAATGAGCAGCTTTGTTCAGACCTGCAGGTTTGTGTGCGTCAGCGTCACAAGCAGGTATCACGCTGGGGTTCAGACTGTTTCCAAACATCGCTCAGCACACTCCCACCTCCCAGGTGTCGCCACTTCAGCACAGTAGAGCGTGCTTGTGTAAGTGAGGCAGTGCTCAGGTGGCGTCCGTTTGGGAGTTCCTCTGCGATCATGTCTGAGCTGTGCGCTGGAATCAGGGAAACCCGAATCCTGCACCGGTTACCCGAGCTGATCACGTAACCCTGTGTGTGTCCTCCTGTGCAGACACAACAGGAAGTGTGTCTCACACAAACAGACACAACAGGAAGTGTGTCTCACACACACAGACACAACAGGAAGTGTGTCGCACACACACAGACACAACAGGAAGTGTGTCGCACACACACAGACACAACAGGAAGTGTGTCGCACACACAGACACAACAGGAAGTGTGTCACACACACAGACACAACAGGAAGTGTGTCGCACACACACACACACACACACACACACACAGACACAACAGGAAGTGTGTCGCACACACAGACACAACAGGAAGTGTGTCTCACACACAGACACAACAGGAAGTGTGTCGCACACACAGACACAACAGGAAGTGTGTCGCACACACACAGACACAACAGGAAGTGTGTCGCACACACACAGACACAACAGGAAGTGTGTCGCACACACAGACACAACAGGAAGTGTGTCTCACACACACAGACACAACAGGAAGTGTGTCGCACACACACAGACACAACAGGAAGTGTGTCTCACACACACAGACACAACAGGAAGTGTGTCGCACACACACAGACACAACAGGAAGTGTGTCGCACACACACAGACACAACAGGAAGTGTGTCGCACACACAGACACAACAGGAAGTGTGTCGCACACACACAGACACAACAGGAAGTGTGTCGCACACACAGACACAACAGGAAGTGTGTCGCACACACAGACACAACAGGAAGTGTGTCGCACACACAGACACAACAGGAAGTGTGTCGCACACACACAGACACAACAGGAAGTGTGTCGCACACACAGACACAACAGGAAGTGTGTCGCACACACACAGACACAACAGGAAGTGTGTTGCACACACAGTCAGACATTCGTGTTTATAATATTTACAACATGCACAAAGTTTAAAAACACGCTCACGCTGCAGGCATGTGACTGTTGGAAGAAGCGGAGCCAAACCAGCCCGGTCCAGTTAAAGTCTTTAACCAGTGAACAGCACCACCCTCAGGCAGGGAGGAGCACAGCGGGAACATCACTGACGCCTGGGTCAGAACTACAGCCACACCTTTGACCCCGAGTCCAGCACATCCAGGATAAAGAAATGTGACCTGGAAGAGAAGCGAGAGAAAGCTCCCTCCACCATGACTCTGAAAACACGTCCACCCTAGCCCACCCACGAGTGGACGCTCTCCGTGCCACTCAGCACAGACGCATTGAGGACGCAGTGAAGACTCTGAAGCCGGCATACACGGGCTCAGTGAATTTGGTCTTGAAGGTGTGGAGGTGGGTCAGAGTGTCAAAGGAGACCTTGAGGAAGGACAGAGTGCCAGCGTGACAGTCCACGTACACCGCTGCCCTACCAGAGTCGGACAGGGAGGATGAGGAGTAGGAGCGCGAGGAGAGCGCCGTTTCTTTGCCGTCGTGCCAGACGGTGTACGTATCGGAGCAGTACAGACTCCACGACTGGTTGTTCCACCCGAACAGGGTCTCGTTGCTGTCTCCTTTCCTTCTGATCCCTCTGTAACTCACCGCTATGTAAACCTCGCCGGTCCACTCCACCTCCCAGTACCCGCGACCCACCAGCCCATCTCTGCACAGCAGCTGAGCCCGGTCGAATCTGTCGGGATGATCGGGATACCGCTGAGGCTCCGACCGATACTCCACTTTCCTGGTGTGGGGGGACAGTGTGAGTTTCCTGTTCACCGTGTTCATGTCGATGGTGAGCTGACAGCAATCTGATGAGAGAACAAACACGATCCAGTCAGTCATCCAGGCCTCGGCGGTCTCAGGAGCCGAACCAAGACAGCCGGACTTCTCCGAGATTGTCCAGATGTTTCATCCGAGAGGCTGCTTCAGTTCAGAAGGTGGACTACACTGACCTGGACCACTGCTCCAAAAGGTCAAAGGCCACTCCCTGAGGATGCCAGTGTTCACATTTCATCACATCTGTGTCCACTTTGGACAGAGGGCGTGGCTTACGACACAGACTGCGCACGACCTACAGTCCAGCCTGAGGTCAGGTGATCTCAGTATGGCAGGGTCACATTGCTTCGCCTTAGCTCATGAGATGAGTCACCATTGAGGGACACTCCCACCGGCGTTTAAATACTGTTTGGTCCAAGACCTGAAGCAGCTCCTCGGATGAGGCGTCTTCAAGAAGCTTAAAGAAGTCCAGTCTGTCCAAGCTCGGAGGAATGAGTGATGCGCTGTTTGAGTCACATTAAAAACACACTTACACTTCTTCAGCTCTGACCTCACCCATCGGACTCCAGCAGGCTCCGCCCTGAAAGCAGGAGAGGGTCAGCGTGCACACTTGGACATCACATGGCTGTCATACTGTTATAGACAGGCGTGATGGAGCGGCGCTCTCTGTGCTAGCTACACGCAGAGATCTACAGCCATGGAGGGAAACGTGAGGCTTAAAATAAAGAAGCAGAGAGGAGAGGCTTCCCGCTCTCCTCTTTCCGTCCTCCTCCTCCTACCTGAGAGCGTCCGGTCTCCCGCGTCGATCCTCAGGTCGTGTAGGCACCTGCACGTTTCCTGTAAGTACATCCGGGGTCAAAATGACAGGTTTACACTAACTCTGTGTCTGTCCTCGTGCAGCACATCACTGAAATCAGTCTGAGCGCTGAAGCTGCATTTATATGAACACAGGTTTATAATCCAGGTGTCACAGTCTCACACCAACCTCATGTTTCTGCACTCACCTGGAAGCAGGTAGAAGGGCTTCGTCAGGGTGTGTAATTTCACGCTCGGCATCAGCTGCTGCATGCCCGACACACGGAAGCGCTGCATGACCTGTGGGTGAGAAATATCACACTGTGACCACGCATCAGCTCCACGAACAGGAGGACAGAACGTGTCTCTGAGCCAGCACCATGACATCACCCAGGGAGGACGAGGGAGGACGGGGGAGGACGAGGGAGGACGAGGGAGGACAAGGGAGACCCAGGGAGGGAGACCCAGGGAGGGAGACCAAGGGAGGGAGACCCAGGGAGGCCCAGGGAGGCCCAGGGAGGACGAGGGAGGACGAGGGAGGACGGGGGAGGACGAGGGAGGACAAGGGAGACCCAGGGAGGGAGACCCAGGGAGGGAGACCAAGGGAGGGAGACCCAGGGAGGCCCAAGGAGGCCCAGGGAGGACGAGGGATACCCAAGGAGACCCAGGGAGGCCCAGGGAGGACGAGGGAGGACGGGGGAGGACGGGGGAGGACGAGGGAGGACGAGGGAGGACAAGGGAGACCCAGGGAGGGAGACCCAGGGAGGGAGACCAAGGGAGGGAGACCCAGGGAGGCCCAGGGAGGCCCAGGGAGGACGAGGGAGGACGAGGGAGGACGGGGGAGGACGAGGGAGGCCCAGGGAGGACGAGGGAGGCCCAGGGAGACCCAGGGAGACCCAGGGAGGACGAGGGAGGACGAGGGAGGACGAGGGAGGCCCAGGGAGACCCAGGGAGGACGAGGGAGACCCAGGGAGACCCAGGGAGGACGAGGGAGGCCCAGGGAGACCCAGGGAGGACGAGGGAGGCCCAGGGAGGCCCAGGGAGGACGAGGGAGGACGAGGGAGGCCCAGGGAGGACGAGCGAGGCCCAGGGAGGCCCAGGGAGGATGAGGGAGGACGAGGGAGGATGAGGGAGGACGAGGGAGGACGGGGGAGGACGAGGGAGACCCAAGGAGGCTCAGGGAGGGAGGACGAGGGAGGACGAGGGAGGACAAGGGAGACCCAGGGAGGGAGACCCAGGGAGGGAGACCCAGGGAGGGAGACCCAGGGAGGCCCAAGGAGGCCCAGGGAGGACAAGGGAGGACGAGGGAGGACGAGGGAGGCCCAGGGAGGACGAGGGAGGCCCAGGGAGACCCAGGGAGGACGAGGGAGGCCCAGGGAGGCCCAGGGAGGATGAGGGAGGACGAGGGAGGCCCAGGGAGACCCAGGGAGACCCAGGGAGGACGAGGGAGGACGAGGGAGGACGAGGGAGGCCCAGGGAGACCCAGGGAGGGAGACCCAGGGAGGGAGACCCAGGGAGGGAGACCCAGGGAGGCCCAAGGAGGCCCAGGGAGGACGAGGGAGGACGGGGGAGGACGAGGGAGGCCCAGGGAGGACGAGGGAGGCCCAGGGAGACCCAGGGAGGACGAGGGAGGCCCAGGGAGGCCCAGGGAGGATGAGGGAGACCCAGGGAGGACGAGCGAGGCCCAGGGAGACCCAGGGAGGACGAGGGAGGCCCAGGGAGGCCCAGGGAGGACGAGGGAGGACGAGGGAGGCCCAGGGAGGACGAGCGAGGCCCAGGGAGGCCCAGGGAGGACGAGGGAGGCCCAGGGAGGCCCAGGGAGGACGAGGGAGGACGAGGGAGGCCCAGGGAGGACGAGCGAGGCCCAGGGAGACCCAGGGAGGACGAGGGAGGCCCAGGGAGGCCCAGGGAGGACGAGGGAGGATGAGGGAGGATGAGGGAGGACGAGGGAGGACGGGGGAGGACGAGGGAGACCCAAGGAGGCTCAGGGAGGGAGGACGAGGGAGGACGAGGGAGACCCAGGGAGGGAGACCCAGGGAGGGAGACCCAGGGAGGCCCAGGGAGGACGAGGGAGGACGAGGGAGGATGAGGGAGGACGAGGGAGGACGGGGGAGGACGAGGGAGACCCAAGGAGGCTCAGGGAGGGAGGACGAGGGAGGACGAGGGAGGACAAGGGAGACCCAGGGAGGGAGACCCAGGGAGGGAGACCCAGGGAGGCCCAGGGAGGACGAGGGAGGACGAGGGAGACCCAAGGAGACCCAGGGAGGACGAGGGAGGACGAGGGAGGACGAGGGATACCCAAGGAGACCCAGGGAGGCCCAGGGAGGACGAGGGAGGACGAGGGAGACCCAAGGAGACCCAGGGAGGACGAGGGAGGACGAGGGAGGACGAGGGAGGGAGACTGAGGGAGGGAGACCCAAGGACACCTAGGGAGGATGAGGGAGGGAGGCTCAGGGAGGCCCAGGGAGGGAGACTGAGGGAGGGAGACTGAGGGAGGGAGGACCAGGGAGGCCCAGGGAGGGAGACTGAGGGAGGGAGACTGAGGGAGGGAGACTGAGGGAGGGAGGACCAGGGAGGGAGACTGAGGGAGGGAGACTAAGGGAGGGAGACTGAGGGAGGGAGACTAAGGGAGGGAGACTGAGGGAGGGAGACTGAGGGAGGGAGACTAAGGGAGGGAGACTGAGGGAGGGAGACTGAGGGAGGGAGACTGAGGGAGGGAGGCTGAGGGAGGGAGACTGAGGGAGGGAGGCTGAGGGAGGGAGACTGAGGGAGGGAGACTGAGGGAGGGAGGCTGAGGGAGGGAGACTGAGGGAGGGAGGCTGAGGGAGGGAGACTGAGGGAGGGAGGGAGACTGAGGGAGGGAGACTGAGGGAGGGAGGGAGGGAGACTGAGGGAGGGAGACTGAGGGAGGGAGGGAGGGAGACTGAGGGAGGGAGGCTGAGGGAGGGAGGCTGAGGGAGGGAGACTGAGGGAGGGAGACTGAGGGAGGGAGGCTGAGGGAGGGAGGGAGGGAGGCTGAGGGAGGGAGACTGAGGGAGGGAGGGAGGGAGACTGAGGGAGACTGAGGGAGGCGTCACTCTTCAGGCTGAAAATGATGTAGAAGCTTCAGTGCTCCAGGTTCTGTAACAGGACGAGCTCTTTGGCTCTTTGCCTCCACAGAAAGATTAGATTGAACACGTTCCCCAACACGTTTCCTCCATTTATGGAGTAAAAGGCCAAATGGGCGGGGCTTTGAGCACCACCTGTGGTCACCTGTCTGGTTCTCAGACCTTCGTCGTGTTTGCCTCCACCTGCTGTGAGGCTCCTTCAAAGAGTTCAGAATATTCTTAAACGTACCTTTTTGAAGAGTTCATCGATGGGATCCTGGACGCACCGACTGCTGAACACCTCAGCGATACTTTGGATGAAGAAGGAGCCGTACGCCGGGTGTTGGTATGCAGCCATGTCTGCAAACACAAACAGGTGTGAGCAGCTGTGTGACTGACAGCAGCGATCAGTACTGGATGCTGCAGGACTCACGAGGCGCGCTGCAATGAAGAGTGATGAAATCCTTTTCTGCGTGCAGCGGAGCAGCTTGATTTACTGATTGAGCTCTCGTCTTATCTGTGGGCACAGCCAGTCTTCCAGGTACGAGCACTGAAACACACAACACTTAGCGAGACGCCATGTTCACAGCAGCCGTCAGCAGCGCGCGAGCAGAGACTCACCTCCTCTGGACGCCTGAATGATGACGATCTTCGGTTTGTCCTTCAGCGCGGGACAGTTTCTAGAGTTTAAGCGCTCATAAATTCGGTCAACTTCCATCCTGTGATTGCCCGTTCCACAGATGGTTCCCATGCCTCCGTGGGACATGACAACAACAAACACGCTGTCTGTGAGGGGCAGCGTCGGACGTCTGCTAAACCATTTCAGAGCTTCGTCCATTTTCTGTAAGAGCAAAAAGTCAGACGTCAGTCGTCGGGTCGCTGTGGAAAAGCAGCGCAAGCCTCAGTGAAGGAAAGTTACCTGTGCAGGTAGGTTCCGATGTCTGTCCACCTCGTATCCCAGAGTGTGGAGCAGGTTGACCACGGCCTGCTCATCTTTGTCAGCCCCGTGTCTGGTTAATGCCGGATCGTAGAAATGCATGTTGTTGATCAGCAGGGCGACACGCTTTGTCCGTCGGGGCATATTCGTAGCCTGGATGTTTCTGGTCATGTTGTCGGTGCTCATCGCCATCGCTGCCCTGTGAGAAGGTCAGAGGACAGAATCGGGCTCAGTGGATCCGTCATGAACAGCTGCTGCTGAAGGATCCAGCGCTGCTCGACACGCTGCTCAACGCTGCTCGACGCTGCTCGACGCTGCTCGACGCTGCTCGACGCTGCTCGACGCGCTGCTCGACGCGCTGCTCGACGCGCTGCTCGACGCTGCTCGACGCTGCTCGACGCGCTGCTCGACGCTGCTCGACGCGCTGCTCGACGCTGCTCGACGCTGCTCGACGCGCTGCTCGACGCGCTGCTCGACGCTGCTCGACGCTGCTCGACGCTGCTCGACGCGCTGCTCGACGCTGCTCGACGCGCTGCTCGACGCTGCTCGACGCGCTGCTCGACGCGCTGCTCGACACGCTGCTCGACGCTGCTCGACGCTGCTCGACGCTGCTCGACGCGCTGCTCGACGCGCTGCTCGACGCTGCTCGACGCGCTGCTCGACGCGCTGCTCGACGCGCTGCTCGACGCGCTGCTCGACGCTGCTCGACGCGCTGCTCGACGCGCTGCTCGACGCGCTGCTCGACGCGCTGCTCAACGCGCTGCTCAACGCGCTGCTCAACGCGCTGCTCAACGCTGTCATCCATCACAGACGCCACAGTGATGCAGTGACAAACATTACCACATTATAAATAATATTATTGTTACTGTGTGTCTGAAAAAGGAGGCAGAAGTAAAAACGTCCACATTTACACACGATCAGCTACAGGCTTTGTTCACTTGCATCAAACTTTGGATATTTTTTCTCTATGAAATAAACATGTTCGTGTAATGACAGCTGTAGTGTTGCTGTGGTTATTCAAACGTTCAGCCTCGTTAGTCCTGTCTGTAAATGAAAGTTACAGAGATGATCTCAGGTGAAAGTAGCTCCGCCTCCCGGGTCTGAACGGCAGGTTCATTCAGCCTGATGCGCTTTCAGCCTGCAGGTGTGCGCGCAGCGGCACGTCGGCCTGGTCGTGCTGCGGTACACTGTTAGCCTTTGCAGTAATTTCCATAGCTTAGTACTGCAAAATCAACAGTAAAGAACTCTAAAGGATGTTTGCAGTTTGTAATTTGCATGTAATTGTTCCATGAGATTACATTATTATCACGGTAACTCACCGTAGTCATGGAAACAGCTGTAAAATACAGCAAATGTAACAAGTGGTGATGTTACTGAGATTATACGATTACACCATCCGGATTTCTGTTTTCTACTGTAGAGTAATTACTTAAATCCTCATTCAGAGTGTATTACTATAAAATGTGATTCACTGTGAGAGTAGTATAACATATAAAATTTAATTCGTTGAACTGAATGGAACCTGATTATGGAACGCCAGGACTGCCATAATGAATTAATTAAATACACCATTAAATAATTAATTAAATGTGTCAATAATTAATTAAAATGGGAAATAATTAATTAAATAAATAGTTATGACACATGTAATTAATTAATTATTGACACATTTAATTAATTATTTATGTATTTCACATTTAAATTAATTATTGACACATTTAATTAATTATTGACACATTTAATTAATTATTTATTGACACATTTAATTAATTATTTATGTATTTCACATTTTAATTAATTATTGACACATTTAATTAATTATTTAATGATATATTTATTTATTTCATTTTGGCAGTCCTGGCGCCTGGCTCTCATCATGAAATAATTTTATCTGTCAACCTCACCCATCAAACTCAGGGGGCGGGGTTAACGCTGATCGACTCAAAACCATTGCTTTGGCCTGGTGGCCATTGTTTTTAGCACACAACAACCAGCATGTGGAAACTAACAGAACTGAACTTTGAAAAACCCTGTTTGTGTGTGTCACCAAATACAGTTTTAATATTTTTTTAGCTGAGAATGTAACGGTTTAATCTTCATGTGTCTGGTCGGTTTGTCAAGATAGAGCCTCTTTGCAAAAGTGCTTCGATGATTTCGGAGATGTCTGCTCAGTCTCACGGCAAAGCGTGGATAGACCCGCTCGCCTCGCAAGCAATCGAGCTGTTATTACCGCCGACAAATCGCAGGCCCCGGTACACAGCTGTAATAACCCCCGCTGACACTGACTTCTTTTACTGAGGTTATATTTATCAGGGTTTTATTTCCTGATGTTCTTATGTGTCCTACGTGTTTCAGTCGCCAATTCTGAATTATAACTAACATTAAAAACATGTTTAAGGAGGAGAGAGAGCAAATAAATTCGATTAACAGCTGATCTTTGGGTTTTTGTTCAGTAATCAGCGTGACCTGCGTATAAACACATAAAAGAGATAACGTTGGTGTTTCCTCATGTAGTAACTGCTGGCTTTAACTGTACAAAGGTTGTTCGACACTATGACACACATACAGACTTCATGATGTTCGGCTAATATTTTTATTGTGAATATTAATCATGAGGGTAAACGGACCTGTACACCACAGAGCGAGGTCAGCATGTCCACGATATCTTCAGCTCTCTGAGGTAACCCAGAGTTTCCCAGCTGACTAATCTAACTGTCATCTACGAATAATTCACGGGTCATATCAATATGATTTTACAGAAAAGCATCCTTATTACTGCCAACTATTCCAGAGACGTGAACATCTACAGCATAAAGAACACACAAATATAGCAGTCTAACGCAACACTGTAGATGAACCGTCAGTTTGTCAAAGTGGAATGAAAGCGATTGGTTGAACAGGTGTGATCTGTGTTTTCTGCATTTTCATCAGCGTCAGAGACTCAGCAGCAGATTAGAATAACAGTTATACATTTAATAAATTACCAAATGAACGCAAGAAACGAGCAAACCTGTTCCGACAGTTTGAGTTTGTGTTCCCTCAGCTGCAGACTGTTTAAATGTTTGAGAGGAAGATTAGATATAAAGCAAACGTCAAACATAGACTCAGTCTGCGTTCACATTTGATATGAGGCCAGGACGGATAATGGCTGTGTCCTGTTTTAAGATCATACATGTAAAATTGTTGTCTGACCTCCGTCGATCCAGCCGCTCAGAGTTAACTGAAGTTAACTTGGATAAATTATAGTTAAGGAGTATCACAGATAACACCCACGTGAGCTGTGTGACTGTTCACCACTACACTGAAATCAGTAGCTATTACTGAAATACACATGCTATTTCATAAACTATGATGTAAAGTCCTACTAACATGTTTAGTTTTAAAGGACACCTTCCTGCCTTATTAGCAGTATTAGTTTTCTTCTAACATCCAGAAGTCTGCACCATGTGTTTCATAGTTTGTAACAAACCTTTGACAGTTAAACATAACATGACCGAAAAAGCAAAAAAATAAATAAATAAATAAAAAGAGAGAGAGAGAGAAAATCACATAAATTATATGTTAACCTCATTTATTTTTAGTTAAATAAACTCTAAAAATTCTAACAGATCGCTGGTGCTTAGAATACAGTTGAATAACTATTAAAAAACAGATGATATAATATTTCTGTCCAGGTTGCAGTCTGCATTATGAACATGTAGTTGGAAACTCTGCTCCTCTCGGTGGAAATGCGCCTTCTCTTTCCTCTTTGTATAAAAACATTTTAAAAGTCAGTTTAATCTCAAAATTCACTGTTAAATCCAAAACACACCAGATAAAGAAAAGCGAATGGTTCAGTCTAACACATGTGCCAGTGAACCATTAAACGTCTGTAAAACTGTGCAGTTCTGAAACGTAACTTTAACCTCAGCCAAACCGATTTGCTCAGTTGTAAATAAAACAGCGAAGTAAACGTGACCCGACAGACAAAACCTGAGTGAATTAAGTCCAGCGTTTAACCACTGAGAGCTAAAACTCAGGTGAGGTTTCAAAGCTGTGCCGGTGATTGGAAGTGGGTTCGCCTATAAAGTGCTCTGTTGGGAAACAAGCTCCAGCAGCTCTGCGCTCGGGAAAAACTATATTTACTTATCTTGTGCAGAAAAATGTGCTGAGGTTGCGTAATATCGAGCACCGGCTGCCCAGTTAAACTGTGACTATCACCAGGTAACGTGGGCGTGTTTCTTGAATTAGCAGCAGGTGTTAAACAGCTGACAGGTGAGGAGGAGGATGCATGCAGGTAAACTGAGGGTCTGTTGAGCTGATCGCTGGTTTCGTGAGAAAAATGTCAGCTCGTTCTTTATGTTACAGAAGCACAGAGACACAAGACCAGGTGGAAAGAGGGAAAATGAGAATCTGCGAATGCAACACGTGGAACACGGAGAGTGTAACCCCCTCGGTGCACTCTGCATGCTGACTGTTAGCAGAGCTACTGAAATCTCTGAAAACATCTGAGCACCTTTGCAAACATGTTCTATGTTGACAACCTGACCCGACATGTGAAGATTACAGCGCGACATTCGCAGCTAAAACACTGTTAAAAGTGTAGTTGGTGACAGAAAAACGGGGTATTTTAAAACTACACCACCAACATTGCTGCCTGTGATTTGAAATGCATTCTGGGATACCTGGCTGCCCCAAGTCTACACAAGCAATCGATTATCTAGGATCGACCTGTTTTGACTTACTTTGCATGGCAACCAATCAAATGTTAGAGAAGCTGCATGGGCAGCGTTAACCCCGCCCCCTGAGTTTGATGGGTGAGGTTGACAGATAAAATTATTTCATGATGAGAGCCAGGCGCCAGGACTGCCAAAATGAAATAAATAAATATATCATTAAATAATTAATTAAATGTGTCAATAATTAATTAAAATGTGAAATACATAAATAATTAATTAAATGTGTCAATAAATAATTAATTAAATGTGTCAATAATTAATTAAATGTGTCAATAATTAATTAAAATGTGAAATACATAAATAATTAATTAAATGTGTCAATAAATAATTAATTAAATGTGTCAATAAATAATTAATTAAATGTGTCAATAATTAATTAAATGTGTCAATAATTAATTAAAATGTGAAATACATAAATAATTAATTAAATGTGTCAATAATTAATTAAAATGTGAAATACATAAATAATTAATTAAATGTGTCAATAATTAATTAAATGTGTCAATAAATAATTAATTAAATGTGTCAATAATTAATTAAATGTGTCAATAATTAATTAAAATGTGAAATACATAAATAATTAATTAAATGTGTCAATAATTAATTAATTACATGTGTCATAACTATTTATTTAATTAATTAATTCCACATTTAATTAATTATTTAATGGTGTATTTAATTAATTCATTATGGCAGTCCTGGCGTTCCATACCTGATATGTTAATAAATGTATTTGTTTATTCAAACAATGTGAAACATTGTTACAGCCCACTTTGTATCAAACAACCAGTCTCACGCTTACCAAAAAGAATATTTAAGTATACTTTAAAAACAAGCAAGTAAACCTTTAGTTTACTTTGTATGTATTTTCTTCCTTTTTTAGACCAAACTACATTTAAGCATCAGCATCTTTTACCTGTTGAACAGAGTAAGTGGGGCAAATCATTAATTTAAAAAATGAAATTGTTCATTGTGAGTGAAAAGGGTCAATAATAAACCTCAACTCTCAAAACACTTTCTCACCTGTTCACAATATAATTCTGGTGCTTGAACTATGGGTGCAGCTCTTTATAAATGAAGCCTCTGATAGTTAGATCTGATATCTGGGGAATGAAGAGATTTGTTACATGTGAAAAATATGTTTCAATTGCATTTTAATTACTGATTTTCAATCAGAAGAAAGTCAAATATAAACTAAAAAGTAAATTAATAGTATACGTGTAAGGTTAGTATTGTGATAGTCGAGTATATTCTAAGTATACGCTTGTAGACATTATGACATTATGCTAGATTTATGGTGAACAAAAAGTACATCTAAAAGTTAATTTCAAGAATACTGTTATGTACTAAAACGGGGGCGATATAGTCCAAGAAGCATTATTAGTATAGTACAAAGCGACACGAAGCAGAAGGGAGACTTACAGCAGGGAGTCCCGTCCTCCTCCGATGAGAGAGCTGCAAACAGCTGCTGCGTGGCGCCGTCGGCTTTTATACCCCCACAAATTTCCGTGACAGGTTTTTTACAGGTGACATAACGACTTTCCAAGGAAGAGATTTTGAAAGAGTGTTTGGGGCGTTTCCAAATTCTCAAGAAAGCGGTCCAAGAGCCAGTTTCATATTTGAATGTTTGATGATAGGTTTGTAGCTTGAACCTATTTGCTGGAACGTTGAAGACAATATAATTACACAGCAAAGCAAAACACGAAGTAGGCAAAGTTCTTCATGTTTCTCGTGCACGGGAGAGAACCGGACAAACGCCGTTCCTTCGCTTGACCCCAGTTGCTCTCGTCCGCTCCCCATAACACTGCTCTTTTATTGAGGTTACATGAATATGCATAGCTTCATTAACATACGACGCCTATATACAAACAAAGAGTACCTTGCCTGTGCGGTGTGTGTGTGTGTGTGTGTGGGGGGGGGGGGGGTCAGAGTGTGACCCCATAAATGACTTCCCTAAACCTGCTGGTCTGGAAGTCCAGTAGTTCATCTAAACAAAAGGCACTTAGCCTAAAACAGATATAGACACGTTTATCTGACCATAAAACAATAAGAGAAGGTACGACCTCTTCCCACGCTCCCAGGATGTGGGTGTGAATGCCAGAACACTCTGGAATGCAAACAAAGCCTTTGCAGACTATTAAGGATCACACATCCTATCACTACACCATCGATTATACACCTCTAAGCATATATGGTTAAATATTTCTAAGCATAAATGACAATCAACATTACAAAACCTAACATTGATATTTCCCTGTTTTTCAGTGCAGGTCACTTTTATCTGTGTGGTGTCCAATCACAGCTGAGGCTGCTGATTGTGTGATAGAAACAGTTTACCTTCCAGTTTACCTTCCAGGTGTGCCACAGCAAGCCACAGCAAGCAAGCTGTCCCACCTGCAGCCCGAGGCAAGTGAACGTTTCACAGCAACAGCCTGAGGCTGTGGACCCGCACCGACAACCTATTTATCTCCTGTCTTTGTCTTCGTGGTGTCAGTGAGAGGCCACATACAACCCCACCTCTGTCCATGTGAACAAGCCTCGTCTTTGTCTGTCAACACGACTGTGAGCAGCTGTGCAGCAGCACGCCCACGCTGGCATCACAGAAACGACCACACGAGCAGCGCGTGAAGCGGCGAGGCCTCGGGTGCAGCAGCCTGCGCATGAACATCGACACACACAGGCCTTAAATCACTTTACAGTCCGTCCCACAAGATCATAAAGCGCAGACACATCCCATAATACAGCCCAGGGTGGAACAGACACACAAGCAGCAGGCAGACATGATGCACGTAGAGCTGGACGTCTCTTCTTTACTCAGCAGAGACGGTCATGAAACGATGCTGACTGCACGTGCAGTACGAGCTTTACTGTAGCTGACACGTAGAATAGATTATTACTCTAACATCAAGAGACTTAAAAGGAAAAAGAATAAAGTGCACGAACGTAGGAAACTGTGAGCGAGGGAGTGGTCCCAGAGTCCAGACATAAGTGTTCAAACCCTGTTTCTCCACTCGTCCCAGGTGCCCACTCACTTCAGTTCAGTTTTCAGTTTTATTTGTCATATGCAAGTTAGCACAGGGTCAACATTGCAATGAAATGTGTTTGACGAGCAGCAGTCACTCAGCAGCATGGTACAGTACAGAAAATATAATAAAATATAATAAAATAAAATAGAAAAATATAAAAATAGTAAGGAGCTAAATATTAGAGAGACGTGGTAAAAGAGAAAAGATGACTAAATATATATGTATCTATAAATATAAATATATGTACACTAGTGATTAAATAAGAAAATCTTGAAAAGAAATATGACGGGAGGGCAGATGGGATATTGCACAGGAATGAGCAGCAGAAAATTACAGTATTGCACTTTTAAATATAAATATCAATGACAATAAAGTGAAGTGACCAGTGCAGATTAAACACTTGTGAAGCTGCAGTTTCTGAGTGCGTCCTGTGGACTGTGTTGTGTGTTTAAGTGTTGTGGTTGAGGTGTCGTTTGGTTGGTGGTAGAAACTGTTTTTAAGTCTTGTAGTCGAGCAGACAGACTCCTGTAACGTCTGCCAGATGGTAACAAGAACAGCTGATGTGCTGCTGTGGTCCTTGATGATGCTGTGAGCTTTACGGAGGCATCGCTGGAGATAAATGTCCTGAATGGCAGGAAGCCTCCAGTGATGTGCTCTGCTGCCTTCACCACCCTCTGTAGTGATTTACGGCTGCTGGCAGAGCAGCTTCGTACCAAACTGTGATGCAGCTCGTCAGCAAGCTCTCAATTGCACACCTGTAGAAATGTGAGGTGATGTTGGCGTTCATGCTAAACTTCCTCAGCCTCCTCAGGAAGTAAAGCTGGCGAGCTTTCCTGACAGCAGCGTCTGTGTGAAGGGTCCAGGAGAAGTCCTCGGTGATGTTGACTCCAAGGAACTTGAAGCTGCTGACCCTTTCGACCTTGACACCGTTGATGTGGATGGGCTGGTGTTCCCTGACTGGGCGTTTCCAGTAGTCCACTATCATCTCTCTAGTGTTGCTGGTGTTGAGAGTCAGGTTATTTTCCAGACACCACTCGTACAGTGCCATCACCTCCTCTCTACAGGCCGTCTCATCATTGCCTGTGATGAGGCCTATGATGGTTGTGTCATCAGCAAACTTGATGATGGTGTTGGACTCGTGTTTAGCAACACAGTCGTGTGTGAACAGGGAATATAGGAGGGGGCTAAGCACACAACCCTGTGGCGTACCTGTGTTTAGGATGAGTGGTGAGGAGGTGTGCTTACCAACTCTCACCACCTGGGGCCTGTTTGTGAGGAAGTTTAGAATCCATCTGCAGATCGGTGTTCCCAGCCCAAGGTCAACGAGCTTCGTGGCAAGTTTCGAGGGGATGATGGTGTTAAATGCAGAGCTGTAGGCGATGAAGAGCATCCTTGCATATGTATTCCCTTTCTCCAGGTGAGTGAGGGTGGTGTGCGTTGCCAGGGCGATGGCATCCTCTGTGGCTCTGTTTGTCCGATAGGCGAACTGAAGAGGGTCCAGTGTGTCAGGGAGGGAGGAGCAGATGTGACCTTTGACCGGCCGCTCCAGGCACTTCATGATGACGGATGTCAGTCAGTTGCTTCTGCACTTCTTCTGTCTCTGTGTTTGCTGTGATTTGTCACAGTGACAGTTTCTTTGTTACAGGTTTGTTTATACAGCGGAGACTGTCAGCGCTGATGGATGACTGTCAGCGCTGATGGATGACTGTGATTCACAGCTGAACCACGACGCTGCTCGCCGTGTCAGACCCGTCCTGCAGGTAAAGGCTGCATCAGCATGACAGCGTGCGATCGCCACGATGAAGCTGAAACGCTCGTAATCAGAGAGAACGCCGCAAAGCACGAGTGTTTCAAACACAGGCAGCCTGCAGCAACATCGTTGATCAGAGATCATTGATCAGTGGCTGCTGGTCAGTTTCCATGACAACTTGCACACAGGTGATAAAATATCCAGTCATTGGAAATCCTTTAACCCACAGCAGACACCTTTAAAGCCTGTCGCTGCACATCGAAGGAAAACAAGCCCGTGAAACTTTATTTCTCTGCTGTACAGTTTTGTTTCTGAGGTTTGCCACACATGGCTCCACACCACCAGGTGATTCACTTTGCAGTCACTACTTTATTATACTCTTATTGTTCAATATTGTTTCTTTATTAAAGTTGTTTTTCCATCACACCTTCCAATGTTTTTGTGGCGTGCACACATATTAGCACTGCAAGGTCAAAGTTCTGTTTTATGTTAATGCATCTTTGTTTGAGTCACCTGCAGTTTGGCTTCTGCTGGGAGAGCTGAAGAACCACTGACAGCAGATCTTCTCCCATGAAAGAACCAACAAACTGGTGCCGACAAAGACCGTCGACTGGATAAAGAGAACCGAGGCGGCCCAAGTGGAAAGGCAAGAACCATTTGGTGCTGTTAACACTTCAGTTTGGTCAAAAATCCCGTCACGAGCGACCGATCGGCGGCCGTCAGAGAATCCTTAACAGTGTGTTGGCTGCAAAGGTGCAATTAAAAAAGGAAATGGTTGTTTTGTGACTTCACCTTTGTGTTGGTGTGAAAGTCCAATCGAGGAATTGATTTTCCCATTCAGAGACTGAGATTACCCACAATGCACCTCGGTGATCCTCTGCATATTTATAGTTGAGCTGTTGGTAGATATATCTTTGTAACATGTTGCATTATTTCATGTCGTTCAGTGTGACTGCTGTCGTGGAGCGACGGCGAGCACACAGGGCTGTAAAGGTGACTTCGTTCTCGTCGCACTACAGTGAACCTCTGCCAGCTCGTGTAGGTCTGAGCTAAAGGACTATCTGGCTCCATCCGGTGGAAGAAAGTGATACTGCACCCCGGAGGACGCAGGTACTCATAATTATGATAACAGAAGGAATGAGTAAAAAGCAAGAATATAATTTGGGTATAGGATAAAAGAAGAACATCAATTAATTGATTAACATAAAGACTGAAGTAATAATAAAGTATAAACAAAGTATTGATCCGCTCTCGCCCAGCAGGCGCTCGTGTCCTCGTGTCTCTGGCTCAGGAGTCACCGCACTGGGACCATTGCTACCCTCACCCTCCAGCTCTTCTCTGAACACCTGGTTCTTTGGTTTGTTGGTGTCTCTACAGCCGTCTTCCTCCGCTTCTCCACCACCACTATGTCCGGTTGGTTAGCCATCACCAGCTTGTCTGTCTGTATCTGGAAGACATCACTGTTATTGATATCTGATTAGTTATCCTGTAAACTGCAGAGGTCATGTGATCAGCTGTATCCATGGCGTGTTTGTGTGTTTCAGTGTTGATGCCCACACTTGGCCTTCCAGAACTCTGCAGACCTCCACCTGCTTACCTGTGCAGGTGTTTGATGTCAAAATATCAAACACCTTATCAAAATAAAAGCCCCGTGATCATCTGCGTGTGCGGCTCGGTGACTGTTGAAGCTCGGGCTGAACAGGCGCTGGTCAGGTACGATCTCACCTGTGTGTGCAGTGCACAGGTGAGCGAGCGCAAGCATAGATTTGAACTCTGACCTCTGAAGCTGTGGCATCAGTGTCGGGGTCACAGCAGCTGTTTCACATGAGTTCAGTTTGTTCTCCACGGCAACGACTGATTTCGTTTTTGGTCCTTTGTGAGATTCAAATATCTCATTTTGGAGTCAACAGGAATGTTACAAACATCTTTTTCTGAGCATCAGGTACAGCAAGGACTTCACATTTTCTAACATTTAATGTTAAACCAGATGATGATAATAGTAATGTTAATAATAGTAATGTTAATAATAGTAATGTTAATAATAGTAATGTAATAGTAGTAGTGCAGATGCCTGGGACAGCATTTTTTCAATAGTTAGTGGATCTTGGAGTTTATCTTTTAAAATATTGCTGTGTCATCTGTTGACTTATCATAATATCTGTGGCTAAAACATTTAATTTTTTATGTTATTGAACTTTTGAAGATTTTCAAAAGTCTTCAACATCTTGGTGACCAATATGAATCCATATGGGGAGATTCCAACATTAGCTGTAAAGCTAGGGTTGGTACCATCGGGTACGACGACGCAGCTGCTAATAATGTGGGACAAACACAAATCACGTTTCTGAATTTAACTCCAAAAGTGTTCAAGGACTTTATCAAGGCTGAGTCGAAGGCTTTGTAACAATCCATCGTCTTCATCAGCTTTCTGTATACAGCACTGCTCTGTGAAGAGACCGGACTGTGTTTCTGAAATGAGCCATGACAGAGCTAAAGACGAGCAGTGAAGACATTTGGAGCTTCTTAGTCTCCTCGTTGGGCTTTGGAACTGAGGCGATAGTCCGGGTCTCATTGTGGGCAGCAGAGTCTGAAACGTTCCTACCAATACTCGATGTAAAAGGCCGCTGATGAGTTCCCAGAAACGTTTGTAGCCTGGGCTCTGTTAGGACGTCCAATCAGCATCAGCTTCTGTGGTGGTTATTTGATCTTCACACGTGTCTCCGAAGTCTAGGAACACGAAGGAATCAGATGGCGTTGCTACACCACCAACCATCAGCTGTTTGAACCTGTGCACAGGAACATTGTTCTTCCTCTTAACTCCAGACCCGAGATCTTGATTCATGCTGCCTGTCGTTGTGGGCTCATGTTTATTACAACAATCGTTGTGTTTTCTTTTTTAGAAACGCGCGTCTTCACTTACTGATCTCTGGTTGAAGTTTTTGACAGTAAATTCAAACTGGATTTCTAATATTTGCTTGTAGGTTTGACAATGACCTGATAACCTGACGGTCAGCACCTCTCCGTCTTCTTCGACATGTTGTATTTGAGGAGTTCGTGCCGCTGACGTGATGTCGGCGACTTTGACAGTTTTGAGGTTTCGCCGTCGTCTCCTCGTGACTTTGGTTCGAGTCGTCGGGATCTTGATTTACAGAGTCGTGACCTGTGAACATGTCAGAGCAGCAGCTCCGACCAATCACATTATAGAAAAGGTCTGAGGTCGTCACATGACTTCTTTCATTCTGAGCATTTTGTATCCAACTTTATTTTGTAACATTACACACTTCTGCTACACAGAGGGTCAAAGGTCAAACATAAGAGCCCATATAATAATCTTCACCCCGGAAATGGACTCCATTATCAGCTGATCCTGGATGGTTAGAGACTGCTTAGCAACCACCTGTCGCTAGGGAGAAATCTGTATTCCCCAACGCTGACCGCCCAGCCAATCAGGTGATGCCAACCAGCCATGTGACTGCAGCAGCTCCACCCTCAGAATCACCTGCACAGGTGCGACACACACACTCAGACACCGTGGGATAAATTAAAGGTTTAATAGATTTTCTCCAAAAGCTGAAACTTTCTCTCACACACACACACACGCGCACGCACGCACACACACGCACACGCACACACACACACACACACACACAGGTGAGGCAGACAGGTGTGTCTGTGCCTCCCACAGAAATCAAAGAGGCACGCTGATGATGAAGATAAACGTGATCTAATGATAAGAGTCTCTGTCCTCACGACGTCTCCATGGCAACAGAAACAAACACTAACTGCAGGTGGCGTCTCATACCCGCCGCCGGCCCACGGCAGGCTAGCGGCGGTAGACGCCAAAGGCCACCAGGCTGAGGAGGATGGTGACGCCGACCAGCGAGGCGGTGGCGGGGGCGGTGAAGAACTGGCGGTACTGGATCTGACAGTACCACAGCACGGACAGCATGAGCACGAGCAGCGGGACCATCAGGCTGCCCACGTTCAGCGCCACGCGCACCTGGTCTCCCGCCCGCTGGCCCCCCGCCGCCCCCCGCGCCGCGTGCTGCGAGATGTGGCAGTGCAGCACGCAGTTATGAGCGAGGTTCAGCGAGGCGAGCGTCTGCGCGTCGTCTTGCAGCAGCTGGCCCTGATAGATGAGACGCACCTGATGCTCCTGCCCCGCAAAGTAGGTCCTGCAGGGTCAGAGGTCAGAGGTCAGAGGTCAGCAAACGGGTCCAAAGGCACAGGCAGGAGGAGGAGCTTCAGGGTTACTGAAACTCCTCCTCCTCTATGCAGTGTTACATGCAGTACTCGTACCTCTTGATGTACCCGACCGTGTCCTGCGGTTGGACCTGCGCCATCCTCTCCGTGTCGTTCAGGAACTTGAGTCTGACCACCATATTCCGCTGAGACGCTGCGTCCTCCCCGTCTCCTCCTCTGCGCCTCACCCCGTCCCCTCCCACCTGTCCATCCTCTAGTGTGGGAGGAGCCTCTGTCAGGAAGCTGTCGTTCACAGAGGAGGAAGGCGAGGACGAGGACATGAGGAACGTGGAGGTTGAGGATGGTGGGTAGGGGGACGAGGATGAGGAGGCGGTGGTGGATGAAAAGGGCGTGTCCTGCTGGGTTTGCCCAGGCCTCTGTAAAGGGGAGGAGCCTGTGAACAGGTGTTCAGGGGGCTCGGATGTGCGGGTGGAGATCCAGGCGAGCAGCAGCACCGTTAGCAGCAGCAGAGCGGCGAACAGCAGCGTCACCTCATCACCGACACCTTCGATCAGCGCCATCGCCGCCAAGGTCAGCACAGCTCACACACCTGTAGGGAGAGGGCGGAGCTTAGCTTCAGGTATATACACACACTTCTTGTTTACCTGAGAACCCCTCACTTGTCCTTTCACTCCAACATGACTGAAGCTTTTTATGAACCATGGAAAGAAAGAAAACACACCTTTAGGGGCAGGTGTCCCACAGACAGAGCTCCACTGTCACAGTGTCGCAGTACTGTGATACATACAGTACTGTGATACATACAATACTGTGATACATACAGTACTGTGATACATACAGTACTGTGATACATACAGTACTGTGATACATACAGTACTGCGATACATACAGTACTGTGAGAGTACTACGAGCAGGTGAGCTCCTCTCTCAGGTCGACACAGTTACTTCCTAACTCAAAGCTGACGGCTCAGACAGACGAGCGAAACCGACGTCCGAACATCTGCAGGACACCTGTGGCTGCTGAAGGCCGAACCTCACAATGTCGCCTGATGGGAGGTTATCGACGGCTCCCAAACTGGATCCGTGTAATCGCCATCAGACGACATCGGACAGGTATGGCGGGTTTTAGTAAAATCACCTTGTCTCATTGGATAAAACACAAACTGATCAGCTGTGAGGTCATGACCTGCAGATGTAGATCATCTGTATGTTTATCAGAACATGGCAACGTGATAAAATCCCAGTAAACGTCAAAGTTCCGCCTCCACATTACACCTGCGCCCAGTTTAGTCCAATCAGAGCAAGCATCCTGTCCCCCCACTACACACCACAGGGTGACCTCTGGGACTTTATCGTGGGGAAACACACTTAGAGGAAAAGCTCCCCTGACGGTTCGCACGTCACTTCCTGCATGGCAGTCCAACCAGCGGGATGAAAAGCCATTACACAACGCTAACTTCCGGTTTCCTGTGTGCCGTCAGCAGGTATCGATCCATGATTGATCCGGTTGTTAATCAAGTGTATTTTTGACGCTCTCTGCTCAGGTATTTGCTCACCTGTCTCCGCGGCCTTGTCACGGCACCAGTTGTTGGTTGCGTTTCACCGGAAGATCCGGGCATTTGAGCCACCCGGGCTCACCTGGATCAGCTCCGCTAAAGTCCGAGCTAACAGCTAACCGCTACGCTAAGATACGCGCTAACAGCTCGCGCTCCCAGGGAGCCACTGACCCATAGTCTGAGTCTGCGCAGAGGCGCGAGGAGAGAGGAGTCGACGATCACTCACGTTCAGTCCAGGAGCTTCATGTCCTCCCCGTTAGCCTGCAGGCTAACAGCCGCATCACTTCCTGCTGCCGCTTCTTCTTCTACTGTCGCGGCGGACACAGCGGATGCTTCTTCTTCTTTATATTGTTTATTGGCAGTTGGCAAACAGCAAAATGGTGCATTACCGCCACCAGCTGGTGTGGAGTGTGAACTGAATGTCAAAAATGAATCAAATACTCCCAAACAAACGAGTTAAAAAACAAAATATGACCTGATAACTTCTCCAGTTCTTATATCAACCAAGTCCAGTTTCAATTTCAGCTCACCGAGCATATTTCTGACAATGCACTAAAACATGTTCTATTGTTTCTTCTTCTCTGGTCCAGTCACGCTCCCCTGTGCAGTGTTTTCTCATTAAAAACAACGTGCTATTCAAACCAGCATGCCCAAATCTGAGTCAGGATATAACCGTCTCCTCTCTCCTGTGTTCCTTTGGTTTTGTAAAACCATCACCCCCCAGTGGAGGCTGCGCATGCATATTTCTGTTGGTCGCGATTAGCGTAGCGTCTCCTTATGACGTAACCAGAAGAAAGAAACAAGCAGAGTGTAACAGTTTCAAACGGTACAGAACAAAAAGCAAAGAAGAAGAAACATGTTCGAGATCAGATCCAAATAAAGTTTTTAATAAATGAAACATATCACACTAAAGTCCCGCCTTCTCTGAAAACAGATCTGACAGCAGAAGAAAAAAAGGGACCAAAATAAACCTTTACTGCAGGTTTACAGCTTTAACAAACAATGAGTATACAACATACGAACAGATGAAGTATACAAAACAACAGAACATGAACACAAAAAGCCAGGGGTAAAAGAAAAAGGTAAAGATTATAAGAATACACGCAAAAATTCACATACATATATTGTTTTGAGAGCCTTTTTGAGGGTGTGGTCTGATATTGATTGTATGTACATTTCCACATCCTTAAAAAAATGACAAATATGGTGTTTTGTTAGTAAACTAACATTTATGGATAAAATTTTTTAGCTAAAAGTATTAACAAATTTATCATAAAAAAACATTTATCATACTTCTTGGGGAACTTAAAGAAACAGAATAAAACATTTTCCCATCGTAAAGAAAACTCCCTTAAAATATGGACAATAACAAACCTGCTAAATTCCTTCCAGAATCTCTGTGTAAAAGAACCGTACCAAAAAAGATGTGTCACAGTTTCTGGATGATCCCCACAGAAAGTACAATTAGTATTTATGTCCCTTTTAAATTTAACCATGTAGTGACTGGCTGGATAACATTTATGTAGAATTTTAAATGAGACTTCCTTCACCTTATTTACAATCAAACATTTATGGGGGATCATCCAGACTGTCCTCCACTTGATATCTGGAACATATCGGTTCCAATAAGATATTATATATGGGAGAGACGATATCTTCTTGGAATAAACTACGTATTTTCTTATTGCTGTAGGAAGTCTGACTGGTGCTCAACCAAGCTCGCAGCCAGATTATCCAATCAGCATCACCTGTGTGACGCTGCTGTGTGACAGGCTCAGGTACTAAGAAGGAACCCTGACCATGACCTGCTGCGATATTTCAAAATAAGAGCATGAAGCTGTTGGTGATTAAGCTTTAGGAGTGCCTGTGAGTGTGTGTCTGTGTGTGTCTGTGTGTGTGTGAGAGAAGAGCAGCAGATTTTACAGCATGAGGTTCACGTCACCCACAGAAACATGTTCAAACACACTAAATACAAACATATATTAAAATGCATGAATACAATACACACTAATTTTATTTACAGTCACTTTATTAGGTGCATCTGTTCAACTCAGATATCTCACCAGCCAATCACAGGGTAGCAGGATGATGAAGGGTGATGAAGAGGAGCCGTCAGAATGATGATTTAGGAGTCGGTGTGTCCGGACCCCAGGGAGCAGACGAAGCAGCTGTGAGGAGGAGCTGTACCTAATAAAGTGGCTGTGAGTGTAAATTCTGCACAAAGTCCTGTGAAATATGTGAGTTTCAACTTTGTGGGTCCGCTCAATCAATCAGTTGATCGGTCAGTGAGCCGATCGACCGGTCAGTGAGCCGATCGACCGGTCAGTGAGCCGATCGATCGGTCAGTGAGCCGATCGACCGGTCAGTGAGCCGATCGATTGGTCTGCAGTGTTTCCTCTTGAGGATGTTGAGGCTCTGACAGCTGCAGACACCTGATCAGCTGATTGGTGGCTCATCCTGGGCTGTCCACGTGCACAGCCTGACACTTCATCGTTAGACAAGCTGCTGCACGCGCTGTTAGTACGGATGACGTCATTACCCCAACACTGTCGCTTTAACGTGCTGAACATCCGGGCCAGCAGTGGCGCTCAGGGGCCACTGGCTGTGTTTGTGAGGGCTCCACGGTCCACCAGAACCGGACCCCAGCTCAGACCTCAGAGTCCCACAGGTGAGGTGCACCTGTCCTCACCTCAGGTGGCAGGGTCCTCCGAGTTTGCTCCAGAATTAAAGTCACAAGAACTCACAATAAAGGCTGGTTTTATTCTAAATAAAAAAGTTTATTAGGACAAAAAGCAGAACCACCTCACCCCACCTGCGGCAGGTGCGGATTCAGATGATGACCTCACTGATCACGGGGACTCGGCTGCTCTTAGCGGGCTCCTCTGCCGCCTCTCAGCCCGCGATCAGCACCGCGCCGGGCCGTGGAGGGAGCCCCGAGCTGCCGGCAGCACCGACGGTTTCCTCCCGGAGCATCCGCTGTGCTCCGCGGGCCCCCGGCCGCATCTCTGCCGGGGCCAGCCGGCGGTCCCCGGGCCTCCCACCGCTTCAGCATCTGGACCCGGAGAGGGTGGCGGGTGGCGGGGAGGGCTCGGACCACGCAGTCGCAGTTGGGTTTGAGTGAAAACGGCGTAAATGTAAAATAGCATCCGTTAAAAAGTGCGTGTGCTGCGGCTCCAGCGGGGCTGGCTGCCGCTGTGGCCGCTGTCTCTGGTTTCATCCTCCGCCTTTGTCCTCATGTTTTCCCCCGGAGTTCCTCCCCCTGCGGCGCTGGGCGGAGTTTCATACCGGACTAGACGCTCCTTTTGTCGGATTCGTTTCGACCTGACTCCCCGGGGTTTACGGCTGAAAAAAACACACTTCCACGGTCCCGAAAGCAGCCGAACCGGCACGGTGCCGTGCAGAATCACCCCGGCTTTCTGTCCGAACCAGCAGGTAAGCGCCAGGTTCCGATTTTAAACGCATTTCTGGGTTTTTCTGCTCGCTCGTCCCCGAGTCGCCACAACATTCATGGCGGCTTTGCAGCGGAGGCTTGTGGGGCAGCTGCAGCCCGTCCCGCCCGCACAAAGCTCCGGTTCTGCGGGTAAAGGGTTCGGCGGTTCGGGGGTTCTGGTGCTCCTGCACCGCGGGTAGACTCGAGCTCGACCTTTTTACGTGTCATCATTTTGTCGGATTAAAGCCGTTAAACGCTCCACGTGTGCCGTCCGGAGACTTTCGCTCGGGTCTTTTATCCGGTTCCATCCGGTTTGTTCCGGTTTGGTCTCCGCGTCGCTCAGACGGGTTTCACCGGGAAACCTTCGCGCTCGGTCCGGCGGTTCGTGCCAGCGGAAGCTACGTGCTGACTCCTGCCGGAGGATGGACGCCATTACCGGGAGGCTGGAAGCTGGCGGCCCGGAGAGCTTACCGGGCCGAGCCCAGCTCCCCGGCCGTCCGGACCCAGAACCCGGGGAGCGTCTGCAGAATGGCCCCGGTGCGTGTGAGAGATCAGCTCCCGTCTGAGAATCGATCATCAGCAATGTCACCAAACACGCACTGTTTCCGGTTACCTCTGTGGTTACCCTGGTGTGATGTCACGTGAGTTTAATGCTCAGCCAGGTGAGGACAGTTGAGGTGCACGTCAGTCTGAGGTCATTCAAACAATGGCCGCACACAGGTGGGCAGCCTCGCAGTGAAGCTGCTGCAGGTGAAACATTCTGATTGGCTGTGTCCTGTAGCTGGCGCTGTGAGTGGGCGTGCACTCTGATCACACCTGTGCAGGCAGCTGCAGACCCTCAGTCATCATTTTTTGTCCAGTGGCGAAGGATCAGGATCCGCCATGGCGCCACAGATGTGTGAAGAGCAGCTGCGTCTTCGGAAGAATCTGACTACAGGTGATGGTGCCCAGGTGTGGGGGCGTGGCTTTAGGAACGACCCAAACGTCATACACAGAGCTTAAAGTGTGCATTGACGTTTTTATCACTGAGGGTGGCGCTCTGGAGCCTTTCTGCATGCCACACCTGGAGGACTCTTAAACACAGTGTCCTCACTGCGTGCAGAATCTCGTTTCTGAGCATGCTCAGATTGATTTCTGTAAATGAAAAGAAGCCTACAGGAAGTTCGCATACTGTTGGGCCGCCATGGTGTGAGCTGCAAGCTGATTGGGCAGAAGATGAAGGTGTGAAAGTGTGGTGGCGGCCAGCTGTCATCCTCTATAAATACACCTGGTACATTCTCTACAGCAACAGGTGATGTCACTGACCTTCAACGTGTCACCGTTAGCCTACAGGGCAGCAGGGATCAGGTGACGTGTCAGGTGATCAGGCGACATATTCTGCTCAGTGACTCACGCTCCACTTACTTCTAGCCTGTCACAGGCGAGTGACCCGCCCCGAAAGCCCGCCTCCTCTGAGCTACAGAGAGCCAAACGTGTCAAAACGCTGCGCGGGTCAGCAGGGGGCGCCGTAAAAACACGGTCACATTAAATCCAGCCCCCTTTGGTCCTGCGGCCTTTCTCACCTGACACTGATGTAAAACACCCGCATTGGTCCTTTAGTGATTTAGGACAGGGCGTCCTCTGTCACGGCGCCCGTTTCAGACGACGCCTCTTGCAGTCAGGCTAAAGGACGAGCTCGAGAGCGCCCCCTGTGGAGCCAGAACAGGGCATTAGATCAGGTGTTGTTGGCCTCGGTACTGCCCCACACAGGCAGAAACAGGAAGTACGCGAGCTGAGCCGTACTGATGGTCACGTGAGCACTTCCTGCTGCAGTAAACCTGTTTGATTTTGTGTTTCAGAGGGAGGGGCGGAGCCTCCTCCGTCGGTCACTGCAGGATGAACGGCAGCAGCAGCGTCTCCACGGCTCAGAGCACCAGGGTCAAGACTGAACCAGGTAAGCGCCGCCCTGCTGTTAGCGCTGTCAGGTGTTCAGGGACTCCTGTCAGTTCATGTAGGCCTAAAGCAGCGTCCACACAGGAAGTTGCTGGTGGCGACTGCAGGAAGTTGATGACACTTGGAATGAGCGTGTAAGTGTTTGCAGCGTTACGCCTGTGTGCACCTTCGTCCTCACAGACGACCATTTTGGCAATTTTTGTGAAAACGTACGAACGTGTTTTTCTGTGACGTTCGGCCGCGGGGCACGCGCCCTCGCCGGCCCCGCCCTGACCGCTGTCTCCCTGCTCAGATGACTGGAGTAAGGAGGACTGTCTGACTCTGCTGGAGAGGATTCGCACCCTGTTGCCTGATGGAGACGCCATGAAGTACAAAACCACCGAGTCGCACTTTGATTGGGAGAAAGTTTGTTTTGGCGGCTTCACCGGCGAGATGTGTCGCCTGAAGTGGCAGAAAGTCTCGTCTGAGGTACGCTGGCCGAAGACCACGCCTCTGCGCCATCGCTGTGTTGATTTAAAGCTTTTCGGTTTAAGGTGTGTCTGACGGTTCAACTGACCTGAGTCTGTGTTTCAGGTCAGGAAGTACCGAACCATGACGGAGCTCATCGTGGACGCCATCGAGTTCGTGAAGAACCCGTATAAAGGCAAGAAACTGAAGGTGAGGCCCCCTGGAGCCAGAACCTGCTGGGACATGTGCTGGTTCACCTGTGACCTTTGACCTCTCTCGTGTGCAGACTCACCCAGATTTCCCGAAGAAGCCTCTGACGCCATACTTTCGCTTCTTCATGGAGAAACGAGCCAAATACGCCAAAATCCACCCAGAGATGAGCAACCTGGACCTCACCAAGATCCTGTCCAAGAAGTACAAGGAGCTGCCCGACAAGAAGAAGGTGCGCTCAGCCGCACAACCCGAGCTCGCAGTCCGCGTTCGAGTCCCCAAAAACCAAACACATGTTTGTTTGTCCTCCCGCAGCAAAAGTACATCACAGAGTTCCAGCGTGAGAAAGAAGACTTCGAGAAGAACATGGCTCGATTCAAGTGAGTTCTACTTCCTGTCACATGTAGCAGTGCTGGTCACGGTGTTGGCGCACACATGGCTAATGTCAGCTGATCGCAGGGAGGAGCACCCCGAGCTGATCGAGGAGAGGAAGAAGTCGGACCTGCCGGAGAAACCCAAAACCCCCCAACAGCTGTGGTACAACCACGAGAAGAAGACCTACATGAAGCTGCACCCTGAGGTACGCTCAGCACACACATGCATGTCTCTGTGCAGCCGCAGCCGCTCTGGTCCAATCGGAGGGCTCGACCGCTCCGCGCAAACCACCGTGGAGCAGGTGAAACAAGCAAACGTGTTTCTAAGGATGTCGTTGGGCCAAATGTGAAACAGACGCAGACTTGGGCGGAGCGACAGAATTGTGCACGTGTTTAGCATTCACGCGTTTAGCATTCACTCGTTCAGCATTCACGCGTTTAGCATTCACTCCTTCAGCATTCACGCATTCAGCATTCACGCGTTTAGCATTCACTCGTTCAGCATTCACGCGTTTAGCATTCACTCCTTCAGCATTCACGCATTCAGCATTCACGCGTTTAGCATTCACTCGTTCAGCATTCACGCGTTTAGCATTCACTCCTTCAGCATTCACGCATTCAGCATTCACGCGTTTAGCATTCATGCGTTTAGCATTCACGCATTCAGCATTCACGTGTTTAGCATTCACGCGTTTAGCATTCACGCGTTTAGCATTCACGCGTTTAGCATTCACGCGTTTAGCATTCACTCGTTCAGCATTCACGCGTTTAGCATTCACGCGTTTAGCATTCACGCGTTTAGCATTCACGCGTTCAGCATTCACGCGTTTAGCATTCACGCGTTTAGCATTCACTCGTTTAGCATTCACGCGTTTAGCATTCACGCGTTTAGCATTCACGCGTTTAGCATTCACGCGTTCAGCATTCACGCGTTTAGCATTCACGCGTTTAGCATTCACGCATTCAGCATTCACGCGTTTAGCATTCACGCGTTTAGCATTCACGCGTTTAGCATTCACTCGTTCAGCATTCACGCGTTTAGCATTCACGCGTTTAGCATTCACGCGTTTAGCATTCACTCGTTCAGCATTCACGCGTTTAGCATTCACGCGTTTAGCATTCACGTGTTCAGCATTCACGCGTTTAGCATTCACGCGTTCAGCATGCACGCATTCAGCATTGTGAAGTAGCGTGACATAAGCAGCATGGAAGGTGATAGGAAGACAGCATCTGCAGACTGTTCAAGTTTCTTTTAAGTGTTCTTTATTTTCTGGCGTTGCCTTTCAACAATTATTTCACAAAAACATAAGAACCTCTCAGTCAAAATCTCACCTGCTTTATATAAAATTCTACTCACACCTGGATCTCATTAACCTCCGCCATTGGGAAAACAGGGTAGACTAAATAACACAGTCTAGTCCAAAGAAACAGAAATAAAATAATTTTTCCACTTAACAAACTCGTTCACCCAACTAAACAGTTTGAAAAGTCAATCTCTTCACTTACTCTGACTCATAAGGTTATTTTAAATGAAATAAACAATTTTACACAAAAGAAACACCCCTTCATTTGGTTACACCCAATTGACATGATCAGTGACATCATATCCTATAAAATCAGGAAGTACTGGGGCGGCCATTCCCACATACCCGTTTTACACATAGGACCTGTTCAGAGGAACACACGATAAGTATAACCAAACTACATAAACAAATGAAAGATTCAAATCAATTAATGATGAAGTGACATTTAGCTTTAAGTACATTTGCACAGATGAAATGAATATAACCAATGCTACCACAAACAGACCCGGGATAGTATGTAGAGCCAAGGCTACATGTGCTGTGTTTACATTAAAGCATTATGATAGACTATAGGATAACAGAACACAGAATAACAACATACACAAGTGACAAATGGCAAATGACTTCTCTCCTAGCCACTTTGTCACAAGCATGAACTCGGCGCTCTGATTTCTCTGCCCGTGTTGTCACGGACGTCTGCGGACAGTTTCACGGCGGCAGCTGGTAGACCTGCTGCCGGTTCGAGGCCCGGAGCGTGGTCAGGACCCGTGTCGACATCCTCACGACTGTGTTTCTGTTTCAGGTGAGTCAAAAGGAGCTGAAGGAGGCTCTGAGGAGACAGTGGTCCCAGCTGTCCGACAAGAGGAGACTGAAGTGGATCAGCAAGGCGCTGGAGCTCCAGAAAGATTACGAGGTACCAGAGAGAAGCAGGCGCTTCGGCGTTTCACCTGAACCATCATCACGACACGAGTCCTGGAAGCGAGCCGACACCAGCTCCGGTGTTTGTAACGGCTTCTGGGACGTGTGGGCGATGTGATGATGATCTGGGCTGAAACCGAAAGTCTCGCCGCTGCTTCTCACGACTGCACTTCCTGTTGCAGGACAGCATGAGGGTGTACCTGGAAGCTCATCCAGACGTGAACTCGGACGATCACGTGCGCTCCGTCCTCACCAAAGCCGAGAGACAGCTGAAAGACAAGTTCGACGGCCGGCCGACCAAACCTCCCCCGTGAGTCTGCGCTGACATGTTCACGCTGACGCTGCCGCAGCTACAGCCGAGAGGTCGCGCCCCTCAGAAGTTCACATGTTCAACTTTCTCAGTTTTAGAAGCTTTGACAAAATAAGACGACATTTATTATTTTATTCAGATTCAGACGGAGATTGAAGCTTTCATTACTTTAAGATAAGATAAGACTTTATTGATCCCACAACGGGGACATTTTTGCGTCAGCTCAGCTCAGGTACAGATATCAGAAGGAAATACAAGAATACAAATAAGTACAATCAATGAAAAAAGTAAGATACACTACATACAATGGTAGCACACACAGTATGTGATTATGGATATGGTTGGAAATATGGACGACATAAACTATATAGCTTGATATAACTATTGTACCACTACTATTCCTGTTTACACACATGTACACGTACACACTAAATATACATATGCAGACACATATACCTGCACATGTCCGTACACATGAAGGTCCATTATGCATGAGGTGGTGACCGTGGATGTTCACAGTGACTCATGACATCGTGATGTCAGTTATAGAGTCTAACTGCTGTTGGATGAATGATCTGCCAAAGCGCTCCTTCCTGCAGCGAGGGAGTTTCAGTCTCTGACTAAAGGAGCTGCTCAGCCCACTCACAGACTCATGCAGTGGGTGATGTGGGTTGTTCATGATGGATGTCAGCTTTACTAACATCCTCCCCTCACCAACCACCTCCACAGACTCCAGGGGACATCCCAGCACGGAGCTAGACCTCCGCACCAGTTTGTCAGTCCTGTTCCTGTCCGTGCATCCACTCCCCCAGCAGGCCACTGCATAGAAAAGGGCAGATGCTACCACAGATGGTCCTTAACAGAGTCCTGCAGACTCCGAAGGACCTCAGTCTCCTCAGCAGGTGACTCTGGCCCTTCTTATACAGGACGTCTGTATTTGTAGTCCAGTTTATTGCTGAGGTGAACACACAGGTACTTATAAGAGTCCACTATCTCAGTGTCTTTCCCTCGGATGTTCACCGGTGTTGTAGGGGGTGACTTCCTCCTGAAGTCTATGATCATCTCCTTTGTCTTGCCGGCGTTGATTTGGAGTACGTTGGTCTCACACCAGCCAACAGAGTCACTGATGACCCCCCTGTATTCCTGATCATTCCCGTCTGATACGCATCCAATGATGGCTGTATCATCTGACAACTTACGTCACCTGACCTCCTGACGGCAGAGCGTGAGTGTAACATGATGTCGGCGCTCCTCTGGAAGGATTTCCACAGGTTTAGGAGTGTTTGTGGGAATTTGTGACTGTTCATCCAGAAGAGCATCGTGGGGTCAGATGTTGGAGTCCTGTGCAGGAGGTCAGGACTCCGTGCTGGTGGTCAGGACTCCGTGCTGGAGGTCAGGACTCCGTGCAGGAGGTCAGGACTCCGTGCAGGACGTCAGGACTCCGTGCAGGACGTCAGGACTCCAGGCTGGACGTCAGGACTCCAGGCTGGACGTCAGGACTCCGTGCTGGAGGTCAGGACTCCGTGCAGGACGTCAGATGTCCGGTGCCGGAGGTCAGATGTCCGGTGCCGGAGGTCAGATGTCCGGTGCCGGAGGTCAGGACTCCGTGCAGGACGTCAGGACTCCGTGCAGGACGTCAGGACTCCGTGCAGGAGTTCAGGACTCCGTGCAGGACGTCAGGACTCCGTGCCGGTGGTCAGGACTCCGTGCAGGAGGTCAGATGTCCGGTGCAGGAGGTCAGGACTCCGTGCAGGAGGTCAGGACTCCGTGCAGGACGTCAGGACTCCGTGCAGGACGTCAGGACTCCGTGCAGGACGTCAGGACTCCGTGCAGGAGGTCAGGACTCCGTGCTGGAGGTCAGGACTCCGTGCAGGTGGTCAGGACTCCGTGCAGGAGGTCAGATGTCCGGTGCAGGAGGTCAGGACTCCGTGCAGGAGGTCAGGACTCCGTGCAGGAGGTCAGGACTCCGTGCAGGACGTCAGGACTCCGTGCTGGAGGTCAGGACTCCGTGCAGGAGGTCAGATGTCCGGTGCCGGAGGTCAGGACTCCGTGCCGGAGTTGAACAGTTCCTTTGACTGGACCTAAGGGGTGGAGCCTGACTCCGTCGTCCTGGCAACCACCAATCCCAGACTCACTGTACTGCGTTTTGCCTGTTTCGCAGTAACGGGTACTCGCTGTACTGCGTTTTGCCTGTTTCGCAGTAACGGGTACTCGCTGTACTGCGTTTTGCCTGTTTCGCAGTAACGGATACTCACTGTACTGCGTTTTGCCTGTTTCGCAGTAACGTGTACTCACTGTACTGCGTTTTGCCTATTTTGCAGTAACGGGTACTCACTGTACTGCGTTTTGTACCTGTGTTTTGCAGTAACGGGTACTCACTGTACTGCGTTTTGTACTTGTGTTTTGCAGTAACAGGTACTCACTGTACTGCGTTTTGTACTTGTGTTTTGCAGTAACAGGTACTCACTGTACTGCGTTTTGTACCTGTGTTTTGCAGTAACAGGTACTCACTGTACTGCGTTTTGTCTGTTTCGCAGTAACGGGTACTCACTGTACTGCGTTTTGTACCTGTGTTTTGCAGTAACGGATACTCACTGTACTGCGTTTTGTCTGTTTCGCAGTAACGGGTACTCACTGTACTGCGTTTTGTACTTGTGTTTTGCAGTAACGGGTACTCACTGTACTGCGTTTTGTCTGTTTCGCAGTAACGGGTACTCACTGTACTGCGTTTTGCCTATTTTGCAGTAACGGGTACTCACTGTACTGCGTTTTGTCTGTTTCGCAGTAACGGGTACTCACTGTACTGCGTTTTGCCTATTTTGCAGTAACGGGTACTCACTGTACTGCGTTTTGCCTATTTTGCAGTAACGGGTACTCACTGTACTGCGTTTTGCCTATTTTGCAGTAACGGGTACTCACTGTACTGCGTTTTGCCTGTTTCGCAGTAACGGGTACTCGCTGTACTGCGTTTTGCCTGTTTTGCAGTAACGGGTACTCGCTGTACTGCGTTTTGCCTGTTTTGCAGTAACGGGTACTCACTGTACTGCGTTTTGCCTGTTTCGCAGTAACGATACTCGCTGTACTGCGTTTTGCCTGTTTCGCAGTAACGGGTACTCACTGTACTGCGTTTTGCCTGTTTTGCAGTAACGGGTACTCGCTGTACTGCGTTTTGCCTATTTTCCAGTAACGGATACTCACTATACTGCGTTTTACCTGTTTCGCAGTAACGATACTCGCTGTACTGCGTTTTGCCTGTTTCGCAGTAACGATACTCACTGTACTGCGTTTTGCCTGTTTCGCAGTAACGGGTACTCACTGTACTGCGTTTTGCCTGTTTTGCAGTAACGGTTACTCACTGTACTGCGTTTTGTACCTGTGTTTCGCAGTAACGGGTACTCGCTGTACTGCGTTTTGCCTTTTTCGCAGTAACGGGTACTCACTGTACTGCGTTTTGCCTGTTTCGCAGTAACGATACTCACTGTACTGCGTTTTGCCTGTTTCGCAGTAACGGGTACTCACTGTACTGCGTTTTGCCTGTTTTGCAGTAACGATACTCGCTGTACTGCGTTTTGCCTGTTTTGCAGTAACGATACTCGCTGTACTGCGTTTTGCCTGTTTCGCAGTAACGGTTACTCGCTGTACTGCGTTTTGCCAGTTTCGCAGTAACGGGTACTCGCTGTACTGCGTTTTGCCTGTTTCGCAGTAACGGGTACTCACTGTACTGCGTTTTGTACCTGTGTTTCGCAGTAACGATACTCACTGTACTGCGTTTTGTACCTGTGTTTCGCAGTAACGGGTACTCGCTGTACTGCGCCGAGCTCATGGTGAACATGAAGGACGTTCCGAGCACGGAGCGCATGGTGCTGTGCAGCAAACAGTGGAAGATGATGACGCAGAAGGAGAAGGACATGTTCCAGAAACGCTGCGAGCAGGTGAGTGACGGCACCGCTCTGACCTCCGACTTCTGACCTCTCTCTAACCTCAGCTTTGTCTCCACAGAAAAAGAAGCAGTATGACATCGACCTGCAGCGCTTCCTGGAGGTAAGACCTCAGAGCGCCTTGAAGAGCGAGAGGAAACGCCCACCGACGGGACAGAGATGGGCGGGGCTGTATTTACACCTTCATGGTTGGAATTAACGGGATGGGGCGGGGTCTAACTGTGAAAGCGCAGGCTGATTGGCTAACTAGAAACGACCAGTTTCTTACTACAGATGGTCCTCAATTCACTTTTATTCATCCAGCAGTCGCCTCGAGGCGCTGTGTACAGTAGATCGTACAGTAATAAGGCACGTTGTGATTGGCTGTCATGTTTGATCCTGTCCACTGAGGCTCCAGAGCTGCTGCTTGAACTACAGGAAACAGGAAGTAACCTCTGCTTCTCTCTCAGAGTCTTCCAGAGGAGGAGCGTGACAGAGTCATGACTGAGGAGAAAATGGGTGGGGCCAAATTGGGTGCAGGCGTGGCCTCGAGCCCCCACAGAGCCAAGTCTCCATCAGTCAAGGTGCGCCTGGCGCCTGTTTATTGGGCGCTCAGTCTGAACGGTGATGTAACCAACCTGCCGAGCCGGCGCCATCTGCAACATCACCGGAAACTGTCTGAACACATTTGTGTTCTTTAAATAGGAGCGGTGTCGGGAGGCGGAGTCTGAGCCGTGGGTCCCTGCTGGAACGCCAAAAGAAAGACGGGACGGGAAAAAGACGGCAGCAGCAAAGCTTCCAGAGACGCCAAAGACGGCGGCGGAGATGTGGCAGCATAGCGTGATTGGCGACTACCTGGCTAAATACAGAGTAAGGAGCGCGTGCAGTAAATGGCAGGTAAAAACTGTACCGTCACTGAGTGTCATGTGACACAACCCACAGAGTGACCGCAGGAAGGCCCAGGCAGCGATGGACATGGCGTGGAACTCGATGGAGAAGAAGGAGAAGATTCTGTGGATCAAGAAGGCGGCAGAAGACCAGAAACGTTACGAGGTTCGGCTCTGATATCCGCCGCCAAACGGGAAGTTTTTCTCACCTTTCTTTTTAGAGAAAAATGTATCCAAAGAAGAAACAAAGTAACGCACTGCTAACGTACCGCGTTGGGGGGGGTGGGTCATGCTACTTTAGCTGTTAGCTCACGGGGTCTTCAATTCAGTTTTATTTATACAAATCACAACAACAGTCCCCTCAGGGCGCTTCAGATTGTAAGGTTGACCCAACAATCAGATGTTTGGTAATTACCGTGGGTTCCTCGCCACGGTAATTACACCCTCCTCCTCCTCTCGCTGGGAATACTGTTCCTCCTCCTGTACCTTCCAGCTCCCTGTCACTGGTTTCCAGTTGCAGTCAGTGCAGCAGCTAGCACGTCAACAACAGCTGCTTTTACACTCACATGACTCCTGTTTGGTTATGGCTCCACCCTCTTTGCTCCCCTAGTTAGTGCCCTTCTTTGTGTTTAGCTCCTCCCCCTGCTGTGTTTTGTTGTACTGATTAGAGATGCACGATTCCACTTTATGTCCAATACCGATATGAAACCAATATAGTGTTTTTTTAATCAGTAAAACTGTTTTTTTTATATCTTGCTGCATTTTGTATAAGTTCATACTCCAGTTTAAATAAACAACAACACTAAAGCTATTCTGTTATACCTGTATGCAAAAAACACACTGCAGCCAAAATATTTCATAGTTCAGCAAAACTGATCAATCTAATAAACTTAAACCTGCTCCATCCTCCTATTCTGGTGTTTTAAAGAGTACTTAGCAGAAATATCAAGCAACCTAACTAACAGGGCTGCAAACTCCCAGCAAAAAAAAATAAATAAATTATTTTTCAAGAATAATTAAATAGATTCAACATCTTTCTTCAACAGAACTGCAGACTGCACAGATGGTTCCCAAAGGAAAAAGTACTACAGCTTACTAGGGTATATTAGACTTAACAGTTATTATATACAGTAATGGACTTCTATACATTTTACATCAGATTAAAACTTTGGGTGTCAGATTCAGATAATTATTTATTAAAAGCTCAACATTTTAAATGAGAATAAGAAAGAAAAGTATGTCTTTGTGCCCCCTTTTCCCTGTTCATGCCCTATCGGCCCCCCTGGCTAAACTTTGCTAGCTCCGCCCCTGCACAGTTACGTCAGCTGTAGAAAAAGATCCTGGTGTAGAAATAATATTAAATAAATTCTAACAACAGCTGATCAAGCTTAAACGTGCTGCTGTTGTTCAGCTGCTGGTTTCCTCTTTCTGGTGCAAAGTGAGACAAAAACAAAGAAGAGAGACGATCAGCTGATCATTGATCAGTTTATGATTGAAGTAGCAGCAAGAAGAGGCAGTCGCTCCATATATCTGTTGTTAAGCTTAACGTGGGAATGCTTTACAAACATTCAGAGATGAACTTACACACTTGCTTTACTTCTCTCTGGGAAAACTTCCTCGGAGATGAAATGCTGGTTTGGTAGCGACGCTACAAATGCTGAACCAGACCACAGGGCACGCCACAGCCGCTCTATCACGTGATGCATACTGCTCTGACGTGCAGGTCGCAAGTTTTGTGAGGTGCTTTTTTGATATTTAATAGATCGATTACATTTTGTATTTCTCTCCGATATCCGATGCAGTAATTTACGTCAGTATCTGACCGACACCGATACGTAATATCGATCGGTCCGTCTCTAGTACTGACTGTGGGTGTCCTGCAGAGGGAGCTGTTGGAGATGAGGACTCCAGCCGGGGGTCAGCGGAAGCCCAAGTTTGACGGCGAGCCGAAGAAGCCTCCAGTGTGAGTCTGCGCCCCCGATTCAAAAACCTTTATTGAAACGTTGGCGGTCGGCCGCGGTGTCACGGTCGCCTCGCTCTGTGCACTGCTGTCTCTGTCCAATAGGAGCGGCTACCAGATGTTCTCCCAGGAGCTGCTGACCAACGGCGAGCTGAACCACTTCAGCCTGAAGGAGCGGATGGTGGAGATCGGGAAACGCTGGCAGAAGCTGAGCCAGAGCCAGAAGGACAAGTACAAGAAGCTGGTAGAGGAGCAGCAGGTGGAGTACAAGGCGGAGCTGGAGGCCTGGGTCAAGGTGAGGCACGATGACTCCGCCTCCGCTGACAAATGAAATATTAGTAAAAGGTTAAGTTTGTCGCCCCCTGCTGGTCGCTAACATGCCCGTTTCCCTCCTCAGTCTCTGTCTCCTCAGGACCGCGCCGTCTACAAGGAGATCTCGTCTTCGGTGAGTCTCTCACGCCGCCTCACCTGTCCGTGCGTCACCTGGACGACAGCGCTAACCTTTGTTTGTTTGTTTAGAAACGTCGCAGCACCGCCAAAGTTCGCAGCAGCCCCGTAGCTAAAGTCCGCGTGACTGCGAAGGGGAAGGCGGGAAGCTCAAGAGCTGCGACACCCGGAGTGGCGGTGAGCAAGAGGGCGATGGCGTACCGAGCCAAGGTAACGACAGCTACTTAGTCAGAAAGGCTGGGGGCGGGGCTAAGTCTCACGTGGCGTTCGTGGTGGTGAACAGGGTCTGTCCGTATCCCAGCAGGACATGTCTGACTCGGATGAGGAGGAGGAGAAGAGCGAGTCATCGGACTCCGACGAAGACGACGAGACGTCAGGAAGCACAGACAGCGACGACGATGAGGTCAGTCATGTGTCCATGGAGACACGAGTGACCGACTGACCGCGGCGTTCATCGCCCGTCCAGCAGAGACAATATCCTGTTTTATTTTGAAAGTACTTTTTATATAAATATTGATAAATGACCTTGTGGGCGGGGCCCTTTCATCGGTCCGCCCCTTCATGTGTTGCAGGATATAGAACTTCCTGTTTTGTGACCACTTACTGTTCTTTCTCAGAACGACGATGAGGAAGACGAGGACGATGAAGACCAGAGCTCCTCTGAGGAATCCAGTGACTCCGACACAGACTAGCTCCACCCCTTCCTCCTCATTGGAGAGGACAGGCTGTGCAGGCCACACCTCCTCACAGACCAATCATCCTGGCAGACCAATGAGAGGACGTTACGCGGCACCGGCCCCTCCCGCCTTCCTCTGAAGAGGGCGGAGCCTTTTGTTACTCGTGTTTGTTTTTTATCGAGTGTGTGTTGGTTTTTAGCAGATGGGCGGAGCAAAGCTCAGGTGGGCTCAAGTGTCCTTTTCACAAAATGGTGAAGGCAGGGCAGGGGGCGGGGTTTGTACAGTTAGGTGGGGGCGCAATGAGCAGCAGTTCAGGTTCAGCCGCCCACCTCAAATTATTAATAAATGCACTTTTTTCTCATCTCTGGCGTCGTTTGTCATGTGACCACATGGTGACCTTTGACCCCGTCAGCGAGGACACAGTTTGCGTTCATCTCAGCTTTAATAGATTTATAGAATATAAACAAACATCTGTCCATCACCTCACACACAAATAAATAATCTGACCTTTGACCCAAACACTAAGCACTGTCCTTCAGACCTTTGGCACACTACAGTTCCCATCATCCCCTGCTCTGTGACCCCACCCCCCATTTATAAAACAGTCCCACACATGCATCGCTGTTACCATGGTTGCCACACCTTATAAAAGGGACTGCCCTCCCCATCCAGAAAAAACGAGATCATCCGCAGGGCGACCAATGAGGTCTCAGAACAACCGTCCCATTGTCCTCTGATAGTCACATGATCACAGATGCCTCCAGGTTAGACGCGCCTGTGTTGCCCAGGAAACAGCAGCATCCTGTCAGCTGATCAATAATCGATCTGATGGTGTTTGTATTGATTAACTGACCTGTTTATTGATAAGGGATCAGTTCTTATAGCTATGAAAAATGAACAGTTTGGTTGGAACTCCTTGTGCAGCTCTTCCGCTGCTCCAACAGGACGTCACCAGGTAACCATGACCTCTGACATCAGACGGGACGCACGCTCTGTCAGGGCGTCATAGCGTGACGTCCAGCAGCTTCTTGTGCAGGTACTGCTTCACCTCCTCGATGCCATTCAGCTTCTCCAGCTCGTGGTACGGCAGCTGAAGAGACAGGAAACAGCACGTCACATGACCGTGATGGGAGGAGCTTACGGAACAAGCGTTAAACCCGGTCACATTTACAAAAACAGACATTTTATCTCAGAGGAAAGTTTAAACCAACCAATCACAGCAGCTCAAACTATCTGGCCAATCAAGGCGGCCGCACACAAACGGGTTCCCCGAACCTGATGTTCTTTGGCGGCAGTGGGCGGGGCCAAATGAAATTCAGGATTTCTGAAGTTTAATGGCGTTAGCCAGCTAGATGAGCCCGCTCTGAGGGATTGATGGCGTCCAAACGGTCAGCTGGTCTGTCTGACACGAGTGAAGCCGTGAGGTTCGCGTGGTTACTGAAGCTGGACCAGCTGCTACGTGCTGTTAGCTGCAGCGCTACAGGTAACGCCCCCATCTAAGCAAAACGATGACACAAAGGCCGAGCTGCAACTTTATTTAAGTCGTTCACAATAATCCTTCAGTCATCTTTGTGTTAAACAGCTGTTTGTAACGTTTGTCGCCTGCTTCGTTCGTCTGCAGCACGTCTTCAAACGAGCAGCAAGTTAAACAAACTGGAATCTGAAACATAAAAATAGAAATAATATTTAGTTTAATACTGTTCAGTCTTATTGGCTGCAGTCAGAGCTGCGGCGGGGCGTGGTCTGCGGCGCGGCTGAGGTGGACACGCCTGAGCAGCGTCCCCAATCACGCTGCGCCGGCTTAAAACAATAAACTGGGTCCTGTGGTTGATGTGTTCAGGCTGAAACGCTGCAGCCGCGCGCAAATCGACAGCTGCAATAAAGAAGCGTACTGAAAACGTGGCAGGTCTGTCGTGCGTCGTCACAGTGGCGCCCAAACGCACGACTGCGGCACAACAGACCCGCCCACATGTTTTTGTCTTTAGTGCAGAAGTCGACTCACGCGGTTGTTTCAGTGTGAGCAGGTTCTTTATCAGGACTTCAGGGAAGCCATGGGGCACTGTCGTCAGGGTGAACAGAATCACAGCGTGATACCGTGTGTGGTGACGTATCCACACAGAGTCACGGCAGGCAGCCGCTCTGTGCAGAGACTTATCGAACGTTTGCTGATCATTTCTGATTATAAACCATCGCCGCGCAAACTTGTCCGCGTTTTTTCCCACAGAGCAGGAAGCCAACGAAGACAAGACACAGCTTCATTAGTCCCACACGGGAGAAACTGGAAGTCAAGAGCAGCAAAAACTCCATATAATCAGACCCACGACAGACCGATATCAGACTAATGTCAGACAGACTGACAGCAGACCGACGGCGAGCTTCAGTGACGGCGTGGGCATGTTTCATACTTCATCTCCTTCGATCAGCAGGTGAAAGGTGCTACATGTGGCTAAACTGCAACAGTCAGCGGACAAAAGCATTCATGTCGTCTCTCTGTAATCGTTTCTTTAACATCACTGTTTGATGGCAAAGACTCACCTGCAGGATGACATATCCCAGCAGCCTGAGGTGGCGGTCTCTCATGGCGCGGGAGCCCACCAGGACGTCAGAGTTGTGGCAGTAGTGCCACTTATCATTGACGGACATGATGACCCTGCAGAGAGCACAGCAGGGCGCCGTTAGTGGCGGCAGGCGCTACTAATTCTGCTCAGGCTGGGAGTTTGACTTACCTCCGGATCTGCCTCTGGTCTGCGGGGAGGCCGTCGGGGTCTGGCTGCTCAGGGGGGTGGAGCGGCGGCGGCGACAGGGGCGGTCTGTCGGCCCCCTCGGCGTACGTCACTGCTTTGTAGAATCCCCCGAGCTCGTGGTCCGGCCCCTGGGCCCCCGTGCCACCCTCGTCTTCCAGGATCTTCCCAATGGAAAACTGGAACAGAGAGTCCGGGGCGCCGGCCCCCGCGGGCGGCTGGGTGGTGGGCGGAGCCAGGCCGTCCGAGGGCGGGCTGCTGAGGGTGGAGCTATCCTGACTCTCCAGCGAGTGCTCTTTGGCCAGGCTTGAGTAGTACTCCCCCGCCGGGACGTAGTACGGCCCATAGTTCACCGTGCTGCCATTGGTCCCCGCCTGTGGGTGGCCCGGGTGGGGCGCGGCGCCCGGTGTGCCGCGGATGTGATGGGGCAGGAAGGCCCGCGGCTCCATTGCCCCGCCCATCCCCTCACCAACCTGACACGAGTGCTCGGCGCCCTCCTCCATCGCCACGAACGGAGAGAACTTCTGGAAGTCAGAGGTAACTGCGGCAACCGCTGCATCAGCAGGCTTAGACGCCACAACAACACAGGACGGAGGAACGACGGTCAGGGAGAGGCCGGCTCCAGTGCGGATGGGAAGAACCCGCCCGGAAGTGTCCATCCACAACAGGAAGTCTGGAGAGAAGAGTAATCACATTACAGGTAGCAACACAACAGTAACATGCAGGGGCAGCTGACGGCTCCGCCCCTCTGTGACCCACAACACACACACATGCGTTTGACCTTTGAACTATGTACGCATGTGAAGGCTGCTTGTCCAAAATGTAACTTCCTGTTTAAGCAAACAGGAAGTAGACCACAGCTGAAGGTCAGCGGCGTCTAATGAAACATTTTAACTTTTGCCAACAGCATCAGAAATATGGGAGGAGCTTCTCAGTTACTTTGAAAGGAAGTAGCTCTGTAATTGGCTGTTCAAGCAGAACACATGTGGGTGGAGCTTGAGTGAAGCCATGCCGAACCAAACCAACCAGCCAAACGCTGCACGGTGATCGCCATGTTTTACAGCTGAGCCCCCCCCCATATGCAGCGAAGCAGCTGTTTTAAAATCGTTGGAGCTCCAAATATCCAGGTGAGAGGTTGTGTGCGCAGGCGTGTCCCACCTGTGTAGTATCCCGGGGGGAGGACCTCATCCTGCTTGTAGTTATGTTCTCCAACCAGCTGCCGCAGAGCCTCAGCCACCAGACCTTTATAACTGACAGAGAACAGACCAATCAGAGCTCAGCTGCTGTCTGGTATTCTGGTCGCTTTGGTGTTGAGCACACCTGTCGGTGCTTTCTAATCCTGATGAGTTTGAGCTGAACTGACCTCGGCCTGGTGAGGTGGACGCTAACAGACTCTGTTTACACCAACCAGTGTGCAGGGTTACCTGTACTTGCGGTTGACCTCGTCAGCCGTGAGGGCGTGGTCAAACATCAGAACCTTGTGTGCGTCCTGCAGTCGCGGCCCTGTGTAGTCGCGGTACTCCAGCTCGACAGCGGCGTCCAACAGAGACAAGTATCGCCTGACGATGAGAGCATAGGGGCTGTCTGCGGGGAAAGCAGCACACTGGTCACACTGGCTAACCTGGTACTGGTAATCAGTCAATGGCTAGAACAGGATCAATATTATGAGTCGCAAACCAGTCACAGTGGACGGTGTGACCAGTCGATAGGGAATCGACCAGTAGTCCAGGTCCTTGGACTCATTAGTGCGCCTGCCTATTGGTTCTTGCACTCTCACTACAATCAGCTGATTTTAGATAGATATAATTTTTTATTTCGAACATGCAAATATAATTGAAATAACAACAGAAAAGACAAAACTTAAAAATCATCAAGTTTTCATGTTTACAGCATGCTAACGCTAAGCTAGTCGGACAGCCTGCTAATGCTAAGCTAGTCGGACAGCCTGCTAACGCTAAGCTAGTCGGAGAGCATGCTAACGCTAAGCTAGTCGGACAGCATGCTAATGCTAAGCTAGTCGGACAGCATGCTAACGCTAAGCTAGTCGGACAGCCTGCTAACGCTAAGCTAGTCGGACAGCCTGCTAACGCTAAGCTAGTCGGACAGCCTGCTAACGCTAAGCTAGTCAGACAGCCTGCTAACGCTAAGCTAGTCGGACAGCCTGCTAACGCTAAGCTAGTCAGACAGCCTGCTAACGCTAAGCTAGTCGGAGAGCATGCTAACGCTAAGCTAGTCGGACAGCATGCTAACGCTAAGCTAGTCAGACAGCATGCTAACTCAGAGCGACGTTAAAGCTGAGTGTATGCAGACTCCAGCAGCCAGAGCCTGAACTTCAGCAGTCAGGCTGCAGCCTTTACCTGTTCATGTTTCTACAGTAGAATCACCATGACGACCGCTTTAAAGCCTCTTTTTGTGCGGGTGTCCTCAGCAGGATAGAGTTTGTGTTGTTTGTGTAGCCTCAGGTTTACGTTGTTAAATAAGGATGATGATGGTGTGTTTCAGATCATTTTACAGAGAAACATCAAAGTAACGTAACGAGTAGGATAACGAACGCCTTTATCCTGGAATTAACTAAGTAACATGCTGCCTTACTTTAAGGAAAAGTGTAATCTGAGTAATAACTTTTTAAATATTCCCATCCCGACTGGTCAGTTGGAAAGTCGGGTTCATGTTGGCCGTACTCACTGGTGACGTTGCTGATAAAGGCGGAGGAGAAGACCCGGTGGAGGACCAGGCCGGGGAAATGTCCGAGCTGGAACAGAGACATGAGGATGTTGACCGTGGCGAGCGGCGAGCTGAGCGCCTTCAGCTCCACCACCTCTTCCAGCCGGGAGAAGAACTGCTGCTCATTGGAAGGACGGTAGCTCATCCGGCTGAACGGGAACACGAGCTTCTGGATCACCTGAGGACACACACAAACACACCTGCAGTCCTGTGCGCAGCTGTCAAGGTCACATGACCGCCAGACCGGCCTCACCTTACTGTCCAGATATTCCGCCTTCTTCACCAGAAAGTCGGCGATGGTGTCGAGCAGGCGGGTTTCTCTCAGCCGATGGCGGGCGATGTATTTGGCGATCAGCGCCATCGTGTAGGGCGTGATGCTGTCCACCTTCTTTGGTAACTCCTCTGTTGGAGAGAAACAGGTTACTAGTTAAGGTGAGTCACCTGAACAGCTGAGACAGCAATGGCCACGTGTTCGATGGCGAGGGATGAGGGTGAAGCGACCCACCTGCCAGGCTGCTGATGAACCTCTCCTGTCTGTTTTGGTAGAACAGGTGAGAGCTGAAGATCAGCTCCAGACTCTTGTTACTCGCCTCACGGGCGCACGCTGCCAGCATCTCGTCCAGCAGCGCCATCTCCTGGTCTCGAACGCCGCTCACACTCGCCAGCGTGTGTTTGACCAGACGCAGGATCTTCCTGAGGACAGACGCACACGTGCAGTTAACCGCTGCCACGGCGCCAACATCGCAAACCTCAGCACGGGTACCAGAAACAACAACCCAGGTAACGCGCGTTCTCACCTGTTGGCGACCAGCTGTTCAGGGTTAGGCGTGCCGTTGTTAGCGCCGGCGGCTTCCTGCGGTTGCATTGACCGCCATTTGAGCCTGTAGTAGGAGAGCAGCAGGAAGAGCGTCTGCGGGTGGCGCTCTCGCTCCAGGTTCTTCTCCAGGCCGGCCAGGCAGGCCTCCGTGAGCGGGTGCTGGCTGCCCGGGTGGAGCTTCATGCTGGAGCTGAACACCATCGACACGTCCTTCTGGTTGAACTGGTTCAGCCGGGCCTGAGACTCCGCCTCCAGAACCTGTACCACCTCAGAGTCGCTGGGCAGACCTGTGAGGGGTCAGATAAAGGTGAGTGGCGTCGCTGCGGGTGATAGCGGGCGTGCGTCTGAGCGTCACGCAGCGACTCACCGAGCGCGGCGACGGCGTACAAGCAGTTCACGATGCTGAAGTTGTCGAACTTGGCGCAGTCGCTGACGATGGCGTTGCAGAGCGTCCGGAAGTCCTGATGCTCTAGGATCTGTCGGGCATCGCCCTCCACTCCGGAGGCCTCGCCGTCGGTCTCGCTGCTGGCGCGGTTTGGGGGCGTGGCCTGCAGCAGCTGTCCGATCTTCTGCAGGGCGACGGGGTAGTGGTTGTGGGAGATCTTGGCGGGGTTCTGGGTGACCCAGCGCAGCACCTCGTCGGGCCGCCGCGAGCGCTCGATCAGCCGCTTCATGGTGAAGAACGTGTCGTAGCTCATCTTCTCGTGGATGAAGTTCCACGTCTTCTTCTTGCTAGTGGCAGCGCCTCCTGCGGGCCCGCCACCCCCGTATGCGTGGAAGGCGCCATGGTGCTGGAAATGGGGGGGCAGCGGGGGCGGAGCCAGGTGATGGGGCTGCGGGTGGGGGTGGTAGTGGAAATGTGCTCCTCGGTGGGCGTCGGGGCGACCCTGGTACAGTGGGAAGGCGGGGGGAGGTGGGGCTGCATGGGGGTGAGGCACCTCGAGCACAGATAGTCCTGGCCTGCGCCCCTGTTTTACCCCGCCCCCTCCACCACCCCCTCCTCCTCCCCCCGCGGTGCCGTACAGGCGGGCGGCATACATGGCGACAGACTGAGCAGCAGGGCGGGGGAGGCAGGGAGGGAGGTGGCGAGCTCGGCTCAGGAGGCGCCACCCAGTGGACGAACGCAGCATAGTCCAACAGCCAGACCGCCTGCAGACATCGGCGCAGCGCACCTGCAGAGACACACAGGTACAAATAAGCAGCAGGTCGCGCCTGATTCTGACAGATCCTAAAAATGCACATTCTGTCCTAACAAGGCCCCTCCCCGCATCAGGCAGGTCCACCCTAAAGTTGCATCATAGGTGAAGCTGCATGAACAAAGAGTCTCTTCCTGTCTGACAACTGATCTATGCCCCGCCCCACTGCACCATGTATACCCCTAATCCTGGTCACATCTCATCAGATGCGAGAAGCAGGATTTCAGGCTGAGCAAAGCGAGGCATTCACTGCCTGCAGAGAGCTCTGCAGTCAGATGGGGGCAGTGTTCGAAGTCTCAGCTACAGCCGCTCTGCTCGTGCTGTTGTTAGTCCGTGAGTTCTAACACCCAAAGAGCTGAAGTGAACCGAGTGTTAAAAACAATAACTTTTACTTTTGATCTCCCGCTCCACGCCATCGTTCCCTGCTCTCTTCCAGCTCACTTGTCACCCGAACATTCGGCAGTCGTACATGCTATTTCCAGCGTGGGAAAGCCAATAAACCACCCAGCTCTTGTCGGGAGACCCAGGGTTACCGGTGTGTGTGTGAGCATGAGGCGGCACACCTGTCACGTGTGTGTCAACGTACACAAACCGCCGGTTTAAACCCGCGTTTGGCGTCTGTCAGATCTAAGCTGAGGAAATGGTGAGCTTGTAGTTGCTGACTGTCACCACCAGGTGGCATCTTTTAGAATAGAATAGAATAATCCTTTAATTGTCCCACAAGGGGAAATTTGGTTGTAACAGCAGCCAAAAAGACACATATACAAACAAACAGTACACAGGACACGGAACAGAAACATACACAATTTTTACATATTTACATCAAGGACAGTGGTTACTATGTACAGAGAGTACTGTACAGTTATTAAATCATCTAATAATCTAATAATCTTTTCACTCTCTCTCACACACACAGGAACACAGAACCATTTAGAACCATGTATATTTGTTGGCATGCAGACCTGATGTGAAAATCGTGTTACTGTCCTACAGTAGCACTCACCTGTCCAGGTAATGTCTGAGTGAACATGCTAACTGATTACCACTAGGTGCTCTCATCACACCCACACCTGCAGAACGGACACCAAAACTGAACTGAGCATGAGAGACCCTGAACCTGCCCAGCAGGGGCACCTAGTGAACCCTCCCCTGATCACCTGACAGTCAATGAGCTGCTCGCAGACCACGCCCCCTAGCTGTCCTCCTATCACCTGAAGTCAGGCCCACTTGCTAACATTAGCATTTAACATCCAGCATTGTCCTTTAGCCCCAAATCTGCTAAAGTGCCCGTGGGGTCACAGCAACGTCACCCGCTACGTCATAAAAATATGATGTCATGCTTTAAATAGCCTTCAGGGATGGAAAGTAGGCTCCTCGGCTGCGCCAGCAGGCTGCCGGACAGCTGGCAAAGCTAGCCGGCTGACCCCGCTGAAAGCCGGAGCTAGCGGCGGATAGCATCAGTTCATCAAACCTGCAGCTGCTGCTTACTAATCCGGGGAGAGCAGGCTAGGTATAAACTAAGTTAAGCTAAGCTAAGCTAAGATACTGTGGCTTCCGTCTGCAGGGCTGTTAGCATGCTACCTTCTACTAGCCGCTGTTAGCCCGCCGGGAAGCGGGGGACTCGCCGGGTTGTACGCAGGTCACGGCGCGCGCTCCCCAACCGATGAGCGCGTGACAGAGCGGGAGAGTTTACCTCATGGCTCAGAAAGGCCGCAGCTACGCTCCTGAAGGTCCTGAGGCCACAGAGAGTGCGGGATCAGCGGGGAGACAGTCCGCGGTCAGCCGCTCCGATCCTCCTCACAGACGGGGACGCCATCCTGCTCTACCCGGCATGCACCTGGAGGAGAGACCGACAGCGCCCCCAGGCGGCTGTAGCCGGGAGCGGCTCTGTGTGATTTTATTGTTTTTAAATATATTCATGTTGTAACCGCATCAGCTGAAGACGTTTATTGCATGTTAATAATCTATTTCTGTAGGGCGTAGTCCGTGTGCCCAGTAATAAGCGACCTTTAAAAGTGATCCTTGTGTAGCCGGATCACTTAGAGGTCAGAGGTCAGCGCTCCTGCTGGCCTGGATTCATGTGTTTGAGTTTCAGTTCGGTGGCTTGTGATCTGCAGCCCTGAGCAGAAATGTGAGCATGAAGGGAGCAGCAGTTTATGATTAATGTTCAGTCACACTGGAAAGTTTGAAATAAAAGAGTTTCTGATTAGGAATCTGACACTTCAGCATGTTTAACAGGGTTTGACCCGTGTGTGAGTGTCTGGGTGTGTTCAGAATCAGAATACTTTATTGATCCCTAGGGGAAATTATTTTTCGTTACAATGCTCTATTATAAACAAACATTAACAGAGACAGACAATAAACTAACTAAGAATAGCACAATATATACAGGCATATATATACATAAAAGTCACTTATTAATAAATAGCTGGAAAAAAATGTTGTGTTACAGTTTGTTTAACTGGGAGCTGTTTAATGATCTTTTTGTTTGTTTTTAAGCCATAAAATATATTTGCGCACAGAAAAATGCAGAAAATATTGAACCCTGCATAGTTGTTGTGGAGATCCGTCTCTATGCTTCTTCTAAAAGGTTGTTTGCGGCTCCTTAGCGGCCGGCAGGGGGCGCCAGAGGGCGGAGTCAGCAACAAGGTAGTAGACGAAGAAGAGCTGCAGGTAAACATGTCGGCGCGCTGCTGTCACGGAGCAACTCGGGTGAACTTGAAACGCGTTTAGCTCGGCTCGCATCAGCGTGAGAGAGCCGGAGGATGGCTCACCGCTACCTCCGGCTGTCGGCGGGCTGCCGCGGCCTGTTCCGCCTGCTGCCGCCCTCCGGAGCTCCGGCCAGGCTGGTAGGTGCACGACGGGGCTAACATGCTAAGAGGCTAATCCCGCAGTCCCGAGCCCAGAGCCAGCGGGAGGCCGAACGCTGGGCTGAGGCTGCGCGAAGGCCGCGGGACCCGCAGGGGCAGCTGGCTGCAAGCTTACGATAAACAAACAGGAAGTGCACTGATACCAGCTACAGAGGTACAATGTACACCTGCGTTAAAGTGGCGGTTCACTTCTTATCTCTTTATCTCCATGGTAACTGATGCTGGAGAAGTTAGAGGATATGACATCAGTACCCTCTGACCAATGGGGAGTAGTCCTGGATCCCTCGGATCTTTGTAAGCGGACAGTAGTCGAGGCAGAACACCTGCACAGGTACAACCGCCTGAGACTTAGACTGAGAAAACGCCTACAGCAACTCAGACTCACACAACTAACCAATCAGGTGACTGTGTGAATATTCGCATAACAATGTAAGCGGTGACCAGGAACACCCTGAGCTGAGGAGTATCAGCTGCCTCCAAAGAGCTTTGGGCTCCATCACTACACCTGTGGTGTCTCAGGAGACCTGATTACGATGGCGTTCATTAGGTGTTGGCTTTAACTTCCTGTGTTGTGTAGAGGCAGCTAATGGAGCTGCTTGGCACGTCGCTACAGAAGCTGCTGTTTATGGAGTCATACCTGGGAACAGCAGCCTGAAGCAGGATGAGTGTTTTTAATGTGTTTCAAAGTAATGTTCTCTGAACAGTCAGTAAAATCAGCTGACAGGAAGTCTTCTCTTCCTCCATGCAAAGCTCTGCGTAGTCAAAGATGCTGCTTGCTGTGAGGTCACCACACAGCAAACAAGCAGCGGGAAATGTTTGTCAGGTTAGCCAACAGAATGTATTAACATCCTGGAGTCCACCAAAGAAACAAAAGTGAACTCAGGTGTGCCAGTTTGAGGCTGTTTTACCTGTAACTGGTGAAACGTGACGCAGGTTAGACCGCCATGCCGCCACATACAGAAGAGAAGGGGCTTCCTGTTAAACTTCAGGCAGACTGATCGAACCATGACGTCAGCGCCTTCAGCACTATGTACTCTGATCTGCTGACCTGTCTGTTCACTCAGGTAACATCTTCAACCACAACACAGGTGCAGAGTGGGCGGAGCCTGTTGAGTGACCTGCTTGGAGCCTACAGGAGGCTGAGCTCTAAACCTCCAAAAGGTACCGGCTAATCAAATTTAGACCCGCCCTCGTGTGGCCTTCCTGTTCTACGGGAGTGTTGTGATCACTGAGCTGTTTCTATTGCGCCCCCTGCTGAGTTTAACAGGAAGTGGAATGGCTCTGGTAGATCAGCTGTGATGCCCTCATCTGTGTGTGATGTCACTTCCTGTACAATCTGCTTTCTTTCTTCAGGTTTCGAGAAATATTTTCCAGACAGTCAGAAAACGCAGAAACACTCCGAAGCTGAAGCTGCAGCCAAAGGTAGAAACCTGAAATCTACTGACCTTTAATGCTGTCTACTGACCTCTACTGAAATCTACTGACCTCTCCTGCTCTCTACTGACCTCTGACTTCTACTGCTCTATGCTGACCTCTCCTGCTCTCTACTGACCTCTACTGCTCTCTACTGACCTCTCCTGCTCTCTACTGACCTCTGACTTCTACTGCTCTATGCTGACCTCTCCTGCTCTCTACTGACCTCTACTGCTCTCTACTGACCTCTCCTGCTCTTTACTGACCTCTACTGAAATCTACTGACCTCTACTGCTCTATGCTGACCTCTACTGAAATCTACAGGGTGGGCCACTTATATGGATACAGCGTAATAACATGGGAATGGTTGGTGATATTAAAGTCCTGTTTGTGGCACATTAGTATATGTGAGGGGGCAAACTCCTCAAGATGGGTGGTGACCATGGTGGCCATTTAGAAGTCGGCCATCTTGGATACAACTTTTGTTTTTTCAATAGGAAGAGGGTCATGTGACACATCAAACTTATTGGTAATGTCACAAGAAAAACAATGGTGTGCTTGGTTTCAACGTAACTTTATTCTTTCATGAGTTATTTACAAGTTTCTGACCACTTATAAAATGTGTTCAATGTGCTGCCCATTGTGTTGGATTGTCAATGCAACCCTCTTCTCCCACTCTTCACACACTGGTAGCAACACCGCAGGAGAAATGCCAGCACAGGCATCCAGTATCCGTAGTTTCAGGTGCTGCACATCTCGTATCTTCACACCATAGACAATTGCCTTCAGATGACCCCAAAGATAAAAGTCTGAGGGGGTCAGATCGGGAGACCTTGGGGGCCATTCAACTGGCCCACGACGACCAATCCACTTTCCAGGAAACTGTTCATCTAGGAACGCTCGGACCTGGCACCCATAATGTGGTGGTGCACCATCTTGCTGGAAAAACTCAGGGAACGTGCCAGCTTCAGTGCATAAAGAGGGAAACACATCATCATGTAGCAATTTCAAATATCCAGTGGCCTTGACGTTTCCACTGATGAAGAATGGACCCACTATCGTTGTGCCCCATATACCACACCAAACCATCACTTTTATTGGTCCAACAGTCTTGGAGGGATCCATCCAATGTGGGTTAGTGTCAGACCAATAGCGGTGGTTTTGTTTGTTAACTTCACCATTCACATAAAAGTTTGCCTCATCACTGAACAAAATCTTCTGCGTGAACTGAGGGTCCTGTTCCAGTTTTTGTTTTGCCCATTCTGCAAATTCTGTGCTGATCTGGGTCATCCTCGCTGAGATGCTGCAGCAGCTGGAGTTTGTAAGGGTGCCATTTGTGAGTAGCTAATATCCGCCGAAGGGATGTTCGACTAATGCCACTCTCCAGTGACATGCGGCGAGTGCTACGCTGTGGGCTCTTGCTGAATGAAGCTAGGACAGCCACTGATGTTTCTTCATTAGTGACAGTTTTCTTGCGTCCACATTTTGACAAATCCAACACTGAACCAGTTTCATGAAACTTAGCAAGCAGTTTGCTGACTGTAGCATAGGAGATGGATGGTCTCGTAGGGTGTCTTGCGTTGAAATCTGCTGCAATGACCCGGTTACTGCGTTCACCAGATATCAACACAATTTCGATCCGCTCCTCACGTGTTAACCTCTTCGACATGTCAATGGCTGTGAACAAAGAGAAACTTGTAAATAACTCATGAAAGAATAAAGTTACGTTGAAACCAAGCACACCATTGTTTTTCTTGTGACATTACCAATAAGTGTGATGTGTCACATGGCCCTCTTCCTATTGAAAAAATAAACATTGTATCCAAGATGGCCGACTTCTACATGGCCATGTTATTACGGTGTATCCATATAAATGGCCCACCCTGTACTGCTCTCTACTGACCTCTATTGACCTCTACTGAAATCTACTGCTCTCTACTGCTCTTTACTGACCTCTCCTGCTCTATACTGACCTCTCCTGCTCTCTACTGACCTCTACTGAAATCTACTGCTCTCTACTGCTCTTTACTGACCTCTACTGAAATCTACTGCTCTCTACTGCTCTTTACTGACCTCTACTGCTCTCTACTGCTCTTTACTGACCTCTCCTGCTCTATGCTGACGTCTCCTGCTCTCTACTGACCTCTACTGAAATCTACTGCTCTCTACTGCTCTTTACTGACCTCTACTGAAATCTACTGCTCTTTACTGACCTCTCCTGCTCTCTACTGACCTCTACTGAAATCTACTGCTCTCTACTGCTCTTTACTGACCTCTACTGAAATCTACTGCTCTCTACTGCTCTTTACTGACCTCTCCTGCTCTATGCTGACCTCTCCTGCTCTCTACTGACCTCTACTGAAATCTACTGCTCTCTACTGCTCTTTACTGACCTCTACTGAAATCTACTGCTCTCTACTGCTCTCTACTGACCTCTACTGAAATCTACTGCTCTTTACTGACCTCTCCTGCTCTATGCTGACATCTCCTGCTCTCTACTGACCTCTACTGAAATCTACTGCTCTCTACTGCTCTTTACTGACCTCTACTGAAATCTACTGCTCTCTACTGCTCTTTACTGACCTCTCCTGCTCTCTACTGACCTCTACTGCTCTTTACTGACCTCTACTGAAATCTACTGCTCTTTACTGACCTCTCCTGCTCTATGCTGACCTCTACTGAAATCTACTGCTCTCTACTGACCTCTCCTGCTCTCTACTGACCTCTCCTGCTCTCTACTGACCTCGACTGCTCTCTACTGACCTCTCCTGCTCTTGGCCGACTTCTACATGGCTTCTACATGGCCGACTTCTACATGGCCATGTTATTACGGTGTATCCATATAAATGGCCCACCCTGTACTGCTCTCTACTGACCTCTATTGACCTCTACTGAAATCTACTGCTCTCTACTGCTCTTTACTGACCTCTCCTGCTCTATACTGACCTCTCCTGCTCTCTACTGACCTCTACTGAAATCTACTGCTCTCTACTGCTCTTTACTGACCTCTACTGAAATCTACTGCTCTCTACTGCTCTTTACTGACCTCTACTGCTCTCTACTGCTCTTTACTGACCTCTCCTGCTCTATGCTGACGTCTCCTGCTCTCTACTGACCTCTACTGAAATCTACTGCTCTCTACTGCTCTTTACTGACCTCTACTGAAATCTACTGCTCTTTACTGACCTCTCCTGCTCTCTACTGACCTCTACTGAAATCTACTGCTCTCTACTGCTCTTTACTGACCTCTACTGAAATCTACTGCTCTCTACTGCTCTTTACTGACCTCTCCTGCTCTATGCTGACCTCTCCTGCTCTCTACTGACCTCTACTGAAATCTACTGCTCTCTACTGCTCTTTACTGACCTCTACTGAAATCTACTGCTCTCTACTGCTCTCTACTGACCTCTACTGAAATCTACTGCTCTTTACTGACCTCTCCTGCTCTATGCTGACATCTCCTGCTCTCTACTGACCTCTACTGAAATCTACTGCTCTCTACTGCTCTTTACTGACCTCTACTGAAATCTACTGCTCTCTACTGCTCTTTACTGACCTCTCCTGCTCTCTACTGACCTCTACTGCTCTTTACTGACCTCTACTGAAATCTACTGCTCTTTACTGACCTCTCCTGCTCTATGCTGACCTCTACTGAAATCTACTGCTCTCTACTGACCTCTCCTGCTCTCTACTGACCTCTCCTGCTCTCTACTGACCTCGACTGCTCTCTACTGACCTCTTCTGCTCTATGCTGACCTCTTCTCCTCTCTACTGAAATCTACTGCTCTCTACTGCTCTTTACTGACCTCTCCTGCTCTCTACTGACCTCTACTGCTCTTTACTGACCTCTACTGAAATCTACTGCTCTTTACTGACCTCTTCTGCTCTCTACTGACCTCTACTGCTCTTTACTGACCTCTACTGAAATCTACTGCTCTTTACTGACCTCTTCTCCTCTCTACTGAAATCTACTGCTCTCTACTGCTCTCTACTGACCTCGACTGCTCTCTACTGACCTCTTCTGCTCTATGCTGACCTCTTCTGCTCTCTACTGAAATCTACTGACCTCGACTGACCTCTACTGCCCTTTACTGTAACCCTAACTATTTGCTTTAGCAAAAAGGAAAGTTTGAATCTTAAAGGCAGAGCTGGTGTCTGTCTGCTGAATGTCTGACCTCTGTTCTCCGTCAGGTGGACGTGTTGATGTTTGTTTGAGTCCCAGATTTTTTTTCTTCTCAGAATCCAAACCCACTAACTCACAGAGAGCATCGGGGAGGTCAACGGGAGGAGGAGGGGGAGCAGGTGGCGGCGGCGGCGGCGGCGGGGGAAAGCGAGGAGGTCGTAAGGATGAGTCACACTGGTACAGCCGTCTGCAGAAGGTCATTCTCTCCTCCTGTGACCTCTTACCTGTCCAGGTGTAAGTGAGCTCTGGTCTCAGCTGTTGTCTGTTTCAGGGGGAGGTGCCCTGGGACGATAAGGAATTCCGGATGTACTTACTGAGCGGGGTGGCGTTCTGGACCACCGTCACTTACTACTTCTTCCTGAGGGACGGAGGACGCGAGGTCACCTGGAAAGACTTTGTCAACAACTACCTGTCCAAAGGCGTGGTGAGGACGGCCGCTGGGCCTCTTAGTTCACGATGATGTCGATGACGATCTGAAAGTAAAGTGGTCGTGTCTCTGCGGCGGCTGAAATGCAGCCATTTTGTGAATAGTTGCACTTTCCCGTCACCACGTCGGTGTGTTTCTTTATGTTGGAGTTACGGGGCAGGAACACCAGGGGGCGCTGGTGTTCCTGCCCCGTAACTTCCTGAATGAACTCTGTCACGCAGACATGACAAACCAATCAGGTTAAAGCTGGTTACAGTGGTAACCACGTTTAAAAAGTCTGGACCTGATGATGTAACGACAGGAAGCTGACCGCTGCTGTGCGTCTTCAGGTGGATCGGTTGGAGGTGGTGAACAAGCGCTACGTGAAGGTGGTTTTCTCTGCGGGGAAGACGCCGGTGGACGGGGTGAGTGTGTTCCTGTCTGCAGAGCAGCGTTCTAGGCGCCACGCTCGGTTCTGAGCGGGTTCTCGTGTGTGTCTCGCAGCAGTACGTCTGGTTCAACATCGGCAGCGTGGACACGTTTGAGAGGAACCTGGAGACGGCGCAGTACGAGCTCGGCATCGAGGGCGAGAACAGGCTGCCCGTGGTCTACTCTACCGAGAGCGACGGGTACGAGCACGACCTCCGGCCTCGGCTCCGCCTCAGGCTACACCTCTAACCACGCCTGTCTCCCTCTTCCAGCACGTTCCTACTGAGCATGCTCCCCACCGTGCTCATCATTGGCTTCCTACTCTTCATGCTGCGGCGAGGACCGGCAGGGGCGGGACGTCCTGGCCGGGGGATGGGCGGGCTGTTCAGCGTCAGCGAGACGACGGCGAAGATTCTGAAAGACGAAATCGACGTGAAGTTCAAAGACGTGGCGGGCTGCGAGGAGGCCAAGCTGGAGATCATGGAGTTCGTGAACTTCCTGAAGAACCCCAAACAGTACCAGGACCTCGGCGCCAAGATCCCCAAGGTGAGAGTCGAAGGGGGCGGGGTTACGACACAGGTCAGCCGGTCAGTGCCGCCATTCAGCCAAAGATAACACTGTGAGGTGTGGGCGGGGCTTGGGGTGGGGCCTGTAGGGTCGCCACTGATGGCGTTTATGTTGATGTCTGTGAGCAGGGCGCCATCTTGACCGGTCCTCCCGGCACCGGAAAAACGCTTCTCGCCAAAGCAACGGCGGGCGAGGCAAACGTGCCCTTCATCACCGTCAACGGCTCCGAGTTCCTGGAGATGTTTGTGGGCGTCGGCCCCGCCAGGGTGAGTGTGTTTTCCTAACTGTGGTTACCTCACTTCCTGTTTGCCAGAGAGCGCTCGCCAACGTGTTCAAAATCACGTGGCGTTGGAGCTGATGTCATTTCCTTCCCAGGTGAGAGATCTCTTCGTCATGGCGAGGAAGAACGCCCCCTGCATCCTCTTCATTGACGAGATCGACGCTGTGGGGCGCAAAAGGGGGCGGGGCAACTTTGGCGGTCAGAGTGAGCAGGAGAACACGCTGAACCAGCTGCTGGTAGAGATGGACGGTGGGTGGAGCTAAACTCAGCTTTGTAACGATGACGACATGGCGATTGCTCACTCCTTTCTGCGCCGCAGGCTTCAACACCGCCACCAACGTGGTGGTCCTGGCGGGAACCAACAGACCCGACATCCTGGACCCGGCGCTGATGAGACCCGGCCGCTTCGACAGACAGATCTACATCGGTGAGTCAGAGCGCCAGGCGAGCCGAGTACATCTTCCGTATGAGCTCGTGTGAGGTCACAGGTGATATCCTTCTCCTCTCAGGCCCTCCTGACATCAAAGGTCGGGCGTCCATCTTTAAAGTCCACCTGCGGCCCCTGAAGCTCGAGCCCGACATGGACAAAGACTCTCTGGCCAGGAAGATGGCCGCCCTCACACCTGGATTTTCAGGTAAGCGCTGCTGAATGACGCTTCAGACTTTGTGCGCCCGCTTGGTCCGAGACACACCTTTGTCCTCCCTGCTCTCCTCCAATCAGGTGCCGACATCGCCAACGTTTGTAACGAGGCGGCTCTGATTGCCGCTCGCCACCTTTCAGACGCTATCAGCCAGAAGCACTTCGAGCAGGCCATCGAGAGGGTCATCGGAGGTGAGTGCGAGCGTTCGAATGTTGAGCGTGGCGTTGGCGGCAGGATGATCTCATACAGCGTCTCTTCCCGTCTGCAGGCCTGGAGAAGAAGACTCAGGTCCTGCAGCCAGAGGAGAAGAAGACGGTGGCGTATCACGAGGCCGGGCACGCCGTGGCCGGATGGTTCCTGGAGCATGCCGACCCGCTGCTGAAGGTGACTCCATCGCCGCGGTGCTGTAGCTGCAGAATTGAGTGAAATATGAATGGGGTCTGGTGCAGACTCGTCAGTTTGTGTTGTGACCTGCACAGGTGTCCATCATCCCCAGAGGGAAGGGGCTGGGCTACGCGCAGTACCTGCCCAAAGAGCAGTACCTGTACACGAAGGAGCAGCTGCTGGACCGCATGTGCATGACTCTGGGGGGCCGAGTCTCCGAGGAGATCTTCTTCGGCCGGATCACCACGGGCGCGCAGGACGACCTGCGAAAGGTGACGCAAAGCGCCTACGCCCAGGTGAGCCGCCAATACGGGTGTTTTCTCTTTGCACACCGCCGACGCCGTCATCGGAGCGATTTGTAAAGGTCCAGTTTTGTTTATTGATCTAAGCCTGAACAGCTACGCGTCGTGTCCAGTAGAGGGCTCTGTTGCTTAGTTAGCGGCAAGCTGCACTTCCAGCTCAGACCGGTTTTGTGGCGCACATGTCCCAGTAGCAGCTCTCGATGAAGCGTGAAGCAGCGTGAAGCAGCGTGAAGCAGCGTGAAGCAGCGTGAAGCAGCGTGAAGCAGCGTGAAGCAGCGTGAAGCAGCGTGAAGCAGCGTGATACCGATAGCGAAATTAACAATTTGCAGCCCTTGGAATGCGGAGGTACATGTTTTAAGTTGTATTTGATTGCTTAGTTGATATTTTGTTGTACTTTCTGTTTTATTTGAGTTCATTTTTGTAATAAGCGTCTAAGAAAATGTATTTTGTGTTTCTGTTTAGTTTTCACGGTGCGTTGGCGCACCTCAGCACTGTTAGATTCTGAATGAATCTCAAAGTAAAAATCACTGCACCCTAGGGATGCAGCGATACCGATACTGGTATCAGGTATCGGGGCCGATACTGTAAAATGTGTGTGTACTCATACTCGTAAAAGTTAACCGATACCATGAACCGATACCAACTTATTTCATTAATCAGAGGGTGGCTTGTCATTTCTGTTGTAGTTCTTTAGATTGGCCACTAGGGGGACATCCCGCGCTAAACAGGCACAGGGTTAGGCGAGTGAGACTGGCAGCTCCAGATAAAAAAGAGAAACTGGAGGCTGCTGTAGCTAGGCTAAACAAAATGTCAGCAGTGTGGAACAGCCAACTTTAACTCAGGTTTTGGAAAAGCGATGAAAAATGTCAAGAGAAAATCCACGGGCAGTTAAAATAACAGAGGCTCTGACTCATTTTATCGCTCTGGATGACCAGCCAATGCCGGCCGTGGAAAACATAGGATTGAACCGTCTTCTCAGCATACTCGAGCTGCGATATGAAATTCCCAGTTCATCCCAATTCATTATTTTGTTTGTTTGTTTACAATATGGACACTCTGCAATAATTTAAAAGTTTATTTTATTCTCAAACCTAATTTGTATTTATTTTATTCCAAACAGAAGTGTTTATTTATTATTCTGAAAGCTCGAGACAGTGCCAATAGTTCAGTGATATTTTGTTAAATTACAATGTGGAGACTCTGCAATAATTTAACAGAAGTGCTTATTTTTCACTTGAAATTTTGTGGTCATTTTTATTAAGATTTTATTTATTATCAGCAGAGAATAAAATAAAACCTGTCTTCCAATTCATTGCATTTGTGTGTGTGTGTGTGTGTGTGTGTGTGTGTGTGTGTGTGTGTGTGTGTGTGGTAGAAGTATCGTTTTTTTTTACTCAGTATCAGCAAGTACTCAGATCCAAGTATCGGTATCGTATCGGTTTGAAAAAATTGGTATCGTTGCATCCCTACTGCACCCGTCGAGGCTCTCTCTGTTTCTTCCTTGGTCCGGTTACTGCTACATGATTAGTACCGTTCTTCTTCATCAGCTGTTTATTTTGAGGGGCTTCTCTGTTTGGGGCTTTCATGTTAAAAACACAGCAGCAGAGACCTCTGACCCACGGGCCCTCTGACCCACGGCCCCTCTGACCCGCGGCCCCTCTGACCCGCGGCCCCTCTGACCCGCGGCCCCTCTGACCCGCGGCCCCTCTGACCCGCGGCCCCTCTGACCCGCGGCCCCTCTGACCCGCGGCAGCTCTGTGTAGTTTGGGCCGAGTGAATCAGAATGAGCCTCTCAGGTTTAGAAACAGCTGAGAAAGAGTCGCGAGCATTTGGAGCCACAGTTTCAGCAGGTGACTCCTTCAGTCTCAGCTGACTGCAGGTTTCAACCTTATAAACAGGACATCTGCACACGACTGGCTCCACTGATGGACCAATGGGCTTTTACATGAAGTGTGACTCGGAGAGGGGCTGACCTGTCACCATGCTACAGTGCTGTGATTGCAGCCGTCCCCCGGCTCTCTGTGAACGCGACTCGTGGACATTGATCGGTGGCTGTTGATGAGTGGTCGGACAGTTTGCATATTAATGACCATAAACTGACAGCCCATTGGTCGTCAGGTGTCAGTCTTTGTGCAGATGTCCAATAAGACTGAAACCTGCAGTCAGCTGAGCCTGAAGGAGTCACCCGATGAAGAAGAACCTTCAAATGAACAGAATCAACCTTTTCCAGAAGCTTAACAGCTTCAGGCTGTGTGAGGCAGGTGTGATACCTGAGAGGTGTTGCAGTGTTAGCCTTCACTGTCTCAGGATGACGTTCCACTGAAGAACGAGAACCTTTAAAGCCGAGTTCGGGGGGAGACGTGAACCTCGAAGCTTTGTCTCTTTGATGAGTCGTGTTTTTGTTAGTGCAGGTTCTGGAAATGTCCGTGGTGTCGGTTCCTGTGGGGGTTCTGCTCGCTCTGACCTCCTCCTGCTCTTGTGTTCTCCTGCAGATCGTTCAGTTCGGGATGAACCCGAAGGTGGGCCAGGTGTCCTTCGACCTGCCGCGCCAGGGCGAGATGGTTCTGGAGAAGCCGTACAGCGAGGCCACGGCCCGCCTCATCGATACCGAGGTCAGAACCCTGATCAGCGAAGCGTACCAGAGAACACAGCAACTCCTCAACGACAAGAAGGCCGAGGTGGAGAAGGTAGGCTCAGCTGTTCCACGTGCCTCAGAACAACAGCCTCAGAAAGCCGCGAGTCGCGAGGCTCTGGGCGTGTCTCTGCCCACGATCGTTCTGTGCTCACCTGTCCTCTGTGGCGTTGGCAGGTGGCGCAGCGGCTACTGGAGAAGGAGGTTCTGGATAAGAACGACATGGTGGAGCTGCTCGGCAAACGGCCCTTCGCTGAGAAGTCGACTTACGAGGAGTTCGTGGAAGGAACCGGCGGCGAGGACGAGGACACGACGCTGCCCGAGGGTCTGAAGGACTGGAACCAGGAGAGGAAGCCGGAGCGGGAGGAGAGCCCGGACGAGCAGGTGGCCCGGCAGATCTCCGGAGGAATGCCCTTCTAGAAGTTCCTCCGGGTTCTGTCCTCCTGCCGGGGAACCTCCTGAGGTCTCCTGGTGAACTTCAGCAGGGCCGGGGTGGAACCTGAAGACCGAACGTTTCCTGTGTAGAACATCGCGTATTTATTGATCCGAGACTATCGACGGCGTTCTGCTCCATCCATGAAATCACTCATCGTCACCATGGTAACGTGCTGCTGGAGGCTGCTCAGAGATCAGATATTGATTAGTTGATCGTTGTTGCTAGCATGCTGTTTCATAATGGAATAAATGTGTAAATGTGTTTGACATGTTGAAATAAAGTCAGAGAAACTGATCGATCACCAATCACCGCTCCCTGTGATCAATAACACACACACTTCCTGTAAACACACACAGAGGAACCAGGTGAGGATGGCAGCGGCTCCCCTGGTGGGACGGTCTTCATGTAGGCCTGGGTGGTGATCTGGTGATTGTGCAGCGCGATGGAAGCAGTGCTGCTGCGTTTCACTGAGGGGAGGGTCCAAGCCCCTCTGAACATGTCCTGGACCTGAGAGCAAAGCTACTTCAGGCTCAAAGTTACTCGCCGAGTGGAAGAGCGCCTTCATGGTCAAACGGCGAGTTGGTGATGCTGAGTATGAGGTGGTGCGGACAGGACGTCTTTAACAAAGTAACAATGAGATCAAAGCTTTGGAAACATTTTCTACCATCAAAGAAACGCGACATTTAGAGGATGGCTGCCTCGTGCCACTGGCCAGTCGACTGGTGTCCACTAATTTAAACTCTTTGTTTTATAAAGCTATTAAAGTCCAGCGACCTGCCTCGTGTCCTTTACATCGTGGTGCCTTTGGTGAGGTTTGTGACTCGTACCAAACAACTTCAGAGAGACGCCCACATCGCTGTCTCTGGACCGTGTGGTGGCAGGTAACCGAGCTGTTTCACAAACACGATGTGTTTAGAGCCGGCCTGGTTTTTCACCCACTGAGTGGTTTGTACGAAGCAGAGCGCTTCCTGCCTTTTTATCACACAGTGTGTTCAACTTCTATTTAACATCACTGATTTTATTCAGCATAGCCCTGTCCTTGTGCCCGAGGGGTTTTGGCTCAGACTCAGTGTGGTGATATTTTCATTGCCTGTCTTCTTCTTAAAGGAAGCAGAGGAACTGATCCTCCCTCTCAAATACGCTTTCATAGCGTAGTGTCCTCTCAACCTCGTGTCTCCTTCAAAAATTCGATGTCATCCCTGATCATTTTAGTAAACAACATGTCTTTAAGTAAGGACACATTCAAACTACCACTTTTGAGAAATCCTGGTCTCAGTCTAGTATTTGGTTGAAGTCTGTGCCGACTGTTGTTTGTGCGATTCCAAAAGAAGCGGTGATAAATTATGAAAAACGTAGGCGTGTCTGAATTGGGAGCATAAATATTACATAAAATTACTGGTGTATCTAATAATTGTCCACGTACAGTTTATATCCAGCCTCCTGATCTACTTTTGTCTCAGTGAAGTTAAGACAAAGTTTTATGCATCAGAAGCGACAGCCCGGCACTTTTGCCCGTTCCAGGGTTGGGGTGACGTTAAAACTGTCGTTTTCTTAATTACATTATTCAGTCCATCAACAGTCCAGCTGGCTATTTTTAGATCCATCCGTCTGTCCGTGTGGGAATTACACAGTGCACCAACTCACATGTACAAACATCTGAGAGAGTGGAGATAAACAAACCGACACAATCCTGTTGGACTTTATATGGAGAATTTAAATGGAGCCAGATTTGGCTTCATGGAGGGAAATTCAGCTTAAGCAACAAAGTTAGTGGAGCTTCATTTACTTCATCATGTGGACACTGGAGAGGTTTAAGCTTGACTTCACTTCCACACTGAAGCTTTGTCTCCTGTTGTATCCATGTGTAAATATGCCAGACTCTTTGAATGATGTTTATTATTACAGACCAATAAACCAAAAAATCGAACTTAAAGTGTGTTTTGAAGGGAAAGATTTAATTCACTACCTACTTCCTCCGACCTCTCCTGCTCCTGGGAAAAATTCCTATCATACAAAATGATGGACAGACTGCAAAGCCGATATTAAACACTTCTGCACTACAGCGCCACGGTTACAGACCTTGAAAACAAAAAGGAAATTAAAATACATTTTGGACTTCTAATATTTTAATTTTATAATTTTTATTATTATTGTTATCGTGTTCTTGTGTTCCGCCATCATCATTACCCGTCATCCATCTCTGGCACTCTTCTGTAGTTAGACGTTGGTCTTTCAGCTCCATAAATTACACTTTCAAAATAAATTGGATTAAAAAACATCTCAAAAACCCAAACTCCATCTGGAACTTCATTTCTCATCATCTTTTCACATTTGGGTAAAAATCCCAATGAAACTCAAACCTTCATCAACACTTTTGGCACAGTCTTAATCTATAAACAAACCTTTTCTCCACAGAGGTTTTATATTTGGAACAACTATAACACTCTTTACAAGAATAAGTCGCTGTTCTTTGAAAACTGGTTTAATAATGGTATTCTTCTGCTGAGTCAACTATTCAATAACACAGGCTTATTATACAATTACTCAGAGTTCCTATCCAGATATAACATCCCAGTATCCCCAAGGGAGTTTTGTATTGTTTTTGATGCCATACGTCTGCTCTGTCCATGTTGTTTAGAAATCCCACTGCCTCCCCACTCCTGTTCTTGTCCCGCTCCGTCCTGAGAGACTCCTTTAGGTCAGATTTGTTTCTCCTCTTGTGAAGGTGTGAATGCCAAGATTAGGTCTCTTTTTCAAGAGTCACATGTCTCCATTCCTCCTTCCATTTCTTTCTGGTCTAAGTTTGTCAAGGACATTGACTGGAAAAAAAAGTTTGGTGTTTGCTATAAAAATTCCTCCTTACTAACAAAGTGAAGGAAGTTTTATTTAAGCTAATTCATAGATTCTACCCTGTTAAATGCTTCCTTCAAAGTATAAGAGGGATATAGATGCTCTTTGCTCCTTCTGTAAGATCGCCCCAGAGACCTGCTCACATCTACTCTGGTCTCGTACCGCTACGCAGATTTTGTGGAAAGATATCGCTGGTTTCATCTCTAAGAACATCTTATCAAATGTTGTGCTTTTTTACCAAAATGTGTTATTTGGTTACACTGACTTTAGCAGGAAAGACTCGAATGCTTTTTACCTTATCAATCTGATTTTACTCCTCGCCAAATACCATAAAAGTTCTCAAGCAAGGAACCTCACTTTCTCACTTTTAGGAAAGAAACTGAACTCTATGTGAATACAATTTGCTCCTCTCACAACAAAAAACTGTAACTGTTTGTACTATATTTAATGTCCTTTAATTATTCAATGTCACTGTATCTGTCGCTTTTTTTTATTTTATTTTATTTTTATTTTTTTCTTTAATTTTTATTTCCTTTTCTTCTCTCTCCTTTTAATGTTGATATGTATCTTGTTTAATTTGACACGCCGTCCCATTGTAATATAATTTTGCAATAATTGTCTCCATGTATTATATTTGTTATTACCTGAAATAAAGAGGGGAAAAAAAGTTTGATGTTCGTCAATTGTTAATAAAGTTCTGAGAAAAAACGGTTCCTGCTTCCGGTTTCAGCTCCAGAAGTTGTTGTCGTTTGTTCAAACCACTCTTCTGTCAGAGGAAGTGACGTCAGGCGGAGCCGCGGTGCGGACTGCGGGGACTCCGAGCGCAGAACCATCCGAACCGAAGCGAGCGGAGAGCGGGGAAAGCAGCGCGGGAGCGGCGGAGCGCAGCGCGGGAGCAGCTGTATGGCGGCGGCCGTTTCTGCGGTACGATCCGAAATGTGCCTGGATGGAAACACGAAGCTAAGCTAATGCTAACAGCAGGGACCCTCGGCGCGTGCTCCGTAACACAATCGGTTCGACACCACAGACTGACCGGAACCGACCGCAGAGGTCGATTAATCGATCAGCCGCTGATCGGTTCTCTGTGATCAACGCTGTGCGCGCGGCTCAGCTAGGCTAACTGTTAGCACGGAAGTTCTGGACGGTTCTGCTAGCTGCTGATGCTAAGCTAACAACCTAGGAGGGTTAAGGTGCCAACTTACCGTCCACGGTGGTAGTTTCACTCACCTGTACTGAGAAGGTGGTTCACTTCTCACCTGAGTGTATCACTGTGGGAACTGATCATCACCTGTACGCAGGTGAAGTTCCACATTAGAGATGAACACATGAAGATACAGGTGTGTTATCCTAAAGATGCTGATGATCCTGGAGTACCAGACTTGTTCGTACCTGCTCACCTGAGATCAGGTGAACTGAGTGTCCTAAAAAAATCGAAACCACAAACGAGGAAAATGCGGCACACGAACCAACACCGCGGTCCCCGAATTTGACAGAACGCCACAGACCGAGCAGCAGGTACACCGTTGCCTCCTCTGCTTCCACTGCTACAGTTTGATGCACACTAGCTGATCCAGCTCACCTGTTACAGCGCTCTGAATAGAACATGATCGATCAGTCAATCAGGTTGCTGGTGTGTCAACCACGGTGTGAGTCTCTGTGGTTGTTCAGCCTGACCTCACCTGCGCAGGTGAAGGTCTCACCTGTGTGGCTGCACTCGTAGCAATGGTGATAAAGTTTGTGTTCAGCATGAAGGAAACAATAAAAACCCACGCAGAAGAAGAGTGGAGGTTTGTTTAGCTCTGTGAGTGGGGGCGGGGCATCAGCTGATCTGAGGTGATGTCACAGACTGATGGGTATGGGTGAAGTTTAGGATGGTGCAGCCTCTGACAGCGTGAAGAGAACAGCTGTTATTGATCGTCTGTGCGGTTGATCGCTAATCAGTCAATATTGATCTCTGACAGGGAGGGCCGGCTCTCATCATGGAGAATGGACAGAGCACCACCACCAAGCTGGGGCTGCCACCGCTCACCCCCAACCAGGCGGAGGCGCTGCAGAAGGTCTATAAACACACACACACAGTGTATACACGTGCTGTTGTGACTGGCGAGCTGTGATTGGCTGTTTGTGTGCAGGCGAAGAAGTACGCCATGGAGCAGAGCATCAAGAGCGTCCTCGTCAAGCAGACTCTGGCTCAGCAGCAGCAGATCACCAACCTGCAGGTATCCTCACAGGTGTGCTCAGGGGGCGGGGCGTCAGACGGAACAGTATAGGTAACAACAGTCAGATCCGCTCACCCAGGTGAGCTGAAGCATTAATGGAGCAGCCGCTGAGGGGAGTCTGATATTGATTATTAGTTATTCATCACATCATGGTCGTCATGGTGTCAGAAAATATTTTATTGATTCATTTAAGATTTCGATAGAACAGCAGCAGTAAAACGTCCTCGTCAGTGGATTCAGGTCCTTGTAGAGCAAAATTGAGTATTTTAGTCTAAATAACCCAAAATGTGACGTCCACATGAGGACGCAGGTCCCAGGAGGTCAAACATGTGACAGTTGTTGGACTGAGTCAGCAAACACGCGCTTTCTCTCCATTGGTTTCACACGTCGCTCAAACGTCACGTCATCAGCGCGTCTGTGACGTCAGCGCGACAAATCTGATGACGTGGTTACAGAACGATGGCCTGCTGCGATGGGTCAAAACTGAGCCCCGCCCACGGTTCTCACCGCTCTGACGAACACTTCTGCTGACTCGTGTTTTTATCTGCAGTGGGTGCAGACTTGGCTCCGCCCCTGTGCTTCGTCACGCTGAACCTTTTCTCTCATGTGTGTCTCAGATGGCGTCTCTGACGATGGGTTTGGGCGACGCTCTGTCTCCTCTGCAATCGGTGAGTAACGGCGTGCAGCGCCTCCTTGCTGAGCGGCGAGCTGCCGGCTCATTCTTCTTCTCTGCTTTCTGCGTGTCTGTTCAGGTGGCGGCTCAGCGGCAGAGAGCGCTCGCCATCATGTGTCGCGTGTACGTTGGATCCATTTACTACGAACTCGGAGAGGACACCATCAGGCAGGCCTTCGCCCCCTTTGGACCAATCAAAAGCATCGACATGTCCTGGGACTCGGTGACCATGAAGCACAAGGTCACACACACACTCACGTAAAACACACACCACACTCTGAGGTGGGCGGGTCTAACCGTTGCCATGGCACCTGCAGGGCTTCGCCTTCGTGGAATACGAGATGCCTGAAGCGGCGCAGCTCGCACTGGAGCAGATGAACTCAGTCGTCCTCGGAGGACGGAACATCAAGGTGAGTCCAGCTGACGAGGAAGCCCCGCCTCCTCTGACTCTGAGCCGGGGTTTGAGTTTCCCTCCTCGCTGTCTCGCAGGTCGGGAGGCCCAGCAACATCGGCCAGGCTCAGCCAATCATCGACCAGCTGGCGGAGGAAGCGCGTGCCTTCAACAGGATCTACGTGGCGTCGGTGCACCCCGACCTCTCCGATGATGACATCAAGAGTGTGTTCGAGGCCTTTGGAAAGATCAAGTCGTGCATGCTGGCCCGCGAGCCGACCACGGGCCGGCACAAAGGCTACGGCTTCATCGGTGAGCGGCCGATCGGCTCCGCCGCGGCGTGAAAGCTTTAACAGGGAAGACGCAGAGGGGTGTGGACCCTCTCAGGTGCACCCCGGGTCAGTGACCCGCCCCCTGCGGTTCTCATGTTTGGATTCACCAATCTGTTTCCATAGCAACTCAGCCTGACGGGTCGACTTCATTTTAAGGGTTTGTTAGGCTCCGTTAGCCCCGTCAGCTGACGGGGAGCCCAGGTGTGACACCTGCACACCTGGGCTCCCCGTCAGCTGACAGACAGCTCTGTTCAGGGTGGGGCTCTGTGTGATGTAGGCGGGACTTCTGACGGCGGTCTGCTCATTTCCTGCGTGCAGAGTATGAGAAGGCTCAGTCGGCTCAGGACGCCGTCGCCTCCATGAACCTGTTCGACCTGGGCGGTCAGTACCTGCGCGTGGGCAAAGCCGTGACGCCGCCCATGCCCCTTCTCACACCGACGACGTCTGGTGGACTGCCCACTGCCGCCGCCATGGCTGCTGCCGTCGCCACCGCAAAGATCACAGCTCAGGTAACTCAGGGAGCTCCGCCCCCCAGTACATGCAGTACGGTAGTTTCCTGCCTGCATGTGCACAGAAGCAGTGGTGCGTAGTACTTCCTGTAGTATTTCCTGTAGTATTTCCTGTAGTACTTCCTGTAGTATCTGAGACAGGTGTGCTGATCATGTTCTGTGCTGCGTTCAGGAGGCGGTGGGAGCGTCGGTGCTCGGAGCGCTGGCCGGACCGGCGCTCCTGTCCCAGCAGCTCGGAGGCCTCCCTCAGGCTGTCATGGCCCACCAGGCTCCAGGTGTCATCACAGGTAGGAACACCTGAGCCCTGTCAACACACAGGCTCCACCCACATTGAGTTTGGGGCAGTCCTCTCCGCCCACACGTCTCACCGCTCTTTATTTTGAAGCCAGGCTCATTCAAAGATGCTAACCAATAAAAGGTGCTCCAACAGGTAACACTTCCTGCTTCCTGTTTCAGGTGTGACCCCAGTGAGAGCTGGCGTGCCTCAGGTGGGCTTGGTGAACCCTGTGCTGGCCACGCCCCCAACACAGGTTTCCTTTGGTGCTGATCCAAAGAAGAAGGAGGAGGAGGAGCGTCAGCAGGAGGTGCAGCAGGACGGCGCCATGGAGCCGCTGAGCGAGCAGGAGCACATGAGCATCAGCGGCAGCAGCGCCCGACACATGGTGATGAGGAAGCTGCTGCGCAAGCAGGAGGTACGCTTCAGTCCCGCCCACCCCTAATGGCGACTCGTTGGTTCTAGTGGTCGTGACCTGTCGTATCTCCTTTCAGTCCACCGTCATGGTTTTGAGGAACATGGTCGGCCCCGACGACATCGACGACGACCTGGAGGGCGAGGTCACCGAGGAGTGCGGGAAGTTCGGCCAGGTGAAGCGAGTCATTATCTATCAGGAGCGTCAGGGGGAGGAGGACGACGCCGAAGTCATCGTCAAGATCTTCGTGGAGTTCTCGGAAGCTGCCGAGATGAACCGAGCCATCCAGGCGCTGAACCACCGCTGGTTCGGCGGCAGGAAGGTGGTCGCTGAGGTTTACGACCAGGAACGCTTCGACAACGGGGACCTGTCGGCGTAGAGCGCGCTCGTCGGGGAGCGTAGCGTAGCGGGCTCTTTCTAACTTGTCTGTTTTTCATCGGTGTTTGTCTCCAGGGAAACGTCTCCGCGTCCTCTGCTCCCGTGTTTCTGTGCAGAGTCAAAGGACGAATCAGCTGCTTCTCATGTTTCAGCTGCTCGCCGCCTCGCCGTTTCTTACAGCCGCTGCTTTCCTAACATGTCCTTCGTTTCCATGGTAACAGAAACGGGACACAGAGGGCGTCAGTTAAAAATGTACCGTGAGCTTCGTGCTAACGTTAAGAGCTGATTTACACGGTCTGATATCAGTTTCATTGAGTGATGTCACGCTCGACTCCACCCACTGTAGATGGTGCCCGTGGAGCCGCCCTGCTGGACAAACTGTGTACTGACGAGTTTCATTTACTGAATTTTTTTTTTTAAACGGATTTTGGATTGGCGCGATTAGAAACGCTGTCGATCGTGTTCTACTAACTGCCACGCCCCTTCTCCTTAGAACGCTGGGCGGGGCCGCGGCGCCCTGAGAGTGAGGCGTAACGATTTGGTTTGACACACACAAAAACAATCACCAGCAGGAAGGAAAAACTGGACCTGACGTCCAGGAACCAGGACCCACAGATCAGTAAGTTGAACAGTAACTTCCTGTCTGGGTTCTGACCCAGTTACACGGCCGCGGTGCCTTCAGGGACCTTCTGTACAATGGTGAGCCGGCCGGAGCTGAAACATGAAGCAACTGTGGACCAGATGTGACGTCACCTGTGTTCTTCCAGATGTTCAGCCTTTTGTTCACAGCCTCACAAGAGAAACACCTGGAGTCTAACAAACTGACTAAACCTGAACGCACCACAGCATCATCCACTCTCAGGCCGTCTCCCGCTTGTCCCGAGGAGTCACATGATCCCGGTCTCTGAGCAACTTTGAGCCTCAGAGGCGGTGCTGCGTTCAGGTGCTCTTCAGGGTTTGAAGGTCAAACACCGAAACTTGTGAATAAAACTCTTTTTTTTCTGCTGTTTTGTTTGTGTGAAGCTGCTCTCTGATTGGTCGGCAGTTGAGTGCAAAAATCTGTTTGATAATAAAAGATAATAGAAAGCAGACGAGGTGTTTGAAAACAGGAAGTAATCAGCTGTCTGCTGAACGTTCAGGAAAGAGCTCACCTTCATTCACTCTGGAGGAAGAAGCACGGGCACGGCCAAAGCCTGCATTCTGTCTGAAGGCCACCAGGGGGCAATAGCTTTGGTAAGGCAGCTTTCTGACCTTTGACCTGTGTAAAAACATCCTGCTGAGGTTGTGGGCTCAGTTTTACGTTACACTGTATTTCACAGTGGTGAAGCTGCATATTCATTGGGTAATGGCCAGGAACCCGCTCACTCCAAACCCTCGACAGGTGGCAGTCACAGGGCGTTAGCCAGTGAGCATGTGGGTTCACAATCAGGCCCGCCCCTCCTCGCCACCTTCAGGTTTTTTCAGCCAAATTAGCGCCCTTGGAAGCACCCATAATTGGGTGACATCACTGAGGCCAGACTGTATAAAAGACTGTAACATAACCTGCTGCCATGTTTGTTTCCTGTGGTGACCATATTTGGAGGACTGGGTGGAGTTGTCAGCCAGTTGTCTGCTAGCTAGCTTAGCATACACATACACCTTATCAGTAACATCCAATCAGAATCCTTAGATGGTCACAGCAGCAATCTTATTGGTCAGATAATCTCATTAAACACAGTTCAGAGGTCTAGCTCAGAGATTCCAGTTAGCTGAGGTGAAGTCTAGCAGACGTAGCAGCTACAGTGAGTTTTGTCACCATCCACCTGTCAGTCAAAGAGGCCATGCACCTATCAATGCAAACAGGTGAGTTAAAAATGTGTCCTCCCTTCTGTTGAATCCAGTCATTGTGCAGTTGTTATGAAGGGGAAATTATCTACAAAGGCCAAAACATTTGAATTTTCACACAGGAGTCTATGAGGACTGACTCAGTGCGCCCTCTGCTGAATGCTGGAGGAACTGCAGGCTCAAGATCGGTTTGATAGTTTACTCTGATGTGTTCAGGCTGTTTATCTCTCAGCCAATCAGCTTTCACTATATAACTACGATGTTGTGCTCCCATTCACAGCTGCATGTCACCAATCATAGGGTCATTCATGACATCATCTCTGATGTCACTGTAGTCACGTGAGCTGAGCTGATGCTCCTCAGGGCCAACACCTGATACATTCATTAAATCCTGACAAAAACAAACATTAAGGCCAAATAAATGAGTAATCACTCATCAATAACCACAAATGAAAGGCTTTAGAAGCTTTTATTTTGAAGTCTAATCTCAGCGGAAGTGATCCCTCTTATTGTGAAAGCAGCTTTGACGCTGGGTACGGCGGCTCGCAGGGTCCAGTCCGCGCGCTCCCGCTGATGATGGGCGACGTCCTGTGCGAAGAGCTCGAGGATTTGGTCCACTTCTCAGTGCACGACCTGCCGGCACGAGGTTATGTCGTCATGGAGGAGATCCGACGTCAGGGGAAACTCTGTGACGTCACGCTCAAGGTGAGCGAGGCGGCGTGCGAGGCTGACATTAGCCTCCAAGCTAACAGAGTAAGCTAAGGCATGCTAACAAGCTAACGCGGATTATCAGATAGTGACGTCATGGGCTGAGCTATGAACTGCCTGGGAGCCCCACGGGCAAGGCGGCGAGGCGGCTTCCGGTCAGAGCGGTCAGTTCGTAACGCCAGGGCTGGAGGTCAGGTGTGTAATCCACCTGGAGGAAGGTAGAAGTTGTGTGACGTGCGCAGTTGAGCTCAGGCAGCACAGAAGGGGCGGAGCCTTTTAGCAGCGTTGTGGCGTAAGCAGGTGAGCAGACACGTGATTTCTCTTTGTCCCAAACATGTCCGCCAGGTGAGGGAGGGGCGGGGCCTTAGCCCTAACCCCTACAGCAGGAAGAAGCTCTCAGTGGCTCCACCCCTCCCCATCTGGGCTGGCTCTATGGTAGCAGGTAATAGAGCGTGGTGCTCATTGTCAGCGTCACATGATCCAGGTGTGCTTCTGAGGTGTTCAGGTGCAACTGAGGAACGTTTTCACCTGTGCTGCGTCCTGTGCCTGCCGCTCAGCATTGATCCTCTTAACGGCTCAGTAGGACTGAGTCTCCCAGGACAAATGGTGTCCTGCAAGTGCACGTTCTCACCTGTCCACTCTCAGGTGACCTGCAGAAGTTTAAAAGGAAGTCAGACGGATTCAATGATGCAGGCAGACTTGGCTGGTTGGATGAAGGAATCTGATTGGCTGCACGTTAAGCTGAAGCTAGTGGAAACATCATCGATGGCGTCAGTTATGCTGAACCCTGAAATCTACTTCCTGTTGAAACGCGTGTGTTTCAGAGGCTGAAGGAACGCGATCACCTTGTTGTTTTACCTGATAAGTGGGGGGTGGGGCTTGCTGTGAAGCCAAAGTCTTATTGGCTGACTAGCGAGGAGTGGTGAGTGTTTCAGGGCACATCCCTCAGACGTAGCTGTTTTCAGTTTTCTATTATCGTCATAGCAACAGGTGAGTAACAGGTGAGTGTGTTAATCAGTGTGTCTGTCCTCAGGTCGGGGATCACAAGTTCAGCGCTCACCGGATCGTGTTGGCGGCCTCCATCCCGTACTTCCACGCCATGTTCACCAACGACATGGTGGAGTGTAAACAGGATGAGATCCTGATGCAGGGCATGGACCCCAGGTACGCTCACACCTGTACAGATGTCTGAGAGCAGAATTATAACTGTCAGACTGTAACTCAGTTTAAGAATATAATCCAGCCACTGTTATCATCGTCAATGCCCTGTACCAACACAGAGCAGAGCAGCTATCTGAACGCTACCCCAACAGAGGTCGATTATCTTGTTAATAATTTCACCTCCTCACTACGTACGACTCTGGATACTGTAGCTCCAGTGAAAACTAAGGTCTCTAATCAGAAGTACCTGACCCCGTGGTATAATTCTCAAACACGTAGCCTAAAGCAGATGACTCGTAATCTGGAGAGGAAATGGCGTGTCACAAATTTAGAGGATCATCATTTAGCCTGGAGAAATAGTTTGTTGCTTTATAAGAAAGCCCTCCGCAAAGCCAGAACAGCTTACTACTCATCACTGATTGAAGAAAATAAGAACAACCCCAGGTTTCTCTTCAGCACTGTAGCCAGGCTGACAAAAAGTCAGAGCTCTTTTGAGCCAACCATCCCTTTAACGTTAACTAGTGATGACTTCATGAACTTCTTCACAAATAAAATTTTTATCATTAGAGAAAAAATTACCAATAATCATCCCACAGATGTAATATTATCTACAGCTACTTGTAGTTCCATTGATGTTAAGTTAGACTCTTTTTCTCCAATCGATCTTTCTGAGTTAACTTCAATAATTACTTCCTCCAAACCATCAACGTGTCTTTTAGACCCCATTCCTACAAAACTGCTCAAAGAAGTCCTGCCATTGATTAATTCTTCGATCTTATATATGATCAACCTATCTCTAATAATCGGCTATGTACCACAGGCCTTCAAGGTGGCTGCAGTTAAACCTTTACTCAAAAAGCATCTCTAGACCCAGCAGTCTTAGCTAATTATAGGCCAATCTCCAACCTTCCTTTCATATCAAACATCCTTGAAAGAGTAGTTGTCAAACAGCTAACAGATCATCTGCAGAGGAATGGTTTATTTGAAGAGTTTCAGTCAGGTTTCAGAGTTCATCACAGCACAGAAACAGCTTTAGTGAAGGTTACAAATGATCTTCTTATGGCCTCTGACAGTGGACTCATCTCTGTGCTTGTCCTTCTTGACCTCAGTGCAGCGTTCGATACTGTCGACCATAATATTCTATTAGAGCGATTAGAACATGCTGTAGGTATTACAGGTATTGCACTGCAGTGGTTTGTATCATATCTATCTAATAGACTCCAGTTTGTGCATGTAAATGGAGAGTCCTCTTCACACACTGAGGTTAATTATGGAGTTCCACAGGGTTCAGTGCTAGGACCAATTCTGTTTACATTATACATGCTTCCCCTAGGCAGCAGAAGACATCCAGGCTCTAGACTAACTTTTTGTCACGGTTGCACTGGTGCGCCTAAATTTTCACCCAAATCGATGAACACTGCAGTTTTATGTGTGCGCTTTTGTCCATACAGACAATATTGATTTGTAAATGATTAACTAACAATCTTGTGCTTGTGCTTAAAGTGTGTTGGCACTGTTTGGTAATATTGTAGACAATGTTAAACTTAATCATCACATCGGCTCCTCTGACGACCTGTTTGCTGGACACACTGCTGCTTTTTCAGCATTCAGAGGTTGATGGCTCCGTGTCAGAGCTGGCTGTGAACTTCAGACGGATCAGGCTTTAATGAAAAAGTTACCAGTTGTTCTTGTCATCTTTTCCCACAGCTACATCCACTCTGTTGGGCTGCTCAGTAGGCCTGGGCATCACTGACTCATATAATCCATTCGATTTGATTCAGTTTAGCCTCAGACAGAAATATTATAATTCTGATCATTTATCAGTTATATCCATGTATACAAACGAAGCTGTGAGACTTCATCAGAGGTGTGAGCATCACAGCTTTGTGTCACTGAGGATAAAACATGAAGCAGATGTTCCTGTTCTGGCTTTTTATAGCAGATAACCTGAAAATATTCTGCAGTAGAACAGAAACTGAAGAAAACCATGAATGTGAACATGAACTGGTGCTGCTGAAGGGAAGCAGAGCAAAGAGGTTTGATTACAGACACAGCTGAGAGCTTGTAACGTTTCTTCGTTATTAAACAGCAGAAATGAGACTTTCTTGTTGGAAGGCAGTTAAATTAAAACCAAACAGTTTATTTATGCAGTTTAATGGTTGACTTTAAAAACGTCTTTTTTAAGAGTTTTCTGGCCAAGAGGACAACAGAAACTGCAACAAATGCAACAAATGTTCTGTAAAAATCTTTTACGTGGACAAAAGCGACCCGGTCGACTATAATGTGATTACAAGAACACCGTTACAAAGATACTTGAGAAGCAGGTAAATTTTATATTTTATATATAACCCCTTTGTAAGACCTGCTCACCGAAGTCTGTTTAGCAGCATTCATGTTACACATGAAAACACAAACATTGTAAATCAGTTTTTGGCGCCGGCTCATTTACTGTTTTTGTGAGCTCTGACTTCAGGTTCTGGTGTTTAAATACAAAAGTCGATTCAGGATTGAATGAATCGATATCGCTTCATTCGAGCTGCTCACCTCTTTCAAACGTACACACGAAGGACCACAGCCAATCAGAGAGGTCCCGCCCCTGACTATCTCTGATTGGTTTAGACCACGATAGGGGCGTAATGTGTGTCTGTTGTTGACCACACGGAGACTTTTGGAGTTGGAGAGACTTTTTTTGTACTGAACAGCATTTTTTTAGTCGCACCATTGAGAAATTAAGTCGCACTCTGGAGCCCTGACATAGCATCCACTCACACTGCTATGCAGATGACACCCAGCTCTATCTGTCCATGAAGCCAGATAACACACACCAATTAGTTAAACTGCAGGAATGTCTTAAAGACATAAAGACTTGGATGGCCACTAACTTTCTGCTTCTTAACTCAGATCAAACTGAGGTCATTGTACTCGGCGCTGAAAAGCTTAGAAATATGGTATCTAACCAGATTCTTACTCTGGATGGCATTACCTTGGCCTCCAGTAACACTGTGAGGAACCTTGGAGTCATTTTTGACCAGGATATGTCCTTCAACGCACATATTAAACAAATATGTAAGACTGCTTTCTTCCATTTGTGCAACATCTCTAAAATTAGAAATATCCTGTCTCAGAGTGATGCTGAAAAACTAGTTCATGCATTTATTACTTCCAGGCTGGACTACTGCAATTCATTATTATCAGGATGTCCTAAAAACTCACTGAAAAGCCTTCAGTTAATCCAAAATGCTGCAGCAAGAGTCCTGACAGGGACTAGAAAGAGAGAGCAGATTTCTCCTGTTTTGGCTTCCTGTTAAATCCAGAATTCAAAATCCTGCTCCTCACATACAAGGTCTTAAATAATCAGGCCCCATCTTATCTTAATGACCTTGTAGTACCATATTACCCTATTAGAGCACTTCGCTCTCGCTCTGCAGGCCTACTTGTTGTTCCTAGAGTATTTAAAAGTAGAATGGGAGGCAGAGCCTTCAGTTTTCAGGCCCCTCTTCTGTGGAACCAGCTTCCAGTTTGGATTCGGGAGACAGACACTATCTCTACTTTCAAGATTAGGCTTCAAACTTTCCTTTTTGCTAAAGCATATAGTTAGGGCTGGACCAGGTGACCCTGAATCCTCCCTTAGTTATGCTGCAATAGATGTAGGCTGCCGGGGATTCCCATGATGCATTGAGTTTTTCCTTTCCAGTCACCTTTCTCACTCACTATGTGTTAACAGACCTCTCTGTGTTGAATCATATCTGTTAGTAACCTCTGTCTCTCTTCCACAGCATGTCTTTATCCTGTCTTCCTTCTCTCACCCCAACCAATCACAGCAGATGGCCCCGCCCCTCCCTGAGCCTGGTTCTGCTGGAGGTTTCTTCCTGTTAAAAGGGAGTTTTTCCTTCCCACTGTCGCCAAAGTGCTGCTCATAGGGGGTCATGTGATTGTTGGGTTTTCTCTGCATGTGTTATTGTAGCGTCGACCTTACAGTATAAAGCGCCCTGAAGCGACTGTATAAATGAAAACAGAACATGAAGCACAGACGTCACTGATCTGAGGTCAGTGAGTGACGCAGGCTCAACGCTGTGCTGCTGATGTAACGCACGTTTGTTCTGTCAGCGTCTCAGGATGGCGGTCCGTCGTGTTCGCTGCATTCCTGCAATATTTTCATTGATTTAACAAAACGTCAGTAACTGTGTGACCATAGTAACTATAGTAACCACTGCGGTGTGTTGCAGCGCTCTGGAGGCTCTGATAAACTTCGCGTACAGCGGGCACGTCGCCATCGACCAGCAGAACGTGCAGTCTCTCCTGATTGGCTCGAGCTTCCTGCAGCTTCAGAATGTCAAAGACGCCTGCTGCTCTTTCCTGCAGGAGAGGTCAGTCCCGCCCTGCCGCACACGCTCAGATCGCACGCTCCCTGGAGCTTACGTTCAGGCGAGCTAATGGCATGTTTGCTTGCAGGTTACACCCGAAGAACTGCCTCGGCGTGCGTCAGTTCGCCGAGACGATGATGTGCACGACGCTGTACGACTCGGCGAACAGCTTCCTGCACCAGCACTTTGTGGAGGTGTCGCTGTCGGAGGAGTTCCTGGGCCTCAGGACGGAGGAGCTGCTGGAGCTCGTCGGCTGCGACGAGCTCAACGTGAAGGCCGAAGAGCAGGTGAGTCGCCTCAGCTGAGGGCGGTGGCGTGGAGCATCAGAGAACAGCTGTGACGTCATCGTAGTCACAGCTGTGCAGGTAGAGCACATCGGGGGAGACGGTGACCTTTGACCCGAGTGACAGGAAGAGAGCAGTCAGGAGAGAGGAAACCAAAAATAAAAGCAGGCTGCTAAGCTCCGCCCTCGCAGAGTGTAGGGGCGAGCTTCAGGAACAGGTGATTGGGTCACGGCTGTCAGGTGTCCTTCAGAAAGGTCGACCGAGCCGTTGGCGAGCTTTAGCGGGTTACCTGTCACAGGTGTGCCACATACCAAGGCTCGCCTTTTGAGTCACGGCGGGCGTGAAAAATGAGCTCCTGTATTAAACGCGTTGTCTTCATGCTCCCACGGTGCTCCTCTGGTACCTGTGCAGGTGTTCGAGGCGGTGCTGGCGTGGGTCCATCACGACCAGGACCGCAGGGAGACGCTGCTGCCCGAGCTGCTGTCAAAGGTGCGACTTCCTCTGTGTCGACCCGAGTTCCTGTCGGACCGCGTCCAGCAGGATGAGCTCATACGCTGCTGCCACAAGTGCAGGTGAGACGCAGCGAGGCTTCACGTCTTACCTGTGTGATCGTTTCTGGGCGGGGTTAATGCCCAGCTGTGTTTCTTGTCAGGGATTTGGTGGATGAAGCCAAGGATTTCCACCTGATGCCGGAGCGCCGCCCTCACCTGCCCACCTTTAAAACCAGGCAGAGGTGCTGCACGTCCATCACAGGGCTCATCTATGCGGTGGGAGGCCTCAACAGCTCAGGTACGCCGCTCACCTGAGGCAGCGTGTCTGCACGCTCCGCGCAGCTGACGGACTCTTCTTCTCCCGCAGGTGACTCCTTAAATGTCGTCGAGGTGTTCGATCCAATTGGAAACTTCTGGGAGCGCTGCCAGCCAATGAGGACAGCTCGCAGCAGGGTGGGTGTGGCCGTCGTTAATGGGCTGCTGTATGCCATTGGGGGATACGACGGCCAATCACGGCTCAGCACGGTGGAAGTTTACAACCCCGAGACGGACAGCTGGACGCGTGTGTCGAGCATGAACAGCCAGCGCAGGTCAGTACACTGATCAATACGCTGATACACTGATCAATACGCTGATCGACACGCTGATCGACACGCTGATCGACACTCTGATCAATACGCTGATCGACACTCTGATCGATACACTGATCGACGCGCTGATCGACACGCTGATCGACACTCTGATCAATACGCTGATCGACACTCTGATCGATACACTGATCAATACGCTGATCGACACTCTGATCGATACACTGATCAACACGCTGATCGACACTCTGATCAATACACTGATACACTGATCAATACGCCGATCGACACGCTGATCGATACGGTGATTGACACGCTGATCGATACGGTGATCGACACGCCGATCGACACTCTGATCAATACACTGATCGACGCGCTGATCAATACACTGATCGACGCGCTGATCGACGCGCTGATCGACGCGCTGATCGACGCGCTGATCGACACTGATCAATACACTGATCAATACGGCGATCGACACGCTGATCGATACGGTGATTGACACGCTGATCAATACGCTGATCGACACTCTGATCGACACGCTGATCGACACGCTGATCGACACTCTGATCAATACGCTGATCGACACTCTGATCGATACACTGATCAATACGCTGATCGACACGCTGATCGACACTCTGATCAATACACTGATCAATACGCCGATCGACACTGATCGATACACTGATCAATACGCTGATCGACACGCTGATCGACACTCTGATCAATACACTGATACACTGATCAATACACTGATCAATACGCCGATCGACACGCTGATCGATACGGTGATTGACACGCTGATCGATACGGTGATCGACACGCCGATCGACACTCTGATCAATACACTGATCGACGCGCTGATCAATACGCTGATCGACACTCTGATCAATACACTGATCGACGCGCTGATCGACACTCTGATCAATACACTGATCGACGCGCTGATCGACACGCTGATCGACACGCTGATCGACACTCTGATCAATACACTGATACACTGATCAATACACTGATCAATACGCCGATCGACACGCTGATCGATACGCTGATTGACACGCTGATCAATACGCTGATCGACACTCTGATCAATACGCTGATCGACACTCTGATCGATACACTGATCAATACACTGATACACTGATCAATACGCCGATCGACACGCTGATCGATACGGTGATCGACGCGCTGATCGACGCGCTGATCGATACGGTGATCGACGCGCTGATCGACGCGCTGATCGACACGCTGATCGACACTCTGATCAATACACTGATCGACGCGCTGATCGACACTCTGATCAATACACTGATCGACGCGCTGATCGACACTCTGATCAATACACTGATCGACGCGCTGATCGACACGCTGATCGACGCGCTGATCGACACTCTGATCAATACACTGATCAATACGCTGATCGACACGCTGATCGACACTCTGATCGACACGCTGATCGACACTCTGATCAATACACTGATCGACACGCCGATCGACACGCTGATCGACACTCTGATCAATACACTGATCGACACGCTGATCGACACTCTGATCAATACGCTGATCGATACTCGATCAGTGTGTCCAGCACAGGTGCTCAGAGACAAGGGAAACTTGTATCCTGCTGCTTGAACTAAGACTTTACACAATGTAACACAATGACAACATGTAACAGTTTGACTCCAACAGACGCTGTGATCAATAAACCCGCTGATGTAATGAGCTGTGTTGTCATCCTCAGCGCCATGGGAACGGTCGTGATCGATGGGCGGATCTTTGTGTGCGGCGGCTACGATGGAAAGTCGTCTCTGAACTCGGTGGAGTGCTACTCCCCGGAAGCAGACAGGTGAGGACTCATTCCACCTTAAATGCTTAATCCTGTGTAACCCGAGCATCACGCTAACAGCGCCGCGTGACCTTGAGCATGCTCAGATCTCAGGTCGGCGTCCTCGTTAACATGGCGGTGCTTATGTTCTCTCCAGGTGGACTGTGGTGACAGAGATGAGTGCGAGCCGCAGCGCCGCGGGCGTGACGGTTTTTGATGGCCGGATCGTTGTCTCGGGCGGCCATGACGGTCTGCAGATCTTCAACACAGTGAGTTTTAGGGCGGAGCCCAAAACGGAGGGTTGGAAACGTCACCTGTAGTTTTACACGTCTGTTTATCTCTGTGTTTTTGCTCCGCCCCTGCAGGTGGAGTACTACAACCACCACACTAACCGCTGGCACCCGGCGGCACCGATGCTGAATAAGCGATGCCGTCATGGGGCGGCGGCGCTCGGCAGCCACATGTACGTGGCGGGGGGGTATGATGGCTCGGGCTTCCTGAGCGGCGCCGAGGTGTTCAGCTCAGCATCTGGACAGTGGAGCCTCCTGGTGGCCATGAACACGCGGCGCAGCAGGGTGTCCCTGGTGTCCACGTCGGGGCGTCTGTACGCCGTAGGCGGGTACGACGGACAATCCAATCTCAGCTCCGTGGAGATGTACAACCCCGACACGAACCGCTGGTCCTTCATGGCGCCCATGGTGTGCCACGAGGGGGGCGTAGGCGTGGGCTGCATCCCCTTGCAGCCCGCCTAAACCACCTATCACAGCGCGAGGACTCGTGATTTACTGACGGCGGCAGGCGGGAGCACACCCCGCGGCGGCGTCCCTGCAGCTTTATCGGTACGATGGCTGTGCTCAGGCTTGCAACATGACGCCGCACCTGCGGAATCATGGGAAAAACTGTAGAGCTAGCAGCAGAGGCTAGCTGCTAACGTTATTCTGTTAGCGTGTGTGGAACGATTGATTACTGATTATTGATTACTGATTTCTTACTGGATGGACACAAGCAACAGGAAGTGGCTTCCTCCCAAACAAACCAAGCTGCTGATTCGGACAGGAAGTCCTTCCTTAACGGTTTCTCGAACTGTTTGTCGATCAGCTGTAATCGATAGGAGCGATCAATACAAAACGCCAGCAACACAGGAGCCCCGCCCTCTGCAGGCTGCACAGGAAGCTCGTTTGAGGAGCGTGTTGCGCCCCCAGAGATATTAATAAACTCATTGTCACGTGACAAAACATGGTTCTCCAGCTTTCCACAGGAAGTGATGTCATGTAGCGTGCAGTCGTTTCTTTCGCTGCGATGCACGGGCGGGCTGCAGATACCTACTGCTGCTCGGCTGATGCAACGCTCGTCAAAGTGTCACCCATACTGCAGGAACCAATGAAGTCCGTGTGGTGGTTGCCCCGCCCCTCCAGGGCGATTGGCTGGATGGGGTGTGGCATCTTTGTGCCAGCCGTGTTGGACACGCCCCCTCACTTATCGACATCTGCATTTGCGTCAGCGGATAAGCGATGGAGCACGCTCAGTAGACAGATGTATGTTGAACAGCTGGAGGCGGAGTTTAGCGCACTCTGGGGGCATCGCACTCTGATTGGTCGCAGCCTGCAGAGAGCGGTCCAGTCGACCGTGTCATTGATCTCCGTGCTTAGAATCCGTCAGTCACTGTTTACTTCCTGCTGATCTCTGATTGGACGCTCAGCCTCATCATCAGTGGGTTTTATTTGTATTGATTAACTTATGATTGATTTGTTTTGTTGTGGATCAATAAAGAGAAGTTTGGTTAATAAAGTTTATTTCTGTCTCTTTGTTTCTGACAATAATCAGTTATTGATTTTGACATCTAAGCAATAAATTAGCACAACTTTGTGTTTTTGGGCATGTTTGCTTCGGGACAGGAAGGGGCGGAGACCAGGAAATGACCTGTTGCCCTCTCAGTGACCTGCGGCGACGCCATTGTCAGAACGCGTTGCATTTTAAATAGTTTATTATTTTCTCTTTGAATCAGTTATTGATCCTCAACGAAGGTTTATTCTCAGGCGGGGGATGGGCGGAGTCATGTCCTCGCTATCAGGAACCTCCTACAGAAACTTTGTTTCCTCTCGGTTCTTACCGGGGGATTTGGCGAGGCCGTCAGCCATCACTGCACCGCTGTGAGGCGCCACCCTCACACAAAATGACAGGCACCACCACGGGCTGAGATGTGCTCACTCCTGCGCAAAGTTGGCGTTGATGCTTCGGAGCTGTGAGCGCCGGCTGGAGGGCGGGAGCTCTGAATATAGTCAGGGGCGTTCTGTGACACGCTGACGTCATTCTCACACCTTTATTTTAGTTTGAAAGAAACAAGGAGCTCCTGAATGCACCGTCACATTCACCTTTATTAACACAGAGCAACACGAGGTCCAGTCGGGCTCAGATGGGTCCTCAGGTGTTCTCGGCAGGTTCACCTGAAGACCGTTACAACACGTCACGTCCACACCGAGCAGCTGAAACGCACACTGCACTTCCAGCATCCTCCACACCTGCACAGGTAGACCGGGTCAGCCTGCTCAGGCTTTCCTCTGGGGTCACTGTGCTGCAGGTCCTGGAGATCCTGGAGGGTTGCTCCTGGAGTCTGGAGCAGCAGCTCCCTCGGGCTCTGAGTGGAGATCTGAACACCTGGAAAGGTAAGTGTTTGTGTTAGTTTTACCCAGAATCTCCTTTAACAGTCAGACTGAGTCTAATTCATGTTTCGTGTTGCTCGCAGTGACGACATCATTCATCAGCTGATTCTGGAAACGTCTACATCAGTCCCAAAGTATGGCCCCACCCCCTGCAGGTGGGCTGAAGTAATAACAGAAATTCCTGTGAGAATTTATGAACACTGACACAAATATATAAATATGTTTTCTACAAACTGTAGCAGGAGGCAGAATGCTGTGACATCATTGCTGTGACCTCTGACCTCTGCTCTGTGTTGAGGTATGAACCCTCATTTTAATAAAATTTAAGGGAAATCCATCACACGCTCCCGTGAATGCTTGGTCACATGACCGAGTGTACGAGGCACTCTGACCTTTAGAGTAAGCCCCCCCCCCTCCCTGTATCTAAGAAGACAAAAAGATGTGACTGCTGAGAGGATTCTGATTGGATGTTGCTGATTAGCAGGTGTGTGCGCTGATAGCGCCGCGCTCTGGTAATGCCTGTGTTCTGTGTCGACGACTCACAGCGTCTCGAAGCGGTTCTCCTCGCCATCCAGGATGCCGTGGTACAAGTCGATCTCCTGCTCTAGCCGTTGCTTGTTGCTCAGCAACGTGTCGTAGTCGCGACGCTGCTGTTCGATTTCACTGCGTATGTCGGCTAGCTCCGCCTCCAGCTTGGCCACCACTGAGCCGAGATTCTGGAGCTCCATGTCGTGCCAGTGACGGGCGTCGCTCAGCGAGTTCTCCAGACCGCGTTTCTGCAGAGAGTGTATTTAACCAGTTAGTGGGAACTCGATCAGGTTATTGATCTGTGCAGATCTTGCTTGCTGTGGCTCACCAGGGCTCTGATAGACTCGGTCTCCGCCTGCAGACTCTGGATCTTACAGCCTGTGTCGCTGCACTCAGCCTTCAGCGCCTCCACCTGTTCCTCCTCTGGACTCAGCTTGCTGCTCACGCACTGTGCCTCCTGCAGGACACACACAGCCACAGGTCAGACACGCCCACACACACACACCTTGGCACACCTGTGCAGGTGAGAGGACCTTACTTTACAGTCCAGGTAGGTGTCAGTCTCAGCCCTGCTCTTCTCCATCACTTTCTCCCAGTGGCTCCTGATATAGGCCAAGATCTGGTCCAGACTGGTTTCTATGGGCGCGTCGGGCTCGTCCACATCACGTCCCGCCATCTGACTGTACAGGATCCGCACATCCTGCTCAGAGAGGAAGGCAGCTCACATGACCTTAGCCAGCTGAAGGGAGATCACACCTGCCACACGTGCTCTGAGTCTATTCTGACTCTACTGTGTCTGTGTTGTCACACTTCTAGCTCTACTCTGACTCTACTGTGTCTCCGCTGTCACTCTTCTGGCTCTACTCTGACTCTACTGTGTCTCCGCTGTCACTCTTCTGGCTCTACTCTGACTCTACTGTGTCTCTGCTGTTACACTTCTGACTTTACTCAGACTCTACTGTGTCTGTGTTGTCACACTTCTGGCTCTACTCTGACTCTACTGTGTCTCCGCTGTCACTCTTCTGGCTCTACTGTGTCTCCGCTGTCACTCTTCTGACTCTACTGTGTCTCCGCTGTCACTCTTCTGGCTCTACTCTCACTCTACTGTGTCTCCGCTGTCACATTTCTGGCTCTACTCAGACTCTACTGTGTCTCCGCTGTTACACTTCTGGCTCTACTCTCACTCTACTGTGTCTCCGCTGTCACTCTTCTGGCTCTACTCTCACTCTACTGTGTCTCCACTGTCACACTTCTAACTCTACTCTGACTCTACTGTGTCTCCTTTGTCACTCTTCTGGCTTTACTCTAACTCTACTGTGTCTCTGCTGTTACACTTTTGGCTCTACTCTGACTCTACTTTGTCTCCGCTGTTACACTTCTGGCTCTACTCTGACTCTATTGTGTCTCCGCTGTCACTCTTCTGACTCTACTGTGTCTCTGCTGTCACACTTCTGACTCTACTCTCACTCTACTGTGTCTCCGCTGTCACTCTTCTGGCTCTACTCTGACTCTACTGTGTCTCTGCTGTCACTCTTCTGGCTTTACTCTGACTCTACTGTGTCTCCGCTGTCCTCTTCTGGCTCTACTCTGACTCTATTGTGTCTGTTCTGTCACACTTTGGACTCTACTCTGACTCTACTGTGTCTCCGCTGTCACACTTCTGATTCTACTCTGACTCTACTGTGTCTCTGCTGTCACTTCTGATTCTACTCTCACTCTACTGTGTCTCCGCTGTTACACTTCTGGCTCTACTCTCACTCTACTTTGTCTCCGCTGTCACTCTTCTGACTTTACTCTGACTCTACTGTGTCTCCGCTGTTACACTTCTGGCTCTACTCTCACTCTACTTTGTCTCCGCTGTCACTCTTCTGGCTTTACTCTGACTCTACTGTGTCTCCGCCGTCACACTTCTGACTTTACTGTGTCTCTGCTGTCACTCTTCTGATTCTACTCTGACTCTACTGTGTCTCCGCTGTTACACTTCTGGCTCTACTCTCACTCTACTGTGTCTCCGCTGTCACTCTTCTGGCTTTACTCTGACTCTACTGTGTCTCCGCTGTCACTCTTCTGGCTTTACTCTGACTCTACTGTGTCTCTGCTGTCACACTTCTGGCTCTACTCTGACTCTATACTGTCTCCGCTGTCACTCTTCTGGCTCTACTCTGACTCTATTGTGTCTGTTCTGTCACACTTTGGACTCTACTCTGACTCTACTGTGTCTCCGCTGTCACTCTTCTGGCTTTACTGTGTCTCTGCTGTCACTCTTCTGATTCTACTCTGACTCTACTGTGTCTCTGCTGTCACTCTTCTGATTCTACTCTCACTCTACTGTGTCTCCGCTGTTACACTTCTGGCTCTACTCTCACTCTACTGTGTCTCCGCTGTCACTCTTCTGACTTTACTCTGACTCTACTGTGTCTCCGCTGTTACACTTCTGGCTCTACTCTCACTCTACTGTGTCTCCGCTGTCACTCTTCTGGCTCTACTCTCACTCTACTGTGTCTCCGCTGTCACTCTTCTGGCTTTACTCTGACTCTACTGTGTCTCTGCCGTCACACTTCTGACTTTACTGTGTCTCTGCTGTCACTCTTCTGATTCTACTCTGACTCTACTGTGTCTCCGCTGTTACACTTCTGGCTCTACTCTCACTCTACTGTGTCTCCGCTGTCACTCTTCTGGCTTTACTCTGACTCTACTGTGTCTCCGCTGTCACTCTTCTGGCTTTACTCTGACTCTACTGTGTCTCTGCTGTCACACTTCTGGCTCTACTCTAACTCTATACTGTCTCCGCTGTCACTCTTCTGGCTCTACTCTGACTCTATTGTGTCTGTTCTGTCACACTTTGGACTCTACTCTGACTCTACTGTGTCTCCGCTGTCACACTTCTGACTTTACTGTGTCTCTGCTGTCACTCTTCTGATTCTACTCTGACTCTACTGTGTCTCTGCTGTCACACTTCTGGCTCTACTCTGACTCTATACTGTCTCTGCTGTCACTCTTCTGGCTCTACTCTGACTCTATTGTGTCTGTTCTGTCACACTTTGGACTCTACTCTGACTCTACTGTGTCTCCGCTGTCACACTTCTGACTTTACTGTGTCTCTGCTGTCACTCTTCTGATTCTACTCTCACTCTACTGTGTCTCCGCTGTTACACTTCTGGCTCTACTCTCACTCTACTGTGTCTCCGCTGTCACTCTTCTGACTTTACTCTGACTCTACTGTGTCTCCGCTGTTACACTTCTGGCTCTACTCTGACTCTACTGTGTCTCCGCTGTCACTCTTCTGGCTTTACTCTGATTCTACTGTGTCTCCGCCGTCACACTTCTGACTTTACTGTGTCTCTGCTGTCACTCTTCTGATTCTACTCTGACTCTACTGTGTCTCCGCTGTTACACTTCTGGCTCTACTCTCACTCTACTGTGTCTCCGCTGTCACTCTTCTGATTCTACTCTGACTCTACTGTGTCTCCGCTGTTACACTTCTGGCTCTACTCTCACTCTACTGTGTCTCCGCTGTCACTCTTCTGGCTTTACTCTGACTCTACTGTGTCTCCTCTGTCACTCTTCTGACTCTACTCTCATTCTACTCTGTCTCCGCTGTCAGAGTTCTGACTCTAGCTCTACTGTGTGGCTGCTGTCAGTCTTCTGATTCTACTCTCACTCTACTGTGTGGCTGCTGTCAGTCTTCTGACTCTTATGTGTCTCTGCTGTCACACTTCAGACTCTACTCTCACTCTACTGTGTCTCCGCTGTCAGAGTTCTGACTCTAGCTCTACTGTGTGGCTGCTGTCACTCTTCTTATTCTACCTTTTTTACTTAAAAAAAGCTTAAATTCTAAGATTTAGTTTTTCAGCCTTTCTCTAAATGGTGACATCATCTGCTGCCGCAGCTTAAATTGGGTGATTTTTGAACAGAGTTTGCTGGGACCTGCTCATGGTTGTGCTCCAGATTGCGTAGCTCCGCCCTCATGTTCTCCATCTGCTCCTCAAGCTCCGCCTTCGTCAGGTTCGCCTCATCAATCACTTTGTACAGCGAGCTGATCTCCTCCTCCACTGCCCGACGGAACGGCTGCTCGTTCTCGAACCTGCAGGGGGAGCCACAGTCACTATGCCTGCAGCTGGTGGTCCTGGTTCCTGAGCAGAACCAGGACCACCAGCTGCAGGACAACATGGAGGAGAGACTCACAGGGCAGGAGGCTGGTTTTTGATCACCAGATGCTCCATGTTGGGGTTGTTTTTTTAGATAAAGTCTATGATCAGTGTTTAAAAATAATGAATAATGTGGTTGATGATTGTGTCTGCTGTACCCTCCAGCAGCCACACAAGGGCACCATGTGATCACCTGAGACCAAAAGAAACCATCACTTCACATTCACGCTGCTGTTTACTGACAGGTCTGTCACTGATCACTGCCACATTTCAGCTCACTGCTGATCAGTGTGAGTTTGACCTCTGACCTGTCCTTGAAATCCTCAGCGTTGGCCTGCACGTTCTCTGTCTGCAGCATCAGCCGGGCGTTGTCCAGGATGGCTTCACTGACCTGCACAGAGTGTGGGAAAACAGAGCTGAGGGTGGCTGCAGCCAGCGGGGGACATCGTTATCTCCACGCGTTACCTTTAGTGTAACGCCCCTGCAGCCTAACCTGATCTCAGGTGATCCAATAAAAACAGCAGCAAGACTCAAACACCGAATACTTAGTTTCTGTTCTCACACCTCAGAGCATGTTTATCTGTGGAGCAATCAGCTGACGTAACGTGGCTGCTCGTGCACGGCTGCTCGTGCACGGCTACTCGTGCACTGCTGCTCATGCACGGCTGCTCGTGCACGGCTGCTCGTGCACGGCTGCTCGTGCACACTTTTTAGGTTCACATTTTTGCCTCAGGTGACTTTTGTATTTTAGGATTTTTTAGGCGAGGCACGTGGAGGTGAGTTTGGCCGTACGCGTCACTGTCACCACGATCTAAGAAAGGAGAGGCCTGAGTTGACCTTTGACCTCAGAGAGCAGCATGCCGATAGGATGAAGGACGGTGTGGCGATGGAGCCAGGTGTTTAGACCCTCCACCCTCACCTGTCTGTAAACCTCCTCCCACTCCCTCCTGAGGGGTCCCCAGGCTCCGGCGCTCGAGGCCTTGCGGTCCAGGCAGAGGCGGATCTGCTCCTCCAGCTGTTGGTTCAGCTGTTCCAGCGCTCTCACTTTGTCGCGGTATTCCATCAAACAGCTGTTCAGTCCCGCCGCCGCACCGCTCCCCGCTGCTCGCTCGCTGCCTCGGGGCAGCACTGGTGTCGTGCTGCTCCTCATCCCCTGCAGGAACACGCTGCTGATGCCCAGAGCTCGCCGTGACACCCGCGTCCCCAGGCCAGAGGGAACACTTGCTGGTGGGGTGGAGCCTACAAAGACGCCGCGAGGGGCAGAGGTGCCTGCCGAGCCCATTCTCCCGCAGGAGGCAGAGGGTGGACGCTCGGCGGCCGTCTGTCCGAGGAAGGATGAGCGGCGTCGGGGCAGAGGCATGACGATCAGCACCTGCCAGTGTCAAACCGCTCAGACCCGCTCGCCACCGGGATTTATGCGAGGATGGCTGCTCTGGAAACATGGCTGCTTTTGTTCAGCCGGCGTTTGTGTTTGGAGCTTTTGTTGAAACAAAGAGTCTGAAAGAGCTGAGGCAGCAGAGCGAGCACGAGGGGGGGGCCGGGAAGGGTCCTGAAGCCTGGCTGGGTCACATGACCCACACACACACACACACACACACACGCACACACACACTGTTTATAAACAGAGAGCAGATCAGGGTTATATCATCACTGCTGTTTCAGATCACTCATCAATAAAGAATATCTGCTGTTAAACAGAAAGAACTAATAAAGTTTAGAAACAGCTGTGATGAATAAACTTCCTGTTTTGATCAACAGACTTGTTCTTCATGTTTCCTGGGAAAACCCTCAAAACATGACACACGAGCACAAAAATGAAGGCAACGCTATTGTTCATGAAGGTAATAAAGTTTAATCCCCATGTTTAAATAAAGTTTCAGCAGCATGGTTTCTTGTTTGAAGCCAGATGTTGTCGTTGGGTTCCTAAAGCTCCAGGGGTTTTAGTGGGCGGAGCTCGGGGTACACTGAGGCAGACGCATTCAGGTCTGAAAGGCAGCGGCTGCTCCTGAACCTGCAGATGTGCTTCAGCATTAAGGCCTTCACAGGTGTTCCAGTTACACCTGCATGTGTGCTGAACGCCCCACACGCTGCTCCTGATTGGTCAAACTGCAGCTTCCTCCCAGCCTCATTCCACCGTAAGCTCAGAGAAGGTGGAGGAGGTCCTGCAGTGGTTTGCAGCTCTGAGGGTTTGGCCTCTCTGCGGTGCTCCTGTAGAGGACGCAGTCGCTGCTTCTTCATCGCCGTTTTACCCTCGCCGTCTCTCGCAGAGACCTGAACCCTTCGCATCTGTTGGCCCCGCCGTTTTTAGCTTCGTGTAATCTTCGAGTGTTTGTCGCCGGGCCGTTACCATGGCAGCAAACACAGAGCTGTTTGCATGGAAACACCTGGGCCGTCTGTTCAGATTTAGTCAGATTGTTTGTGCTGAATCTCAGCAGGAAGTGCTTTGCGGTTGGCAGGAAGTGGTGAATGCCAACGCAGCAGTTGAAAGTTTCCCAGCTGCTCAAAGATGTGTTGGACTTCTGAGGGTGAAAGCCGTCTCATCAGCTTCACCTGTAAAGCAGACCCAGTCATCACTTTCAGCTTCCAAACACCTTTAATCTGAACTCTGGTTTCTGGTGTCCAGATTCCAACCATCCCTTTAGAAACCTGCAGCGCCGTCTAAAGGTTTCAGGACAAATGTCTGCTCCTTTAGATCCACCTCGGACAGAAAGCTGCGCTTGTGGATCACGGTGTCGTACCTGGGAATATCACCTGAAGCTGGAGGAACACGTGTGTGCAGTGTGAGTGAAGCTGCTCTGGACAGATTTGAGGAAGCTTTTGGAGATCAAACTCAGCCTCGACCTCCTAACTGAGCTTGACTTATTACGACAGCAGGAACACCTGCAATGGTCAGGTGGGACACGCCTTACACCACAGTCATCATCAGTCAGAGATCCAGTTCATAGGACAGTAGTTTCCAGCGGTGGACTCTTTCTGGTCCAGGGTCTGAGCACGCTCAGATCTGCATCTGTAAAGAACGTCAAAGATAAAAAGTCGGCGGTGGCGCCACTGAGCCAAGCACCTGGCCACTCAGAGCTCAGGTAACTGCGCCCCTCATGGCCCAGAGGTCATGTTTGCATGACCCAGATGTCACAGAGCACCTGACTCCTGGCCCACGTGAGGCACAGCTGCGACCGCAGGGCGTCAGGCACACCCAGCTGTGGCCCAGAGCTGCAGATGTGGGCCACATGTTGGCCAGATGTTCAGCAGGGGCAGTGCAGATGTGGGCCACATGTTGGCCATGTGCTCTGTGGTCACAGCGAGAACACACACTGACTGTGTTAGCGTGCACGTGTTGCGTGAATGGGCAACGTGACTAATGAGTGAGGCAGCAGTTTCTTGGTTCAAAGCCCTGTGACCGGTGTGATGGGCGGGGCTTAGCACTTCCTCTGTGAGGGCTGTTTGTCCTCTGGGATCAACACCTCAGCTCGCAGCAGGATCCTGACCTTTGCGTTTGAGCGCTGTGGCGTGCCAGTCAGCGAGCTTTTCTGGTTTTCACTTCTCTGTCTGTCACATTTTGTTTTTGTCCCAGTGATCCATGAGAACATGACACAGACCTGAGGTCAGCTTCCTTTTTCTCAGCCTCCCGTCACTGAGCCTCGAGAGGATGTGATGTAATATTTTGAGGTTAGAGAAAAGAGACATGTTGCAATCCCCGCTGTAAAAACAAGAGTAAAATCAGACGATGGCGTCTCACAGAGGTCTGTTCTCTCAGACTCATTCATCTGAAACAGAACTGGTCCTAGTAGCTATGTCTTCTAATGATGCTGCCTAGGGGAAGCATGTATAATGTAAACAGAATTGGTCCTAGCACTGAACCCTGTGGAACTCCATAATTAACCTCAGTGTGTGAAGAGGACTCTCCATTTACATGCACAAATTGGAGTCTATTAGATAGATATGATACAAACCACTGCAGCACAGTACCTGTAATACCTACAGCATGTTCTAATCGCTCTAATAGGATATTATGGTCGACAGTATCGAACGCTGCACTAAGGTCAAGAAGGACAAGCACAGAGATGAGTCCACTGTCAGAGGCCATAAGAAGATCATTGTAACCTTCACTAAAGCTGTTTCTGTGCTGTGATGAACTCTGAAACCTGACTGAAACTCTTCAAATAAACCATTCCTCTGCAGATGATCTGTTAGCTGTTTGACAACTACTCTTTCAAGGATGTTTGATATGAAAGGAAGGTTGGAGATTGGCCTATAATTAGCTAAGACTGCTGGGTCTAGAGATGCTTTTTGAGTAAAGGTTTAACTGCAGCCACCTTGAAGGCCTGTGGTACATAGCCGATTATTAGAGATAGGTTGATCATATATAAGATCGAAGAATTAATCAATGGCAGGACTTCTTTGAGCAGTTTTGTAGGAATGGGGTCTAAAAGACACATTGATGGTTTGGAGGAAGTAATTATTGAAGTTAACTCAGAAAGATCAATTGGAGAAAAAGAGTCTAACTTAACATCAATGGAACTAAGAGTAGCTGTAGATAATATTACATCTGTGGGATGATTATTGGTAATTTTTTCTCTAATGATAAAAATGTTATTTGTGAAGAAGTTCATGAAGTCATCACTAGTTAACGTTAAAGGGATGTTTGGCTCAAAAGAGCTCTGACTTTTTGTCAGCCTGGCTACAGTGCTGAAGAGAAACCTGGGGTTGTTCTTATTTTCTTCAATCAGTGATGAATATGTGTGTGTTGTACTTGTTCACTGCTGTGTGAAGCTGCTGAGGTGTGTTTGCAGAACAAAGATCATAAACAGGATGAAGGAAGGATGTGAAGAAAAGAGTGCGACAGCGTTTCATCAACTTCCCCGTTTTTCTCTCGCACTTTATTTTCATAACTTCAGAAAAACAAAACATTTACATCGGTGTGACGCACACAGACGCACACAGACACACACACACACACACACACACACACTCACACACAAACAGGGTTATATACAGCATTAGTCACACTTCAGCTTTGGCTCAGTTTCTGTTCAAACGCAGCGAGGAGACGGTCCCGTCTTTGATGCAGCAGCTAAAACGTCACATTTAAAAACAGCTTCATGTTTACTGTACAAGCAAGCCCTGAAAGTCCTGGAAACACCTGGAAAAGTCCTGGAATTGGCTCAGAAAATGATGTGGAGGTTTTACATTCTCATTACAAAGGTTTCTTTTTGTTTTCCCCAAAACTGTAAAAGCCCCGCCTCCACCTGTGCTCTGAGGTGTTCTCAGGTGAGCGGGCTGTGACTGTGGGTGGATGTTAGGGTGAAGCAGCACACGTGTTGAATCAAAGCTTCTTAAAAACTCTTCCTGCGATCGAGGCGTCTGCTGGTGCAGCTGCCCTGGCACAAACAGGAAGTTGCGCGGTGACGGTTTCTACAGCGACAGCGCCTGCGAGGTTTCGCTGTCAGACATCACCGAGGCTCGGGTGGAGCTCAGCGGGCTCCTGCTGGACTTGGTGGACAGCTGGATCTTGGTGACGGGCGGCACGCAGCGGCAGCAGCGTAGCAGGTGCATCACGTCACGGCGGAAGCGTGAGCCCACGAAGACGTAGAGGAAGGGGTTGAGGCAGGCGTGCAGGTAGGCCAGACTCTTCAGCACCTGCCCCGCCTTATCAAAGGCCATTAGCTGATCGCACTCCGTGATGGTGATGTTGGAGGCCTGCACCGCCTCCATCACCAGCACGCTGTTGTAAGGCAGCTGCGACACAACGAACGCCACCACCACCGCCAGGATGACACGCATGGCCTTGTGCTTCTGGAAGCCCTGGGTCTTGAGCAGCGTGGCGACGATGACGCTGTAGCAGAAGGCCATGACGATGAAGGGCAGGCAGAAGCCCATGCTCACCTGCAGGGACAGCACCAGGATCTTGGTGTTGTTCCCCAGGTTGTTCGGGAACACCATACGGCAGTAGTCCTGCGATTCCACCTTTGCGGGGGCAGCAAACACCAGCTCGGGCGTGGCGAGGAGCAGCGCCAGCAGCCACACCCCCGCGCACACCAAACGGCTGCAGCGCAGGCGCTCCACCTGCGAGTTGTGCGCCTTTGTGGTCTGCACGATGGCGATGTAACGGTCCACGCTAATGCAGGTAAGCAGCAGCATGCTGCTAAACAGGTTCACCTTGTAGAGGGCGGAGTTTATTTTGCAGAGGGAGGTGCCGAAGATCCAGCTGTGCGACGCCTCGGCCGCCCACAGCGGCAGCGTGACCAGGAACAGCAGGTCGGCCACGGCCAGGTTCAGCAGGTACACGTCGGTCATCGTCTTCAGCCGGCGCCGGAAGTTCAGGTAGATCCAGACCACGGCCAGGTTCCCGGCTCCGCCCACCAGGGCGATGATCCAGAAGAGCGGTGGCTCATAGTGACTCCTGAACACCCGCACCGACTCCCGGTCGCACAGAAATTCTTCGTAGTCGTCGTAGTCGTCAGAGGTGGCCGAGGGACTGAAAGCAGACGGCTCCTGATGGAAAGAGACAGCACACCTGAGCACACCTGAGTACACCTGAGCACGCCTGAGTACACCTGAGTACACCTGAGCACACCTGAGCACGCCTGAGCACGCCTGAGCACGCCTGAGCACGCCTGAGCACGCCTGAGCACACCTGAGTACACCTGAGCACACCTGAGCACGCCTGAGTACACCTGAGTACACCTGAGCACACCTGAGCACACCTGAGCACGCCTGAGTACACCTGAGCACACCTGAGCACGCCTGAGCACGCCTGAGCACGCCTGAGCACGCCTGAGCACTCTGCTGATACTTGGATAAATCAATAAATAATCAGGGTTCGTTACCTCTGTGATCATTGTTGTGATGATGTCATCCATGGAGGTCAGATTCATGGTGAAAAGGTCGTCCATCTACAAACACAGGTGTTCGGTTAGAAAAGGTGCAGCGAGTTTCACACAATCAAAACCTCCAAAAAGAGGAAACAAAATAAAAGAACAAGCTAACGCCGCCTGGCCCCGCTCCTCCTACGCTCGCTGGTCACATGTTTTGTGGCGTTGCTGTTGACTCATGTCTGTGCTGCTTCACTTTCTGCACGTTGTTTTTAGTCAGAGTAGGACAAAGGACACATTTTTACTCTTTGAAGTACTTTTACTCAGTTACTCTGTGATAAACTGTATTGTACTTTTAAATAGTACTACTGAGCCCTGATCCTACACTATAAGAGTCGTACAATAGCTTTACCAAAATAAAAGCCTTGGGGTGAATATAAGTGCTGTGAAACGTTGTGTAAAACTCACAGACATTAAAGAATTCGTTTCTTTAAATGAAGCTGAGGATTAAAGCGGGTCACGTGCTCAAACACTGAAAACTCGACTGTTTGAATGTTTCAGGCATAAAAATGAGTCCTCAGTTTGACCACGTTCAAGTTTAAGCTCTTCATCTCTCACAGGTCTGCACACAGAGCACCTTCACTTTGAGTATTTGGGTCATTTAAGACTGTGGTATTAATAATTTCACTGATCCCAGAGTACTTTAAATTCTCCAGACGTGTCTGTGAGTCTCCTGGTCCTCCGAGGACCTGCGTCCATATGTGGACGTCACATTTTGGGTTATTTAGACCAAAATACTCAATTTTGCTCTACAAGGGCCTGAAATCCACTTACGAGGACGTTATGCTGCTGCTGTTCTACTGAAATGTAAACTGAAAGTCGTATGTGGATCTCATTTTTCCCAGAAACAGAAATCTGGTAATTCTGTGTTTTACATTCATCAGGTCCCAATCAGCCCAAAGACAAATTAAAAATGATGAAAGAGTTCGTGTCTGAGGAGGTTGACGCATTAAAAAAGCTGCAGTACGAGCAGATATTTATCGTCGTGTTCCTGTTCACTAAAACCAGAAACATCATCTGAAATCTCAGTTTGTGGCGATCTGAGATCTGCTCACAACCAGACTATTATGGGATGGTTAATGATGAAGCGAAAAACATCTTTACACTGCGCTCAGAAATCAAAGTCTGCAGCTCGCCGCTTTCCCCGTGAAACAAAGACCAGACACAGACAGACAGACAGGCGTGGACTCACCGTCAGGCGTCTCTTCGTCTCTGGTGCGTCTCGCTGTTTGGCGCTTTTTCCACTCTCAGTCCGTTAGACCACAAAGTGACGTATGAAAGCAGAAGTTACATCAGCTGTCTGGAGGAGTGGCTACGGTTTCATAACGAGTAGACAGTGAGCACGAACACGTGAGCATCACCAAAACCCCTGAATGTGAGACCCCCAGAATGATCCTGAATCCAGTGATCCTGAATCCAATGATCCTGAATCCAAAGATCCTGAATCCAATGATCCTGAATCCAATGATCCTGAATCCAATGATCCCGAATCCAATGATCCCGAATCCAATGATCCCGAATCCAATGATCCTGAATCCAATGATCCCGAATCCAATGATCCTGAATCCGAACCCTTGAGAATAACAACAAATATTTACATCACAGCTGGTTAGAGTTGTACAAACGCTGCTATTGGCTGATATTTCCATGTATGTTTGAATAAATCAGTAAACTCGCAGCAGCATGTAAGCAGAGGACTTCTGCACAGGCCTTTTGTAGGTGCTGAGCTGTTTTGAGGGGTTTGGGGGAGTTTACAGGACTATGAAAAGAGAGAAGCTCGGACACCACAAACAGGAAGTCGGGGAAATCAGCTGGCTGAAGCCGGGAGCTCCTAAGAACTGAAAACAGAAGCACACACCGGGACTCGCCCGGGCTGGTGAAACCAGCCTGAGAGGTTACCCAGAATGCAGTTGGTGACATTTCCTCAGGTTTCTGCTGCTCTGTGTCTCAGAAGCTGCTGCAGGTTAGACTCACAGATCCAGCGTGTGAAACTGATCTGGGTGCAGTTTGACTTGTATTGTACAACTTTCTACCTGAGCAATCAAAGACGACCTTCACAGGTGGCAGCTTTGCTCCATTGGCTCCTCAGCCAAGCGTCTGCCGGTCCTCTTGTCCTGAGCAGGATTACTATGGCAACAACGCGTCATCGGACGCCGGTCTGAACCCAGCTCACGTTCCCTATGAGGGGGTGAACACGTGGTGAATCCGGCTTCACGATGATAGGAAGACTCAGTGACGTCGCCACGAGCGCTTGGCCGCCACAGGCCTTTCTGACACCTGGTTACAATCCCCAAAGTCACATTTAGCGCAGTGGGATGAGCGGGCGTGGCCGAGAGCGGCCGGCCTGGGTCTGAATCCGACCCGCGGCCCTTTGCCGCATCTCGTCCCTCTGCTTTCCTGTCACTCTTCACTGTAGCCTTCAAAATAAAGCCGTAAAAAGGCCAAAATAAATGTTTAAAAAGAACAAAGTCACAAAGCTAAACACACTGAAGATATGATGACGTCTGTGCACCTGGAGGGGGGCGCACTTATTCCCAGAATGAGTGTGAGTGATGGGGGGATGAAGTCATCCTGCCACGCTGAACCAAAACTACACACATTCAAATCGTTTCCTGTTTCAAACATCACTCTCACTGCCTGCCTACCACTGTATCCATGACAACAAACGTTCCCTAATATCAGAGACAACAACTGTCTCGCTAAACGGCCCCCTCCCCCCCTCGCTCCGGCCGACACGGGGCCTCTCACGTCTGCAGTGAGAAGTACCAGCTGGTAGTAGTACTGAGGTATCTGTGGTCACACACACTGAACATGTTGTTCTTCTCTGCTTATCTCTACTTCCTGTTTAAGGTGACAAACACAGAGTGGCAGCAGTTTCCCTGACTTGTGAGGACTTACCTGAAAGGGCTCCTGCACACCTTCAGCCTGTGAAAGCACCGGGACACAGTTCACGTCATGTCACCTGTGCACAACACGTGCTTCATACTGACAGGTAACAACCAGAGAGATGACCCCAACATCCACACCACCCCCTCCGCAGTGAGGCGGAAGAACTCCCTCTAAAACAGAACCAGGATCAGGGAGGGACTGAGCCTGATTCACTGGGAATCCCCGGCAGCCTACGTCTATTGCAGCATAACTAAGGGAGGATTCAGGGTCACCTGGTCCAGCCCTAACTATATGCTTTAGCAAAAAGGAAAGTTTGAAGCCTAATCTTGAAAGTAGAGATAGTGTCTGTCTCCTGAATCCAAACTGGAAGCTGGTTCCACAGAAGAGGGGCCTGAAAACTGAAGGCTCTGCCTCCCATTCTACTTTTAAATACTCTAGGAACAACAAGTAGGCCTGCAGAGCGGGAGCGAAGTGCTCTAATAGGGTGATATGGTACTACAAGGTCATTAAGATAAGATGGGGCCTGATTATTTAAGACCTTGTATGTGAGGAGCAGGATTTTGAATTCTGGATTTAACAGGAAGCCAAAACAGGAGAAATATGCTCTCTCTTTCTAGTCCCTGTCAGGACTCTTGCTGCAGCAGTTTGGATCAGCTGAAGGCTTTTCAGGGAGTTTTTAGGACTTCCTGATAATAATGAATTACAGTCGTCCAGCCTGGAAGTAATAAATGCATGAACTAGTTTTTCAGCGTCACTCTGAGACAGGATATTTCTAATTTTAGAGATGTTGCACAAATGGAAGAACGCAGTCTTACATATTTGTTTAATATGTGCGTTGAAGGACATATCCTGGTCAAAAATGACTCCAAGGTTCCTCACAGTGTTACTGGAGGCCAAGGTAATGCCATCCAGAGTAAGAATCTGGTTAGATACCATATTTCTAAGCTTTTCAGGGCCGAGTACAATAACCTCAGTTTGATCTGAATTAAGAAGCAGAAAGTTAGCGGCCATCCAGGTCTTTATGTCTTTAAGACATTCCTGCAGTTTATGGATAAACCTTCTTGATTATGTAACAGAGAGTGAAGTGCTCTGAGGACCAACAACGTGGGCAAACACGTGTGTCTGTGAGTGTGCGGTCACAGCTTGTCATGCAACACTGCACAGTGTGAACTTGCTGTCACGCTATGCGGCTGATTCCTGTTTCACTGACGTCTGTCAAACACTTCCTGTTAGACAGGAAAAAACAGCCAGGTCACGTGACCTTACGTTCTCCTCATTTCTCTTCTGCTGTTAACGCATATGGTTACCATAGAGACATGTGATCCCCCCCCCAACCATCATCTGACATAAAATCAAATAAATGTTATAAAGATACATGCTGGACTTAAAAGCCAGATTTAAACTAAAACAAACAAAACATTTGGAGCTTTTATTGTGAAAGAGTGAACTGAAGTTAATCTCATGTAATCTGATAATCTGAACAGTGTGAGGTCCGACAGGTTTTGTGTAATCCTGAAAACAGGGAGCCGGTTTGGTTCGTGCTCTCTCCGTTTTAAGCCTGAGCTCTGTGCTGTCGATTTTAAAGCCTCCTCTGGGGGCAGCAGAGCGGCCGGCGGGCTCCGAGGAGCCGAATAAGCCGTAGAAGAAGAAATAGGAGCGGATGTAAACAAAGAGGAGCAGGAGAGTTTTAGTGAGACGCTCCGCCGTCTCACCTGGGAGCTCATTTATTGATCTATTAGTGACGTATCGATCCGCTCCTGCTCTGAAACACTGTTAGCCGTTAGCCTGCTAGCCTTCTCCGCGTCTTTGCACTTCCCGCGCGAGCCTAGCTAAAGCGGACGGCGAACGCGCTGCCCTAGATCAGCCAATCATTCCGCTTAACGTACGTTTCGTCATCAAGCAGAGGGGTTGGTACTCTAAGTACTCAGAGTAGTCAGAGTACTTGGACTGTGGAATAAAGTAGAATAACGAAGCCTGCTGCTGATATCTGCACGGATGTTCGGTTCTGCTGCGCTCTGATTGGTCAGTGTTTGAATTCAGGCGTTTTTTTGAGATAAATCCTGTTTACACTGACTGTGTCCCAGCAGGGCCAAAGGACGGACCTCACACCGTGATGTCATGGTGATGTCATAGCGATGTCGTGGGTGAAGCAGCGGTACCGTGACATCAGCCCTGTGACCCTGCAGTTGGGGGGCGGAGCTGTGAGCTCCAGCCTGTACTGTGCTGAGGTGGAGGGCGTGGGGGCGGGGCTAGTGGAGTCCTTCCTGGTGGAGCTTTATCGCTGTAAGCTCTGTCAGTTCACCTGTGGCATCAAAGCCTCCATTAACAGCCACCTGCTGCTCACGCACCGCCCCAACGCCTATCTGGACGGGGCAGAGGCGGGGCTCCAGCAGGGAGCGTCACCCTATCAGCTAAAGCAGAGTGACGAAGATGAGGACTTCCTGCTCTACAACATGCTGGACAACCTGAGCCCGGCTACCTGTGACATCAGCAGTGAGGGCGGGCTGCAGGTGGCCCACACCTGTGAGGTGATAACCACACACACACACAGAGAACAGAATGATTCTGAGCTTTTATTTTAAAAGGTGAAACAATATGAAATTCATAGTCAGACGGTTATTTATGATTTAGCTTTTCAAAATAAGTTTGATTTATTTATCTTATTTTATTCTGAAGGTGTCCTTACACCTGGTAGCCACACCTTAATCTTGTGGTTTGTATGCAGGTCACCACACTCTTTGAGGAAGAGGAAGAGGAGCAGGAGGAGGACTCCTCCATCTTCACTCTGAAGGGGGGCTCTTTATCCTCTCTGGCCGACACCCCCGCCTCCCAGGAGGAGTTGGCGCAGTCCGCCCACCTGATGACCCTTGGGCTGTGTCGGATCTCTGCAGTCAGAGCTCCTCCTCTTCCTCCTTCCTCACCGTCCACACAGCTCACGCAACCACATGACAGCAGTGCCAACAACAAAGTGAAGGCTCCGCCCCCCAGCCTGCTGTGTCTGCTCTGCCCATTAAAACTGCCGTCGCGGCGGCTGCTTGATGTCCATGTCAGGTCGCACCGTGCCAGCGGCGGTTTCGGCTGCGTGCGCTGCAACTGGACGGCCGACAGTTGGGAGGAGGTGGAGCATCATTGGAGGAGCCGCTGTAGCCAGAGGAGGAAAAGGAGGAGGGAGCGGGAAGAGAAGAAGAAGAAAACCGCGGTGGTGGTCTGTCACAGGAAGTTCGAAAACAGCACGCTGAGAAGCGCTCCTGAAAAACCACGGAAACACAGTGAGTGCCCAGCTCTGAACCATCGATCAGTAATCAATAAGAACACTAACACTGATCAGTTTTCTGCAGATGGATGGAGGAGCCAGCTGATTGGACGTGCAAAGCGGAAGGAGGCGGAGCTTCTTGACAGGTAATAATAATAATAATAATAATAATAATAATACATTTTATTTAAAAGCGCCTTTCAAAACACCCGAGGACATAAACAGGCGTAAAACCAGGAAATAAACGTGATGATAAAAGAAAGTTTAAGAGCATGGAGACGTTGAACAGGTGGGTTTTCAAGGTGGACTTTAAAAAAAGGGAATGAGGTGATGTTTCTGAGGTCAGGGGGGAGGGGCAGTCGAGGGGCAGAGCGACTAAAAGTCCCCCATAGAAACACGATGAGAGGAAGGGAAGAGGAGGATCTGAGGCACCAGGATGGAGATCTGTACCAAATCAGAGAGGTGTGGTGGGGAGACAGAATGAATTGCTTTAAATGTACAGAAGAGTATTTTAATGCGAAGTTTAACCATGAAGCTGCTTCAGGATGGTGGGGAGGTGGTGGGCAGAGGGAGTCCCAGTAATAATGCGGGCAGCAGAGTTCTGGACACGCTGAAGCTTGTTGATGGATCTTTGTGTAAGAGTGAGTTACAGTAGTCGATCGACAGGTAACGAGACTGTGGACGAGGATAGCAGGGGCTGTGAAGAAGGGGCGGAGTTGGAAATATGCTGAGCGAGTGACATCATTGATGTGAGAGTTAAAGGATGGTGTCAAGAATGACACCCAAACGTTTCACAGAGGGAGGTAGAAACTGACGAGTCCTTGATAGTAACAGAAAAACAGTTAGCTCTGGATAACTTGGAGCCGACCAGGAGAAGCTCCGAGTTGTTGCTGTTGACTTTAAGAAAGTTGGAGGAAAACCATGAATGAAGTTCAGCTAAGCAGAGGGTGGAGGAGGGTGGAGGGAGAGTTGGGGTTGGTGGGCAGGTAAAGCTGGGTGTCGTCAGCATAACACTGACTGGAGTTTTACAGAGAATCTGAAATGATTAAAACCAGCCAATCGGAACACAGCCTGTGTGCGTGTTTGTTTTCAGGCAGACCAGCAGAGCTCGGCCCGCATCACGGCCGGTCACCATGGAGACCACGAGGAAAACCACGAGGAGGACGAACGGAGACGGCGAGCAGCTAACGGCAGAGAGCGGGAAGCAGACGGGCTTCAGCTGCTCGCTGTGCCACAGGTAACCACGTTACCCATAATCCCTCACTGCACAGAGTCACGTGACCTGGTGATGTCATGGCATTTCTTCTCAGCAGGAAGTTCTCCTCTAAACTGACTCTGAGGCGTCACCTGGGCGTTCACGGGGGAGAGAAACCGTTCACCTGTCCTCACTGCTCCTACAGCAGCCGGCTGAAGGCCTCACTGCTGCAACACCTGAGGACTCACACAGGTAACACACACACACACCTGAGGACTCACACAGGTAACACACACACACACCTGAGGACTCACACCGGTAACACACACACACCTGAGGACTCACACAGGTAACACACACGCACACCTGAGGACTCACACAGGTAACACACACGCACACCTGAGGACTCACACAGGTAACACACACCTGAGGACTCACACAGGTAACACACACGCACACCTGAGGACTCACACAGGTAACACACACACCTGAGGACTCACAAAGGTAACACACACACACACCTGAGGACTCACACAGGTAACACACACACACACCTGAGGACTCACACAGGTAACACACACACACACCTGAGGACTCACACCGGTAACACACACACACCTGAGGACTCACACAGGTAACACACACGCACACCTGAGGACTCACACAGGTAACACACACGCACACCTGAGGACTCACACAGGTAACACACACCTGAGGACTCACACAGGTAACACACACGCACACCTGAGGACTCACACAGGTAACACACACACCTGAGGACTCACAAAGGTAACACATACACCTGAGGACTCACACAGGTAACACACACCTGAGGACTCACACAGGTAACACACACACACCTGAGGACTCACACAGGTAACACACACACACACACACCTGAGGACTCACACAGGTAATACACACACACACACCTGAGGACTCACACAGGTAACACATACACCTGAGGACTCACACAGGTAACACACACACACACACCTGAGGACTCACACAGGTAACACACACACACCTGAGGACTCACACAGGTAACACACACACCTGAGGACTCACACAGGTAATACACACACACACACCTGAGGACTCACACAGGTAACACATACACCTGAGGACTCACACAGGTAACACACACACACACACCTGAGGACTCACACAGGTAACACACACACACACACCTGAGGACTCACACAGGTAACACACACACCTGAGGACTCACAAAGGTAACACATACACCTGAGGACTCACACAGGTAACACACACCTGAGGACTCACACAGGTAACACACACGCACCTGAGGACTCACACAGGTAACACACACACCTGAGGACTCACACAGGTAACACACACACACACACCTGAGGACTCACACAGGTAACACACACACCTGAGGACTCACACCGGTAACACACACACACACCTGAGGACTCACACAGGTAACACACACCTGAGGACTCACACAGGTAACACACACACCTGAAGACTCACACAGGTAATACACACACACCTGAGGACTCACACAGGTAACACACACACCTGAGGACTCACACAGGTAACACACACACACACCTGAAGACTCACACAGGTAACACACACCTGAGGACTCACACCGGTAACACACACACACCTGAGGACTCACACAGGTAACACACACACCTGAGGACTCACACAGGTAACACACACACACACCTGAAGACTCACACAGGTAACACACACCTGAGGACTCACACCGGTAACACACACACACCTGAGGACTCACACAGGTAACACACACACCTGAGGACTCACACAGGTAACACACACACACACCTGAAGACTCACACAGGTAACACACACACACCTGAGGACTCACACAGGTAACACACACACACCTGAAGACTCACACAGGTAACACACACACCTGAAGACTCACACAGGTAACACACACACCTGAGGACTCACACCGGTAACACACACACACACCTGAGGACTCACACAGGTAACACACACACACACACCTGAGGACTCACACCGGTAACACACACACACACCTGAGGACTCACACAGGTAACACACAGAAAGCTGAGAGCCCTTGTCATGTGACTGTCAGGTGACGTTGTGCGTCCCGTGTGTGTGATCTCAGGTGAGAAGCCGTACAGGTGTGCAGAGTGTCCGTATGCGTCCATCGATCGCAGCTCTCTGCTCCGACACTACAGAACTCACAGCCAGGAGAAACCGTACAGGTGTCAGCACTGTGACTACAGCAGGTAACACACCTGACGCACACCTGACACACACCTGGCACACACCTGACGCACACCTGACGCACACCTGGCGCACACCTGACACACACCTGACGCACACCTGGCGCACACCTGACATACACCTGACGCACACCTGGTGCACACCTGACACACACCTGGCACACACCTGGCGCACACCTGACGCACACCTGGCGCACACCTGGCACACACCTGACACACACCTGACACACACTTGGCGCACACCTGACGCACACCTGACACACACCTGACACACACCTGGTGCACACCTGACACACACCTGGTGCACACCTGACACACACCTGACACACACCTGGTGCACACCTGACACACACCTGACACACACCTGGTGCACACCTGACACACACCTGACACACACCTGGTGCACACCTGACACACACCTGGTGCACACCTGACACACACCTGACACACACCTGGCGCACACCTGACACACACCTGGCGCACACCTGTGCTCCCACAAACTCTGCTGCTCAAGTATTTCGAATAATAGAAAATTAAATTGTGACTCTTAAATCGAAGGGTTTATCTGTGTTTTCACGGATGTTGTTTGCAGTTTGGAAACCAATGAGCAGTTCGTCCTGAAACACCTGTGTCAGGATTTATTATTGATCAGTATTGATGTGTGATCTGTTTGATCTGTGGAAAAACTGCAGCCCTAGAATTGGACCGCGTTGTTTTTGTTTTTCTCAACAGCATCCAGAAGAAGAGTTTGGATCTCCATGCTCGCCGCCATCACACTGGTGAGGCGTTCCCGTGTCAACAGTGCGACTACTCGAGCCCGGACCGCCAGCTGCTGCTGAGACATGTCCGCAGACACCACGCCCCCTCCCAGCAAGCTGCGTTCTGAACGTGTGCTGGTGTGACGGAGCTCGGCACAAAGTTTTATTTGTGGACTTTTTTAATGAAAATAAAAGCTTAGAAAAAATAATTTCTGTTCTTATTTATTCACTCTCAGACCTTTACTTTGAAAATATGAAGGCCTTAAACACTCTTTAACTTTGAAAAGGCCTCAATGAGCACATAAGGCGATCATGTGGCAGTCAGCTGATTATTAATCAGGGAATACTAGAATACTATTTTTATTGGAAATAATTGACAAATGTGAGTGAAGCAGCTGACGCCTCACCTGCTGCTCACCTGGACTCAAAATGAGTCAGAACTGAGCAGGTTCTGATTAATCAGGAACCAAAGACGTAACTCTGAGCACACGTCAGGGGGACGGACAACGAGCACCAGACAGATTCCACTCATCTGCATTTCCTGTTAGCTCACACATTAGCTTTGTGTAACAAACATTAGCTTTGTTTCAAGTTTCACTTCCAGCAGTGAAATTCTGCAGGTCAAAACTGACCATAAGATAAACCAAATCAATTCAATTCAGTTTTATTTACACAGCACCAAATCACAACAACAGTCGCCTCAAGGCGACGTAATGTAGACCCTACAATAATACATAGAGAGAAGAACCCAACAATCATATGACCCCCATGAGCACTATGAGCAACAGTGGGAAGGAAAAACTCCCTTTTAACAGGAAGAAACCTCCAGCAGAACCAGGCTCAGGGAGGGGCGGGGCCATCTGCTCCGACCGGTTGGGGAGGGGGAAGGAAGACAGGATAAAGACATGCTGTGGAAGAGAGACAGAGATTGAATAAAGAAAATATATTTTTATTAAAAAAGTAGAGTAAATAAATACAGATTACTGAAAATCCGGTGTGCCAAAGGCCACAACAGGAGGCACAGCAGGAGGCACTGGCCCCTGTCTGAAACCACCTGTGATCTTGTTGTCATCTGCTATCCACAGTCTCCCTTTAACTTGTAGTTTTTCAGCTCCTGATGTTTCCTATTAAAATATCAGCACCTTGGTTTACCAGCCCGTTCTCACTCCCGGGGCGTAGTATACTGACATTTTGTCACATCCCGCGGCGTTCCTAAGGAATGCGAAAGGTGACCTTTCATGTTGTTATGGTCCGTGCCGGGTTATGGCTGAATCCCAGTGGAATGACGGTCCCACGGGAATAGATGTTCCAGCCATGTATTCCAGCCCTAACCTAACCTCATCCATAACCCTAACCAGCAGTTAAATGACGTAAAATAGTGTTTCCCAAAGCGATTTTAGGAAAATGAACGAACGTGTGTAGATTGAGTCGTGTCGTGTGTAGATTACGCTTAGGGAGTGAGAACGTGTTGGGTTTGCACACACCTAGTGCTTTCTCAAATCTAAATACTGTTGTGGTTTATTCTATTCTCATGCATATAACCCAAAGTTCCTCTGTTTAACAATATTCCTACATCTCCACACTCTTTTGCTTCTCTAACCCAACCCTCTCTTGTATCTGCAGCTTAGCTCTGCAGGATCTGTAGTCTTTGTTTACCATTTACTAATGTTCATGTTTCACTCTCCCCTCAGCATCAGATGTATCAGTAATGATTCAAGAGTCTAAATCATCTACCCAGGGACCCTCTTCCCACTGTCCTAGTCTAAGCTTTTCTTGGTGGTGGACTTCCAGAGACGCAGACCCACCACACTGACACCGGTGAACATCCAGGGAGTGGACATTGAGATAGTGACTCTCATAGGTACCTGGGTGTTCACCTGAGTAATAAACTGGAGCCACAACACTGATGCTCTTTACAGGAAGGGTCAGAGCAGACTCTACCTGCTGAGGTCATGTGGAGTCCAGGGAGCGCTTTTAAAGACCTTCTATGACTCTGTGGTGGCATCTGTCATTTTTTACAGTGTGGTATGTTGGAGCAGCAGTTTATCTGCAGCTGAGAGGAAGAGGCTGGATAAACTCATCAGGAAGGCCAGCTCTGTTCTGGGATGCACCCTGGACCCAGTGCAGGTGGTGGAGACAGAAGGCCAAAATAACATCTGATGGACAGAGTCTCCCAGCCCATGCATGTAGATGTTGCTGCAGAGCTGCTGCAGTGACAGACTGCTGCATCCTCGATGCATGAAGGAGCGTTTCTGCTTGTGTGACAATTAAAGGATTATTCTATTCTTACCTCACTGGTTCCTCTTATTACCACCATTATTGACTCTTTCCTCGGTACTGGGACTGCTCCTCCATCATTGAAAGTTCACTTCCTGTGTCTGCCGGTTTTACTCAGATGACACTCAGCTGTATAAACCCAGTCCCCGCCCTGTGACTGCCTCGTGGAGGTTAAATCACGGCTCTCCTCCTGTTTTCTCAAACTCTGTAGTAATAAAACTAAAGTTTGTCAGCACAGCTTCCACTCTAACAAATCCCGCAGGTTTTCCAGTGATAGTGACAGCTCCTCCAACCTGCCCTCCCCTCAGCTGTCGTTCCACTTCCTCCTTCAGAGTAATGCTGTCGTACGTATCCCTAACCTGGGCAATCCCTGCTTGTGTGAGTCACTCCACACTGCCTCTCGTTCTCTTGGGTCTTTGTCTGGTTGTTCCCTCCGCCCGTCTCACCACTATGGGGAAGAGAACCGTCCATCTGTTTAACCTGGCTCACCCTCTCTGACATTGACTCCATATTGTTGTCCAATGCTGGTTTTTGCTACTTGTTTTATGCTTGGTACGGTTGGGTTTTAGTAGGGCGCCCACAAACAACATGTACTGAGATACTGAGATTATGACGTCGTATGAGTGGAAGAACAAACTGACCCACTGAGCTCTGAAAAACAAAACCATCCGTTTCCCCTCTGTCCTTGACTAATGGCATGACTTAATGATTGGGCTCATTTCGAGGACTTGGACAGGAAACGCTGTGACCTATAAACGACCATCTGACTGTGTTTTCACTAAAAGCTCATTAACCTCACGAATGGCCCACATTAACCTGCAGCAATCAGGTCATATCTGATCCAGATGTTTGCTTCTTCTCCGAGTGCAGAGAGTTAATGGATCGGTCAACTCGATAATGCGCCGCCATCCATCGATCAGGCCAACATAAAGAGCCGTAGCCTGACCGAGCCGGCACGCAGAGCCAACTGAGAGCGCTCGAGCCCACATCCAACCGATCCGGTTAGCGTTCATCATCCGACGGAAATCCTGTTAGCGCCACGCAGACGTCCTGCCGGCATCCGGCTGCCATCGCGATGAGTCACATCCACTCGAGCAGGAAGTCAGCTCTGTGCCCTCTGGGAGGAAACTGCACTGAGCACCATCACCAGGTTAGGATGTCTAAACTGCTCCACCTGCCCGACCACGCCCCTACACAGAGTGTAGCCCAGTCTCACCTGTTTCCTACCGCGGATGTCCCTGACCACGCCCACTACATCATTGGCTCAGTCATCCTGTTGGTAGGGGTAACGGGCATGCTGGGAAACGCTCTGGTCATCTACGTGTTCTGTCGCAGTCGGACGCTAAGGTCGCCCAGCAACCTGCTAGTGGTTAACTTGGCGGCCGCCGACTTCCTGATGTCCTTGACACAGTCTCCGGTCTTCTTCATGGCCAGCCTGCATCGCCGCTGGGTGTTTGGGGAGCTGGCCTGCGAGCTGTACGCCTTCTGCGGCGCTCTCTTTGGCATCACCTCCATGATAACGCTGACGGCAATCGTGGTGGACCGTTGCCTGGCTATCACGCGTCCTCTGGCGATGCTGGGTGGGGTGAGTCATCAGAGAGTGTTGGTGGTGGTGGCGGTTGTGTGGCTGTACTCGCTGGGCTGGAGTCTGCCGCCGTTCTTCGGGTGGAGCGCCTACGTCCCTGAAGGCCTGCAGACGTCCTGCAGCTGGGACTACATGAGCTTTACAGCTGCTGTGCGCACGTACACCCTCCTGCTGTTCTCCTTCGTCTTCTTCCTCCCGCTCGCTGTCATTGCTGCGTGCTACTTTGCCATTTTCCGGGCAGTGCAGCAGGCGGGGCGGGAGATAGAGCAGCTGAACCGTGGCGAGGTCAACAAGGCATATGAGCGTCTGCGCAGCGAGTGGCGAATGGCTAAGGTGGCTCTGGGAGTAATCCTGCTCTTCGTCGTTTCCTGGTCGCCATACTCTGTAGTTGCTCTCACCGCCACCGCTGGCTACGCGCACCTGCTGACTCCATACATGAACTCGGTGCCAGCTGTCATCGCCAAGGCCTCGGCCATCCACAACCCCATTATCTATGCCATCACACACCCAAAGTACCGCGCCGCCATTGGTCACTATGTCCCTTTTCTTCGCAGCGTGCTACGGCTGCAGGAGAAGGACCTGCGCTCCTCTTTCAGCTCAAGCGCCACTTCGTCTCGCTGTACCACTTTTACCAGCTCGCCAAAAGGTCGACTTAATGCCGGCGTCAGGACCAATGGCCACCAGGCTCAGAACCGCCTATCCTCCGTGTCTGACAGCAAGTTGTGCTGGATGGAGAGCGTTGCCGATGTCTCAAGCAGAAGATCAGAGAGGCAGGCATTCTCAGAGGTCGCCGCTAACCCCTTGGACTCCGCCACACTGAGGCAGCACGTGGGCCACACCGACGCCAGTTCATCGGACGGCGCCGTGCTCGAGGCCAAACTTCTGCTGCCTCCTCTGTGATGCTGCTCTCATGGTTCTGCTCTTACTGGTCAAAGGTTTTGATCAGATGAGAGAAGAATCAGGGAGTGATGCAGGCCTTTGATGGTGATGACATCACTGTGTTGCTCACGGCTACGCAGCTGATTGGAAACTTGAGCTTCATGTGAATATTGATTGATTTTCCTGTGAACGATTCGGTTTTCTGATTAATTTGTCAGTAAAGTTCAGTTCAAGCTAAATTTCTTCAGGTTTGTTTTTTACCACAGAAACATGATGATGTGTGAGGCGTGACTGAAATGTGAAATCTGCAGCAGTGTTTGAGCATCAATATCTCCAAAGCTTCCAAAGATCAAACCCTGAAATGTTAGAAAAGCCGGATTGTTTTTTTTTACCTTCACATGAACCAGGATGTGTAATGTTCAAGAATAAAAAATGAAAGCCGCCCTGTAAAGTCTCCTTATTAAGCACACACGGGTAAAGAATCAACTAGTGACAATGTGGATGTTATATAAATAATTTCACAGTGCTGTAAAGCATGTAGAAACTCTTTAACATGGAATCCTGAGTCAGAACATTAAGAACATTTTCATTTGGCGTTCATGCTGCACCACAAAAACAAAAATATCAGCAGATTCAAATTCAAATCACTGTAGTCCAATCATCTTCTTGCCCACCTTCTTTGAGCCAATTAGCCTCCACTCTGTGTGGTTTAAATCTCCACCTCACAGAGCTCTGTTTGAGCCTATATATATCTATATCTATATAGATAGATAGATAGATAGATAGATATCTAGATAGATAGATAGATAGATAGATAGATAGATCAGTAGAGCAGAAAACATTAAACTGCTTGTCCATTTTCCCCTCCATTACTTCCTTTTCTCCAAATCTCTTTCCTCTTCTGTCCTTCTTTCCTGTCTCCCTCTGGTGCAGTGGTGCCCCCTGCTGGTCTCCCCTGGCCTCCCGCAGCTTTAAAGTCAGCTGTGCTGTTGTTGTTCATGTGAAGCAGCTGTGAATAAAGTTTGATTGAATGCAGCCTGCTAATCTGTAAGATTAGCAGTGTGTTCTGTGTTAGCAGATAGCAGATTAGTTCTGTGCTGTTAATCCAGTTTCAGCCATGATGGCGGACAGGAGGACCACAGTCCTGCTCTCAGGTACGTCCAAACTTTCTTCCTCTTTATCGTTGCAGAGTGTGAGGAAAGGGCAGCTCGAGACTCGAGAACCTACAGATGGATTACAGTCAGATTACTGAGCTGTTAATCTGAAAACAGTCTGTTTCTGGTTTCAGCTGAAATCAATTCCTTTTTATTTATCTATGTAGCTCCAAATCATAGTAGCAGTCTCCTCGAGGTTTATATTGTAAGGTAGACCCTACAATAATACACACAGAGTCCATTTTTAAAAATCAGCTTCCCCCTGAGCCGGCCCCAAATCATCTGATCACAGATTGATGTTTGTGAGATTAAACTTTAATCTGAAAGTTTTAATTGGAGGTATTCATACTCCACGTCTGATGGAGTCATGTGACTCAATGTATCAGGTGAACGAAGGCCTGAAATATCAGAGCATGATCAGTGGGATCCGGGAAAATGGCCTGGAAACTAAGTTAATGGACCTTTGTGTGTGTGTGGTCAGTGCTGCTGTTTGCGTCTGCGGCGGCGTTCGTGGAGGAGCTCGATGATTCGTGAGTTCAAACTGAATGTTGAATTTAACTGACTTTAGGTTGATGATCAGTAATCACTAATCAGGCTGATTGATCGTCTTTTCAGCTTCATGGAGACAAAAGGAGACGATGAAATCTGGCTCATCAAGGTACAGATGAGTTTACTCTGTGTACTGTGTGTACTTTACTTATTTGTACTTATTAATAATAATACTAAACACTACGTGTCTGCAGCAGCTTTCTAAACGCCGTGCTTCACAGAATGCAGCAGCGTTAAAACACAACCGAACAAGAAGAACCAAGAACACGAAAAGCACTGCATGGTCTCGGGGGGGATCAATGATCACTGATTAAGAGGTTGTACAGAAAAAATATGATTAGGATCAAGAACAAAGACTTAATCCAAGTTCAGTTCAAAGAAAGTAGAAATCTGAGGCCACCTGAGCATACCTGCAGATTAACTGAGGGGAAACAGATGCAAGCTAAACAGGTCTAAGGATGGAGCCGAGTGGTACTCCACGTGATAAAGAGCACGTCCGCACTGACTGTTTGATAAAAGCACGAAAAACACAGGTGACGTTCCACCTGCATCACAGTCGGGTCCAATCAGAGCAGGGAGATTACCTGATCCTACAGTCGGGTCCGATCAGAGCAGAGAGATTACCTGATCCTACGGTCGGGTCCAATCAGAGCAGAGAGATTACCTGATCCTACGGTCGGGTCCAATCAGAGCAGAGAGATTACCTGATCCTACGGTCGGGTCCAATCAGAGCAGGGAGATTACCCGATCCTACGGTCGGGTCCAATCAGAGCAGGGAGGTTACCCGATCCTACGGTCGGGTCCGATCAGAGCAGGGAGATTACCCGATCCTACGGTCGGGTCCGATCAGAGCAGGGAGATTACCCGATCCTACGGTCGGGTCCGATCAGAGCAGGGAGATTACCTGATCCTACGGTCGGGTCCAATCAGAGCAGAGAGATTTTGCTTTGAAAGCCGAGAGAAATCTGATATTGGACGTTAGTAACATCCTCTGAGACTGTATTGCGGTTCATTTCAGAGTACTTGTCATGCAATTGTGTTTTTCCTTCTTCTTCTTGAGTGTTTCTGAGTGTTGTCTGCCCCTGTCGTGTCTCGCTGCAGTTTTACGCCCCCTGGTGTACATTCTGTAAACAACTGGATCCGGTTTGGCATCAGATTGGATCAGAATTTAGGAGTCTCGGCTCTCCGGTCCACGTCGGCAAATCAGATGCAACTGCCAACACCGGTCAGTCACTGTGAAAATTAAAGCACTGATTTACCAGCAAATGTTGTCAGTGACTGTCAAAATAAAAGCCCAGAGGTCAGATGTGTTCTCTCTGTCTGAAGGTTTGGCCAAAGAGTTTCACGTCAGAACGTATCCAGCCATCGTTATGTAAGTCCTCACTGTGACGTCACACACACATCAGATCCACTGACTGAGGTGTTTAATTTTACACCATCAGATGCACCTCAGTCAGGTGGTATAACAGGCAGAGCTACACCACGGTCAGGTGTGACAGGTGTGACAGTGATGCAGGCATGCTGCAGGTCTTTAACCAGCTGTTTCCTGTTTCCAGGTTAAAGAAGAATATAAAATATAATTATTCAGGCGTGAGAACCAAAGATGGAATAATGGATTTTGCTAATCGGATTGCTGGGTGAGTTTAGACAGCCGACACAAAAAAAGGGAAAATGATGTTTAACATGGCGGTGATGTCACAGTGATATCACATTGGGAATCTGTCTTATTGCTCAGGCCGCTGGTTCGATCACTTAGTAGTGTGCAGCTCTTCCAGCACGCCATGAGCCGCCATGATGTCATGTTTGTTTATGTAGGAGCCACGTCACCGCTAAAGGTACACACACACACACACGTGCACGCGCGCACACACACGTACACACACGTGCACACACACACACACACACACATACACACAACTGACCTGTGGTGTGTTTCAGGGAAACTACACGTCAGTCGCTGAGCAGCTGATTGTCCACACTTACTTCTTCTCAGTCAGCAGAGACGTCCTACCGAAGGTCAGAAAACTCTATCGTCTGTTGGTCAAACGTGTCCATCACCTGATAGAGCTGACCTTATCCACATGCTGAGACAAAACTTTAAAAATCCCCCCGATGTCCACAAGGTTTCAAACTGTGGTGGACATCCAGCAGCAGGTGTAATATTTTCCTGGAACGTCAGTGTGTTCCTTTAAAAAGACAGGTTTATACTCATCATTCCCACCCTGGAGGAAAATGTCTGCGTCCAAGCCTGTAGATAATCTGAGTCTGTAGATAATACGGAGCCCCGCAAGGGACATGGGAGAAAAAAAAATTACAATGAACTTTTGCGAGATCTCTCAAAACTAACTCTAATAATCTGAGTCTGTAGATAATCTGTGTCTTTATCTGTAGATAATCTGTGTCTGAGTCTGTAGATAATCTGCGTCTGTAGATAATCTGCGTCTGTAGATAATCTGCGTCTGAGTCTGTAGATAATCTGCGTCTGTAGATAATCTGCGTCTGTAGATAATCTGCGTCTGAGTCTGTAGATAATCTGCGTCTGAGTCTGTAGATATCTACAGACTCAGACTCAGATTAATCTGAGTCTGAGTCCGTAGATAATCTGAGTCTGTGTCCGTAGATAATCTGTGTCCGTAGATAATCTGTGTCCGTAGATAATCTGTGTCCGTAGATAATCTGTGTCTGCAGATAATCTGTGTCCGTAGATAATCTGTGTCTGCAGATAATCTGTGTCCGTAGATAATCTGTGTCTTTATCTGTAGATAATCTGCGTCTGAGTCTGTAGATAATCTGCGTCTGAGTCTGTAGATAATCTGCGTCTGAGTCTGTAGATATCTACAGACTCAGACTCAGATTAATCTGAGTCTGAGTCCGTAGATAATCTGAGTCTGTGTCCGTAGATAATCTGTGTCCGTAGATAATCTGTGTCCGTAGATAATCTGTGTCCGTAGATAATCTGAGTCCGTAGATAATCTGCGTCTGAGTCCGTAGATAATCTGCGTCTGAGTCCGTAGATAATCTGCGTCTGAGTCCGTAGATAATCTGTGTCCGTAGATAATCTGTGTCCGTAGATAATCTGTGTCCGTAGATAATCTGTGTCCGTAGATAATCTGTGTCCGTAGATAATCTGTGTCCGTAGATAATCTGTGTCCGAGTCTGTAGATAATCTGTGTCCGTAGATAATCTGCGTCCGTAGATAATCTGCGTCCGTAGATAATCTGCGTCCGTAGATAATCTGCGTCCGTAGATAATCTGCGTCCGTAGATAATCTGCGTCCGTAGATAATCTGTGTCTTTATCTGTAGATAATCTGTGTCTGTAGATAATCTGCGTCCGTAGATAATCTGCGTCTGAGTCTGTAGATAATCTGCGTCTGAGTCTGTAGATAATCTGTGTCTTTGTTTCAGGCGGTGTCTCTGTCCACTCTGCCTGCTGTGGTGGTATTTAAAGATGGGACTTACTTCACCTACAGCGGTGAGTTGATTTTGATGAACGGGCCAACAGAACTCTTTCTCATGGAATATTAAATAACAGCAAAAAAGCTACAGCTCTGCACAAACGTCTTCAGCCACCAAAACTTGTTTGTACAAAAAAAATTGAAAATCGTGTCGTACAGCTACAACACAGTAACTTCACACAATAAAGTCAAAGGAGCTTGCAAAGAAAAGCGTCTGGACTTCTTTAAGTTGCTTGAAGATGGTCGCTCACAGTGGACATAGATGCTTCTTTCACTCCTCTTTCAAACCATCTGTCCTCTCTGTCCAAAATGTGAACGTTGGCATCCTCGAAAGAGTGACCCTTGACCTTTAGATGCAGATGGACAGCTGAGTCTTGTCCTGTGGAGGTGGCTCTTCTGTGTTGTGCCATGCGCTTGTTAAGTGGCTGTTTGGTCTCTCCGATGTAGAGGTCTGAGCATTCCTCGCTGCTGTACAGCAAACACCACATTGTTAAGTCTGTGTTTTGGCGTTTTGTCTTTCGGGTGAACCAGTTTCTGTCTGAGTGTGTTGCTGGGTCTGAAGTACTGTACTGGAAACTCTGGCTGATTAGGACCCACACCCGCTTTCACACCTTGGCTCAGGCGATTAGAGGATCATCAGGGGGTCCTTTTGTCCCTCTTTGGGGGGGAAACTCCCACTAGGTTTATATCTGGGACTCTCCACCATTTGACCTTAGAACTGAAGAAGCTTCTTGGATGAAGGTGAAACGTCTTCAAGCAACTTAAAGAAGTCCAGACGCTTTTCTTTGCAAGCTCCTTTGACTACAATGACCTGGATGACTGAGAACCTTCACAGACATACTTCATGGTCCTGCACACACTTTAGCTCTGAACTGTAAATATTAACTATAAAAACAATACAATTTTAAAATGAAGACAGCAAAGGGAAACAAGAACTGTTTAGTCAGTCCTGCCTGCTGAGGACCAGGTGAATATGGGCAGAGATGCACGTTAGTTTGTACTAATAGTTCTGTGTTACTGGGTGACAGCGGAGTTTTTTTTTTGTTTTTTTTTTTGTTTGGGGGGGTAAGATAACCTCCTTAGAGAAGCTTTCAGGACCAAAAACAAGAAGCTCAGTTTACCAGAACGAAGAAGTCTGAGGATCCATTAAAGTGTTCGCTCAGGTCGTCTTAACAGAAACACAGCTGAGTATCACCAGCGTAGCAGAGCTGTGTCAGTGCTGGATCTCACTGTGCAGTTGAAGGACACTGGCTGATAATAGGGAGAACCTGTAGGAGTAATGTCAGCAGGAAGAAGTGCAGGTGTGTGACAGTGAGATCCATCATGGAAGTCAAACCAGGCTAAAAGGATCCAGGCTTGAACTTTGAACTGATCACAGTCATTGGAAGTTGTGTCAGTAAAAGCAGATGTGGTTAGTAACTCCTTCATGTGCACATGGAGCTCTGTGGTTTGTATCTGCTGTCAGCTCTTCTGAGCTTCTGGTACAAATCAGACTGACGTGGGGAACTCATGCCTTTGCTGTGTCCATTTCACCTGACTTAAACAAGCTGCTTACTGTCTTTCAGAGGAACGTGACGGGGACCTGAAGTTGTGGATTAACAGAGAACGATTCCCAAACTTCTCCCAGATCGACAGCTACACTCTGTATGCCATGGGAGAGACAGGTAACACCTGAGTGCACTGTGATGTCATCAGGTACCTTCAGCCAAAGCACTGAACAACGTTGACTTTGGAAACAGACCCATCAGTTTCCTGTCAGGGAGACGTTCACCTGAACAATAATGAAACTGGAAGCAGGCGGGTCTGTTTGGGACAAAGCACTGACATGCCTGGATTTCACTCACTGGTTGCTGATTGGCTCAGGTGCAGTGACTCCGCCTCTGTCCTGCAGGTAAGCTGGTGCTGTTGGCGTTGGTGGAGGAGAAGCACCTGTGTGAAGAAAGTCTCAGGTAACCCCATCTGCTCTCTCTTGGTACCCTCTGTGCAATATTCTGGCGGTTGTGCAGTTACTGTCCCCCTCCTTAGTGACCACAGCCTGATTGTATATTATTGTCCTTGTACCCCCCCTCAATGCTTCTGTAACTCATACACCGTGTATATAGTGTACTTATATTGTTTTCTTTACTTTTGCATCTTTGTGGTCTTGCATTTGTGCTGTGCAAGCAGCTGCACAATGACAATAAAAAAGAAGTATCTCAGTGCTCATCTTCCAGGCAAAGTTTACCTGTGACTGTGCTCTGAAGCATTTCCTGTCACCTGTTCAGGTATAAGAGTCTGTTGGAAAGTGTGGCTGCAGAGCACAGAGACATCTACAGCAGGTCAGACTTTTATTCTGAAAAGTACAGGAAACAGGGAGCGAACTCCGATCTCATTCCCTCTCTACCTTTCTCCGCCCACTCTTGTCTGACCCCGCCCCTTCAGGGAGATGTACTTCGGCTTCATGGCGGGCTCTGATTACATCAGCGGCCTGGTGATGGGGTGAGTCTGTACCTCTGACATCAGCTTCACTCTGATTGGACGCCTCTGACTTGTCGTTGTTTTCAACAGTGAGATCGTTGTGCCCACATTCATCGTGGTGAATCTGTCCAATGATGGCTACTTCCTGCCCCCTGGCACTGTGCAAACGGAGCGCAACCTGCTGGACTTCCTGGACGGCGTGCTGAACGGCAGCGTGCAGGTGAGTCAGGTGAGGCTCACCTCCAGACAGGAAGCAGCTGCTGGATTCTGAACATCTGTCTGCTCTTTGCCTTAGGGTCACGGAGGAAACGGCGCCCTTCAGCGAGTCAGACGCCTCGTTTATGATACCAGAGTCACGCTGGCAGTAAGTCACATCATCATCATCATCATCCTGCTTCCTGTTTGATCAGTCTGACTGTATGTTTCTCGCACGCAGCCCGTCTTCAGCCACGCGCCGCTGCTTGGCTGCTTTCTGGTCGCCTTCCCACTTACCATCGGCGCCTGCTTCTGCTACCTGTGCTTTAAGGCCCGCCCCACTGAGGTCGATGAAGATGGCACGCCACTGTTAACGCCTCCGCTGGGAGGCCACAAAAAAAGCAAGAAGAAGTCAGACTGATGGCATGACTACCGAGAGGACCTGAGATCCAGAATCACGGCTGAAGCGTAGCCGAGGATGTTTTCCTCCGATCTGTGACAGCTCGGCCTGAATCCCGCAGCGATGAAAAAAGTTCTGTTACAACAGCTGCGACCAATAAAAGCAAAGAAAATGTGTTGTATGAACCTTTGTTTCCTTCAGAGTGCAAACACAAACAGCCTGTGTCCCTCCACGCTACAACACGGGTATGCACAGGAAGTGTTACGGTGTGTTCACACCGAACGCGATGGACGTGAACAAAAACGCCCCAAACGCCCCTAATTTGACGCGTGCACATTCGCGCCTCAACGCGTGTCCAAGAAAAATCCATCGCGCGTCAAAATATCATATTTTGACGCGCGTGAACCGGAAATGTGGGAGGGATGTGGGAGGAAGTTGTGCCAGACCGGTATCCTTGCAAGATGGCAGCTGTCGAGTTAGCGCTTGAAGAGAGAGTCTCCCTTCTCTATGTACTGTGGAGAGCAGAGCAGCGGCGTAAAAGACGCCCTCGCCGTACCTGGGTCCATCAGGTCCTCCAGAGGCATGAGCAGTTTGGTGAGTTTCACCATTTGCTCCAGGAGCTGCGCCTGGATGACGGCCGATTCCAGCGACATCACCGTCTTTCACTCGGCCAGTTTGAGGACCTGCTTCCCCGGGTCGGTCCCAGAATCGCCCGCCTAGACACCAATTATAGGCGCTCAATCCCACCTGCAGAGCGCCTGTCCATCTGCCTGAGGTTAGTAAAAGTATTTAATACGGTAGTCCTTTATTGATACCTGTGCTAATACATGCTAAACCATCCATTTATACACTGCTAACATGGATGTGCTATGCTAACAGTGAATGCTCGGTGTATACTGATAGCAAACTGTGGTACGGAGACGACTGTTTATAATATTTCTAGTGATACTCAGAAGGTCTCATCAAGTCCCGATTTAATTCGATTTATGCTGTTATCAGTGTTTGAATGATAGCGTGGCTGTGGTGTCATATCAATGTATGCGCTCGGTGTTTGCTGATATCAAACTGTAGCATTAGGACCACTGAGTTAACCTTTGTAGTGATACTCACTCCTTTTTATTTAGACCTGGTTTAATTCTGGGATAGTTGAATATTTGTATATAATCACCGCAGACTGTTTTAGATTATATCTAATATATATCATGTAATTATCCTTATAATTACAAAAGGTTTTATGTAAGATTTTTGTTTTGCAATTTGTAATTTTGTAATTTCAATAATGTATTTTGTAACTGCAGTACACATAATACTCATTTTAAACAATTTTGTCCAGGTTCCTTGCCAGCAAACAACTCCTCCAGAGAGGCTGTCCTGGTGAGGGAGAAATTCATGGCTCACTTCTCGGTGGAGGGAGCTGTGTCTTGGCAACCAAAGGAGTAGCCTGTTTGAAGTCCGAGTGACTTCCCCACAACGGCTCTTTTAAGAGCCACCCACAAACCTCTAAAGAGTGTTCCTGTCTTTTTAAATTTTTCTTAATAAATGGAGCTCTACTCCAAAATAAACTAACCTCTCTTTACTCTCTTAAATAACTTGTCTTCACTATGTTCCTATATACAGTGTGGTGCAAAAGTTTGGGCAACCTTATTAATAGTCATTATTTTCATGTATGAATCGCTGTTACAATGAAAAATGTCAGTTAAATATATCATATAGGAGACACACACATTGATATACACTAAATATTTATTTCATTTCTCTTTTTTTGTGTTGCCAATTTATGCACCTGCTTGATTTAAACAGTTATTGCACACTTTCTGTGAACTGCATTTCACTTCTCAAATATCACTGTGTGTGTCTCCTATATGATATATTTGACTATTTTTATTGTGACAACCAATGATTTGTACAGGAAAATAATTACTTTTCACAATGTTGCCCAAACTTTTGCATCCCACTGTATTAGTATGTTTTGTCATTAGTATAATATGAAATAAATTCTACTTGTGTCAAGTCGGATGCCAATATTTGCTGTGTAGTAGAACAGAGACATTTTGTCATTATAAATGTTTATTTGAAAAAATATAAATTCATTAACAAAAACATTTATCATAAATATATGAAATTTAACTATTTACAGAGAGACAGGAATAAAAAGGACCCAGCTTGGAGTGGAAGAGCCTCAGGGAGAAGGAGGAGAAAAATAAGAACATTGTTTCTGCCCTGGAGAGCTGCTGCCTCATCAGAAAACTGCTGATCATTAGGGTCCAATGTTTCCAAATTTAACACAGCTGTGCTGTTTTCAAAAGCTAATTTATAAATTTGAAATTTCACGAATTCTCGTGTCTGAGGCGGCATGCTCTCCAGAGCAGGAACAAGGCCGAGGAGGAAATGTTCAGTTGGAGACGGGCGTGGCCTCTTTAGGGACTCCAGGATGGCCAGCTCCACCGCCGATGGACCGTCCTGGGACCCGTCCCTCGCCCGCCTTCGAGCTGTCCTCCTCTGTGGGCCTGTAAAACACAGCACAAAACAACACAAAGTAATGAGAAGGCTGCTACTAGATTTTCATTTTCAAAATTGAAAAAAACAGGATATAAACAGATTGGTTGTAGATATTTAGTAAAGGTGATCACAAGGGAATTCAAGCGAGTAAAAAGCTGTCAGTGCTTGATGTTCATACCTGTGGGTGCAGCAGCAGCAGCTGAGGGACCAGGGACTGGGGAGCCAGGAGAAGAGACAGGGGATGCTCTGCTGCATGATTACTTGACTCTATCAAGACAATATTAGATGTTAACAGGTTGAAGACAATAGTCATAGAGAATATTATATTATTATATACTTATATACTTATTATTATATACAGTGGTCTCTCATTTATTGCAGCACATGAACAGTAGTCACAGTTCTCACAAGTTGATTCTCAAAGTGAAAACCTTTGTCGATTTTAAAACGTAAAAGTATTATGCCGCGCTTTTTCTCCGTCTGCGGCGCCACTTTTGCGCGCCTTTTTTGCTCCTGGTGCAGGTGTCTATTTCTGAATGCGGGTCATAGTTATGAGTGTTTTTGTGCTGTTTTTTTCTATTGGACGTGATGGTTATCAAAACCAAACATGATAAGTTTGGCAAGCGCAGGAGACAGACACGGAGGAGATTTGTCATTTGGGCTGCAGAATGCAATGCGCATCGTTGAAAGCTGTACGGTGCAATAAAAAAAATCAGCGAAAAGGCGAGGCAGTGACGGATGAACAGCGGGACTACTGTATACTGTTTATTAATAAACAAAATATATTCCTGTATGACAACACGCATAAATTAACTGCCTACATTAACTCAATGTAAACATACCTTCTGACTGACACTCCCCTGCTGCCTCTTCGGGCTGTCCCTGGTCCTCGGGGGAGAAGTTCTCCACGGTCCGCACCATATTGCCACTTGTCTCCCGCGGGGTGAGGAAGGGGTCCAGAAACCCCATGACCGCGAAGAACTTCCATTTTCTCCCCGATCCTGCTGCAGACCCACTCCCCTTCTCCTTCTCTGTCTTCTTCTCCTTATTATAAGTGTCCCTGAGGCTCTTCCACTTTCTCCTGCAGATGTCCTCTGAATAAACGCATTATCTTGTTAGCGGAAAGGTATTTGTACATCAGTGGGAAAATAGCGGGACAGTAGGCGGGCTTGCTAGCTTTTGCGCGGGTTCATCGGGTCAGTCTGAAAATTAAAAAGAAGAAGGAATGAACTTACCAGGTTGCCCGATCTCCTCACTTATGTGTCTCCAAGCTAGGTCCTTTTTATTCCTGTCTCGGTAGAAGTAGTAGCTAGCATCATATAGCTCCGGGTGATTAGCCACGGCTCTGATGAGCTTTTCCTCCATACTGAATGAAGAATGAAGGGCTTTGGCTGGATCTGCCCCTTTGACCTAGGTCAGAACCACGTCACCAGGCTCCTGATTGGTTGTCGCGGCGCGATTTGACGCTGGAGTTCAGATTTTTCCAACTCGAGCGGTAGATGCGAAACGCGCGTATGCACAAAATGCAACACAAAAACTCACGCGCGTGGTTTTATTCGCGAGTCAAACGCGCCAGACGCGCTACACTGACGCGCGTTTCACGCGTTTTGGCGTTTTCGCGACGCAAATCTGCTTCCGAATTTTCGCGGGACCCACAATCGCGCGTCATCGCGCTTTTCCATTGACTTTACATGTAAACCTGACGCTCTATTCGCGTCCATCGCGTTCGGTGTGAACACACCGTTACAGGTTGGCGGTAAGCTGGTGGAGTGAACACGTGTGTGTTTGTCGCCTCACCTTTACCCGCCCCGAATGTTGTTTTCCTTTGAACACATCCCCAGAACCAGAAGTCTGACATGCTTCTGATACAAGATAAACCTGGTTCAGCCTCTTCCACAGGTGACTACACGGAGGCTGCAGGCAGCAGCATCCACAGCTCCTCCCTCGAAGCTTAAGAGCCATGACAAAGATCCGACTCTGCTCTTGCTGAGGCTGTAGTTAACTACTGAGGTAGACAGTTTTACAGCTAAGAGAGGAACTCAGTAATCGCTCAGCTTTTTGAAATGAATGCTGCAGCAGAAGTAAAATTCAAGCACAGGAGAAAGAAACCCAGACTTATCAAGTAAAATGATTTGATGCTGAGAGGTTGGTTTTATCAGACTGCAGAACCCGAGAACACCAAACTGATAGCTTTGTAGCATAAACCTATTCGCTGGAACGTTCAAGACAACTCAACTACACAGCAAAAAGCATTGAACACCAAGCAGGCAAAGTTTCTCGTGCACGGGAGAGAACCGGACAAACGCCGTTCCTTCGCTTGACCCCAGTCGCTCTCGTCCGCTCCCTCGTAACACTGCTCTTTATTGAGGTTACATGAATATACATAGGTTCATTAACATATGACGTCTACATACACACAAAGAGTACCTTGTCTGTGCGTTGTGTGTGTGTGTGGTCAGAGTGTGACCCCATAAACCTTCCCTAAACCAGCTGGTCTGGAGTCCAGCAGTTCATCTAAACAAAGGCACTTAAACAGATATACGTGTGTTTGCTGTACCATATATCAGAGGAGAAGATACGACCTCTCTCATGATCCCAAGAGGAGTGTGATCTGTGAACAGAGGAGTGAACACCCCCCTCTTCATGCTACACAGAGTTGTCACAGACCTCCTCGGACGATTGTAAACTTCTAAGCATATATAAATATTTATTTCTAGGCATAAACAACCCAACAATACAAATCTGACACACACATTTCACACTCTTCTGATCAGCCGAACGCTTCTCTATAGATAACTGCATGATGTTAAAGTTTATCCATGTCACTTCCTGTAAACTGTAATAACTTGTGTTTATTTAGCTTCATATCTAAGACAGACTGGGCTGGGAAACCGTGAGCTCAGGTGTTCGATCCTCGGTGCTGCAGGTAAAAACATGAAGCATGAAGCATCAGGACGTCCCTGTATGCACAGGTGGGTAGTGACGAGTTACATTTACTCCATTACATTTACTTGAGTAAGTTTTTGAAAAAAATGTACTTTTAAAGTACCTTTTTTGCACGATACTCTTTACTTTTACTTGAGTACATTTGTGAAGAAGAAACGGTACTTTTACTCCGCTACATTTGCAAAATTCGACTCGTTACTTTTTAAAAAATAATTAGTTTAACACATTAGATAACGTGCGGCCAGTGGAGTTTCCAGTAACTTTTTTACCAATCAGATGTGGCCATGCAGTCACATGACCAGGTTGAAACTGTGGCGGGCAGAGCGGCCCAAGCGTTTCAAAGTAGCGACACTAGTGATGGGATTTCCAGCTCTTTTTACAGAACCGGCTCTTTCGGCTCCCAACCAGCTCCTCAGGTTGTTTTCTTGCTTTAATTAATTAATTAATTAATTATCAACAACAATATAAAATTATGCACAAAAGGAATTAGTAATGTAAAAAAACATGGTTTTCTTTATGTATGTTTATATATAAATATTTATGGGGGCCCCTACAGACGAAACACGTACAAACTGCAAAACACATTTCTAGCGTTAACTGAACTTCCAAACAGCTACCTACATCACTTAAATTACACAATCGAATTCATGTCTATTGTTTTTGTATTAATACACAAACACTCACATATATATATATATATAAATATATATAAATATATATATATATATATATATATATATATAAATATATATATATATATATATATATATATATATATATTTATATAAATATATATATATATTTATATATATATGTATATATCTGTAAATATACTTTTATTTATTCACTCCACATAAAATACACATAAAAAGAACGTAGCCTCGTGGGCAGTGTAGCCCAGCTGTAAGTAACCTATTAAGACTCGACTGTACACTGTGTTTGTGTTTTCCTCTGAAACAATAAGTTTTGTTGGGGCGATCGTGGCTCAAGAGTTGGGTGTTTGTCTTGTAATCGGAAGGTCGCCGGTTTGAGCCCCGGCTCGGACAGTCTCAGCCGTTGTGCCCTTGCGCAAGACACTTCATCTACCGCCTACTGGTGTTGGCCAGAGGGGCCGATGGCGCGATATGGCAGCCTCGCCTCTGTCAGTGCCCCAGGGCAGCTGTGGCTACAACTGTAGCTGCCTCCACCAGTGTGTGAATGTGAGAGTGAATGAATAGTGGCATTGTGAAGCGCTTTGACGGTCTAGAAAAGCACTTTATAAATGCTATTATTATTAGTATTATTGTTGGAGCAGCCTTTCAACGCCTCTCTCTGTCTCTGGTAGCAAAGTTGACCCAGACAACAAAGTAAAGCTAGTTTTCAGCTACGAGCCCGACGTATTGCAAAAAGTGCAGCCTTACCTAATGTCCACCTACTGTTACTCATTTATATTAAGATTCAAACATCTAGTTGGTGTTGGTGTGGAGAGTAACCTTCAGTAATAAATCACAGCAATAGTACATTCATGTAGTTGTAAACAGCATGATAATATATTAAGTAATCCAAAGTATTCAGAATAGTTACTCTCATTGAGTAACGTAACGGAATACGTTACAGAATACATTTTGGGGCATGTAATCTGTAATCTGTAGTGGGATACATTTTAAAAGTAACCTTCCCAACACTGGACATTACTAATGATCACTGATCATACAAGCACACTTTGATCATATAGATCATGACGTTGAGCTCATACAGCTTCTGAGTTCTTCATGTGACGTTCAGGGTTCAGCTGTGAGTTTCACTGCTGCTGATAAAAGCTATAAATAAATATATATACAGGTTCTGAATGAAAAGGAAAAACACTTAGACATGATCTGCTCCGCTTTGGTTACTATGATTATGTTTGGTCGGATGGGCCGTCACAACGAATTATGGGACGCCATTTTCTCCTCCCTTTTCATAAAGATGGTCCAGTGTCTCCTCTGCTAAAGGTCATAAAGGAAGCATTGAAGCTTCTTCCCCTACTGTATGGACAACTGAAACAGCTCTGACTATGGCTGCAAAACTAAGGAAAACTGACCTTTGGAATCCCAGAGTGGAAAAAGAAAACGTGAAACACACACAGGAAGTACCAAACACTGCACTTCCTCTAGGGTCAGCAGAGGCCCCAGCTGGTTAAACTCTATAGCACAAATAAACATGTTTCCATTTTTAATTATTTAAATTAGAAACAAATAAAAAGAAAATTACACATTAGTGCATAAAACTGCAATACGTCACTTCCTGCCGTTTTATTTTGAAGGTCATGGTCAGAGTCAGAGCGGAAGCCTGTGAGACGCCACCGTGCTAACAGCTAACACCGGGGTATAGTTACCCGAGCCAACAGGAGCACACACACCTGCAGCGCGGATCGACACTCACACATACACACACACCGTCCCTCATGTTGCTGCGCCCCTGAAGTAGCTTCTTGAAGCTGCCCGTGCACGCGGACATCTCCATGGCGACAGAGGAGCTCTACGAGGTAATGTGAGCTAATGCTAACATGCTAAGCGGCGGAGTTTATGAAGTTAGGAAAGTCGAACAAAGTAGGCAGTTATCGACTGGTCGAGTCCGAGGCAGACGGTTGGAGAGAAGTCCAGAGAAAAACGACAGCTAGTCGCTAGAGGGGCCGCACGTGAGCACAGTTAGCGCAATGGTAGCTGTCTGTTAGCCTTCCGGTGTCTCTCCCTGTAACTGTCCTCGCGAGCCTGCCGGAGCTCACACTTGAGGTGGTCCGTGCCCTCCGGAGTTTAATCTAAGCTTTGATCTGATTAGTAAACAATACCTGTAAATACTTCACAATGTGACGTCACCAAAGTAGTGGCGTGATGCTTATTGTGGGCTCCGCCCTCTGTCCTCCAGGTGGAGCGGATTGTGGACCGGCGCAGGAACAGGAAAGGTCGGGTCGAGTACCTGGTCAGGTGGCGAGGGTATGGCGCTGAGGGCGACACCTGGGAGCCCGAGAGTCACCTGTCCACCTGCATGGCGTATGTCCACCAGTTCAACCGCCAGAACGCCGAGCGCCACAGAGACGGCGCCTTGCTGCGCTCCACACGCAGCACGCCTAACCTTCACTGGGGCCCCGTCCACAAAGCGCCCTGCAAGCCACATGCCTCTCGCGGCGACGTCGATGCGGACATCAGAAGCGGTTCGTGCGACCGTAACCAGGCGAGGTCTCCTCCGAGCCCACCTCAGTTGCTGCCTGCCAACCTGCCCCGCCCCCTACAACAGCCGCTGCCGGCTGACAGCTTTGGGCTGATGTCGGCGTCTCCGGCCGGCCCCGCCCGCCGTAGCGTGGACTTGTCAAAAACAGGCATCAAGATCCTGGTCCCAAAGAGCCCGATGAATGGCCGCCCAGACGCCGAGGAGTCGCCCAGCGAGGCGGCACACAGCCTGGAGGCAGGCGAGGCTCAGCTGGTCCCACCAGAGGTCGCTCTGCTGGAGAAACCGCCGTCAGGGATCCAGCTGGGGCCTGGAGAGGAGCGAGCGCGCATGGGGACCCGGCCCCGCAGTCAGAACCCACCGCCGCCACCACGAGTCCCCATCACGCCAGCTGCCATGCGCTCGCTCAGTGGCAGAGGTGAGTCCCGCCCAGGGGGGGAAAAGCATGCTACTGTCATCGCCAAGATCAATCACCGATCAATCACCGATCAATCAGCCAAATGGTGTAATCAGTCAGCCACAGGATCGATCCTTAGACTGATTGATCGGTTACGAGGCGGCGCTCAGGTGAGAGCAGCTGTGTTTCTAACAGCCAGTAGGAGAGCTCCTCACAGCCTATGACTAGTGATGTATGAGAACAGTAAGCTCCGCCTCCTTCCTGGTGATTGGTCGTTGTCCCATGACCTGCTGTTTCGTCTGTGGACAGGAAGTGGGCGTTCTGATGTTCTGCATTCTCTCTAGGAAATTCGCCACTGATTGAGGGCGTCGCCGTTGGTGGGATGTCGGGTCTGCAGAGTGCTGTTGCCGGGGCGACCACGGTGACAGGGAAGCGGCGCCTGGAGGAGCGCTCGGCGTTCGACAAACGGCTTCGCTTCAGCGTGCGTCAGACGGAGAGTGCGTACCGTTACCGTGACATCGTGGTGAAGAAACAAGATGGCTTCACCCACATCTTGCTGTCCACCAAAAGCTCTGACAACAACACGCTCAACCCGGAGGTGAGGCCCCGCCCCTGCGGTCAGGCTGCCCCCACATGCCCAGAAATTCACCTCTGTCTCGTCCCTGTCAGGTGATGAAGGAGATCCAGAGCGCCATGGCAACAGCGGCGTCGGACGACAGTAAGCTGGTGCTGCTCGGCGCCGTTGGCAGCGTTTTTTGCTGCGGACTGGACTTCCTGTACTTCATCAGACGCCTGACGGACGACAGGAAGAAGGAGAGCATCAAAATGGCCGAAACCATCAGGTAACGCGCGGCAACGCTGCGCGGCGTCTAAGGCTGCAGCCGTTATACAGTAACTCAAACGTACGCCAACGTTTGCTTCGTTTAAACGCTGTAGCGCTGTGTCGTCGGCATGGAAACGTGGCCAAAACCAGACCTGCAGTAGAAACGTATCTGCGAGCAGCTTGAGGGTCAAAGCTATGACGTCATTCAGCCCACTGAATGACGTCATAGCTCGCGTGTTGTTGTCCAGGCCTCCTCGTTATATCGATACAGAGCCGAGTGTTTGTGTGCGAGGCAGAAACGTTTCCTGTGACAGCAGCCTCCGTTTCCTGTGACAGCAGCCTCGTGTGCAAACACAGATGTTTTCTACAAAACGCAGTCGGCTGCCTTCCTGCCGTCTCACATGAAGCTGCAGCTCTTTAGGCCTTAACTGTGCTGCCCGATCGAGGCCCCGCCCTCCTCTTCCCTCAGCCCGCCGCATATATCTGGACAGCACTCTGTCCCAGTCATGGTAGGGATGGGTACCGGTGTCCGGCGCCATGATGGCACTGGTTCTGACATAAACGGTAGTAACCAGACCAAAAAGCAGCGCACATTTCGGTGCTTTTTTTCCTGAGATAGACACTTTAGATTCTAGCCAATCGTTTTTCGTTTCCGAGGATAGTCGGCGGGCCCAGGTACGTCCGTTCTGTTAGAGTGTTTGCTTAATTAAAGGATCTCGTCGTCTTCGTCCAGAGTTATAACAGGATGAAGATGCGTTTGTCATGTTCCCTGTAGTTGAGCTGCTTTCCTCATTCCACATCGATCCACTGAATCCAGCGTCGACGGAGGTTCCTCCTCTCGTCCTTTAACCACAGCGAGCCTCTGCCTCGGGCGGTGCCACATGACCACGATCTCCTGACATCCCGATAACCATCTCTGTCCCTAAATGTGCTTTTCCTGTGAATCCGGCAGCTCGACCTGTGCGGTGTTTCCAGCTGGGTGTCGAGTGCTCTGACCGATGCGTGAAACAAGTTGTTTCTTTGTGAGTCTTTGTTCCACGGCGTGCTGCGGGGAGGAGCCTGCTCTGACGCTTCAGTCTGAGGTTTACTTGGAGCGCCTCGTCCGTAAACACTGCATCCTCTGTCACATGAGAAGAGCTTTGTGGTGTTTGAGTCTGAGGTGGGCACCGGTTTGTGCCATAATGTGCATGGTCCGATCTTCTGGTGCGTGTCAGACGTTATAACCAAACCGTTTCCTGCTGCAGAGGCGGCGCCCGTTTAGGAATGAGGTCCTGGGTTTGTGCGGACTGGTCATGCTGGGACTCTCTGCGCTCCCATGAAAACATCTCGCTGTAAACGGTAGATTTTATGACACCATGAAACAAATGGTAGCGTATAATATGACAGACGTTTTCATTCGGTCATGTGGCACAGCCCTGCTTCTGCACGTCATTATCCTCCGCGGCGCCGCCTGCGGCCGAGATCTGGTCTCGTAGCTCGTATCCTGTATACAGGTGCTGGTCATTAGAATGTCATCAAGAAGTTCCATCCAAATTTCATGTATAGCACGTTAAAAACAACACATGGCTGACCAAAGCGCTGAACAACAGAAACATGGAAGGTATGAGAAGAATAATAAACACGACAAATACCAATAATAACAACAACCTGGGCGGGGCCACAGACTGATCCACGCCGCATTGCTGCGTCATTTAGGCAAACGGAGCTTTGTATCGAGAGCTGTTCATGCTGTTTGTCTTCAGTAATATTCATGAGAAGATAAGAATCTGAGAGCAGGAAACGCCTGAAATACGTCCGTCTGTGTGGACTGAATGTAAACGTTCGACATCTTTCACTTTCTGAATGAAGTTGGTGACATAAACTTTCTGATTCTAATGTTGTGAGCAGCACCTGTGTTTCCTGCTGCTCGTTCCTCTTTGCGTCTTGAAGCCCTTTTAACTGGAACGCCGGGAACGCGCTCTGCTGTGCCGCCATCCCACCAAAGCGCTGACGTCAGTATTAACAGTAATTAACATCGACTCAGAGCAAAGCGAGTCATTGATAAACTGGAAGCTTTTATTGTGAAAAGCCCGTGTTTTTGTGCTTGTTCTGGTTCCTCGATGGAATAATCGCTGCATCAGTGAGCGGGGCGCTTTGACCCCTGACCCTTGTGCCCTCTTCCTCAGGACCTTCATCAACACCTTCATCCAGTTCAGGAAACCCATCGTGGCGGCAGTGAACGGGCCGGCCGTTGGCCTCGGCGCCGCCATTCTGCCGCTGTGTGATGTGGTGTGGGCCAATGAGAAGGCGTGGTTCCAAACACCGTACACGGCGTACGGCCAGACGCCCGACGCCTGCTCCTCCTTCTCCTTCCCTCGCATCATGGGGCTCGCTGCGGTCAGTCAGCTGCTTCCTCCACGGTTAAATGTCCTGCGTGGTTTGCCTCGCAACTCCGCCTCACTTCCTGTGCTGTGTTTCAGGCAAACGAGCTGCTGCTCAGCGGCAGGAAGCTGACAGCTCAGGAGGCGTGTCTTAAAGGGCTGGTATCTCAGGTGCTGTGGCCGGGGACCTTCACACAGGAAGTGATGCTGCGGATTAAAGAGCTGGTCGCCGTTGACTCACTGGTCAGTTCCTATCTCTCTTTCTCACACGCACACACGTTTCCATGGTTACTGTATTGATTCCCGATCATCTAAAGCCTCCAAACGGGTTATGTGGTGGGGCTAAGGTCAAAGGTCAGCACTGAAGCGTCTGCGGTGAAATGTCAGTGATACGTTTCACCCCGACGTCAGACGCTGACCCTCATCAGGTGAGCGCAGCGTGACATTGAAGTTGGCCTAAAACTCAAGGTGGGCGGGGTCAGCCGTGGGCTGGTGTGGTGGTGCACCCCCACCCACACTGATGTCACCTACACGCAGGTTTCAGATCAGAGATCAGTACACAAACTCATTGATCTACTTGCTCCTATCACAGCCTCTGTCCTTCCTCCTCTGTGTGGTGTCACTTCCTGTCCTGCAGGTCCTGCGGGAGTCCAAGGCCCTGATGAGGAACACGAGTCGCAGTGCTCTGGAGCAAGCTAACGAGCGCGAGTGTGAAGCCCTGAAGAGGGTCTGGGGCTCCTCGCAGGGAACCGACGCCATCTTGCAGTACCTGCAGAGGAGGACCGAGCTCTGCTAGGACCACAACTGGAACTGTGACCAGGACTCGGGCGCTGACTGAAGCGTGGCGGATTCTGAGAAAGACGCCGACATGTCCGACTGAGGACGGTGCCTCCTCTGCTCTCTGTAAACTAGCCGCAGCGGGTTAGCTGGCTTGGATCCAACTCCGCTGACGGTCATCCTGTCATGGATCTCTATGCTCCTCCCACTGTACTTTACCTCCTGTTTCTAAGCTCCGCCTCCTCATGACATCATGCCACCTGACTGGACAGAAAGATAATAAACATGGCAATCAGACTGTGAGGGCTATAGTTTGTGCATAATTACCCCCAACTGACCCCCATGCCAGCTGTCAGCTCATGACGAAGGATTGTTTATGATGGTGCTAACAGATGTTAGCAGGCACTAAAAGAAGGTAAAGGTTGCAAATGGAAGCTAACAGGAGCACATGGATGCTAAAAAGTCCTAACAGGAGCTAACGTAGTCTAATAAAAGCTAATAGATGCTAACAGAAGCTAGCAGCATCTACAGAGCATGATAATGATCAGACATACAGTTTATTTTCCAGTTAGCAGGAATCTGGCAAGAAGAAAGTAATGCTTGTGTTTGGCCTCAGTTGGCTCCTTGCCTGTGACAGCTGGGGTTACCCAGTGATGGGGAGAGCATGGAGACAAACGTTTTAGGAAATACGTTTTTTAAACGTTTCAGTTCAAACTTAAACTTAGCTTGACAGACCAAACTGAGGGCTCTCCACCCGCAGGAGCCTTACTGTCTTCCTCAGGGCTCAGCTTGGCTAACAGGTTCCCTGCTTCTAGCCTGGATGCTAATTAAAGCTAAGCTAACAGATTTCCTGCGGCCAGCTTTCATGCTAAGCTAAGCTAGGCTAACAGACTGATGGGACCTGTATGTCTCCTTACTTGAGGTTGTGTTTACCTGGGGTCATGCGGGGTCAGGGTTAACCCTAAATAAAGTGTTTCTGTCCCTGACTTTGACCCTGGGGTCAAGATGTTGTGTTGCAGCGCGCTCTTCTAGACTGTTTAGCCTGCAGGGGGCGCATACAGGTGCTACAGCAATGAATTGTGGGTAAACGGTGACCTCTGGCCGGTGGGCTGACTGTCTCAGGGTCTCCGTGTTTCTTTGCCAGAATAAACTCAGAATGTGTCACATGACGCTGTCTGGCTCTGTTTGTTACCTGAAATCAGCACAGACTGTAAACAAAGAGGGCCATGACCCTGCAGCAGCGGTGCCTCTTCCATGAGAAAAGTTTGATCTCAGTCAACTCACGGTGTGGTCCAAAAAGTCCTTTTTCTGTCTGAGCCTCCTTTCCTTGATCTAGGCAACAATATCGTTGAGGTCAAGGAAAGAAGGCTAGGAGAGTTGATAAGGAGTTAGGAAAGGATTGCTAAGAATCTGAACAACCTCCCAGCGTGGTGTTGGTCTGTTTCCTGCAGGCGCTTTAAAGAGAGCAGCCTCTGAGGAATACCAGGTACAAACAGCGTTAACGGTAAAAGCTCAGTCAGACTTTTAGGAGAATAGTCTCTGACTGAATGTCACGTTGTGTTTGTTCATAAACCGGCTGCTAATCAAACTGAGGCAGACTGACTGTCATTTAAAGGCTGCATGAGAATCCTCTGCAGGATGAACAGGTGAGTTCGCTGCACTGTGATGGGTTTACAGAGTGTGTGACTGCTGCACAGTGGCTGTGGGTTCATGCTCAGTTAGCTTATACCAAGGTATGGAGGGCCAGGAGTACCAAAAACAATTAAATAGCCCATTAAATAATTAAATGTTTAAGTAATGAATTCAAATGGAACGCAATAATGTAATATTTTAAATGAAATGAATGGGCATTTAATTCATTATATATGTATTTAATGAAATATTTAATTTATATTGGCACTCCTGGTCCTCCATACTGACGAAGTGATTTGTTGACCAAGAAGACAGAGTGTGCTGTCAGTGTGGAGGATGGAAATCAGCCAGGACAACTTAAACGTAGGCAACACACATAATATACATATATGTACATGTATGCACGCTTCAGGGGAGGCTGACACACCTGAGCTCTGTCACCTGGTCATGGCTCCCTGATAAAAGCTGTGCTAGGACCTGAGCTAGCCGGTGCGTGTGCGACAAGCAGTGAAACAGTGCAAATAAAAACATGTGCAACTGCAAACACTGTTGGTGTTGCTCCATCAGCTCCACCAATCACAGAATAAACACAGACTGAAGTTTGTCATTGTGTTGCTGTAGCACAGGGTTCAGTAGCTTTGCACAGAAACCTACAAAGAACTACTTTGTTACTCTGAGTACTTTTCAGAGCCAGTACTTTTATACTTGAGTAAAGAAGTTGAATCTGTACTTTTATTGGAGTAATTTTTAACAGCAGTATTTGTACTTCTACTAAAGTACACAGTGTCTGTACTTTGACCAGCTCTGCATGGCTAATAAAGATCAGCTGCCTGAAGGACGAACAAGACGTGTGATTCGTAGGAACGGGGTCTGAAAGGATCAACGTTCCTTCAGGTGCGCTCTGAATATCACGCACAGCAGGACGGAGACTCGCTGGCAGTCGACACTGTGCCGGTGTAACGAGGGTCGCATTTAAGAGTTTGGTGATCATGTGACTTTGTTTTGCCATGAGCAGAATGGAGGAGCGACGCTGCTCGTGAGCACAGCCGGTGCTTCAAGTTTGGCTGATTCCTTCTTTTGACCTGAAAACATCCTCATGTTGATTCTGCGCTAGTTTTGTATAGTGACTGTTATCTGGAGCTCCTACTCTGTCCTCGCCATCCGTCTCCGTGTTTCCTCGGCCACGTTCCCGCATCCGTCCCAGTTTTATTCTCAGTCAGTCTCGTATGTTTCATGTTCAGTCGCGCTTGCCTCTCATTACTCTGAGGGTAAGCGGCGTTCCCGGCGGTTTCCCATTCCCTCGTCTGTGAATACTGTCCGAGTCAGTTGTGATGCGCTGTCAGCTACACAGGAAGTCGTCAATAACCTGTCGCCAAAGACCAATCAGAAAAGCCCAGACGCGATGACATCAGACTGACTTTATTCAAGCACATTTTATCGACACGTTTCTCAGGGTCTCCGAGTGGGCGTGGCCTCAGCTCAGCTTATTTAACCAAAACGTTTCTACAACGAAACCAATCAGAGTAGAGGAGATTCTGCCCGCGCACAGGTACGCAGGTGCGTCAGGGCGGGCAGACGTCATGTGCTCCCGTGGCGAGGTGGAGCTGGTAGGTGTGGTCGTGGAACATCGTCAGCGTGTAGAAGTTCTCTCCGCCCCTCAGGAAGCCGTGCTCGTGGTTGCTCCAGGACACCGGGCTGTCAGCAAACCCGCGAACCGTCATGGACACCCAGGACGCCAGCCGAGGCTGCTCCACGTAACGCCTGTGGGACAGGTGAGCACAGGTGAGTCAGAACAGTGCGACAGAGGTCAGAGGTCACAGTCTGACAGAGGTCAGAGGTCACGGAGTCTGACAGGTGATCACCTGAGCTCCTGCAGCAGACGGTGGATGTCGTGCGGCAGCAGCATCCCGCTCACGGACACGCTCAGAGCGTGGCGATGTATCGTGCTCGGTTCGGGACAGACAAACGACGACAGGAAGCTGCTGGACGAGTTCTCGCTGAAACCACAGAAGAAGAACTGTCAACATTGAAAACGTGACACCGCAGCGATGATGTCATAGCCCATCAGGTCTCACCAGCTGATGCCAGCGTCAACGGCTCCGAGCCACTCCAGGAAACTGTGAGGGTCACATGACCGGGGGGCGGGGCAGGAGAGGTCCGTCAAAACGCTGCAGTTGACCTCCGGTCTGTGCTGCGACCAATCACATCGAGACAGGAGGGGCTGAAGAGAGGCCCCGCCCCCTGAAGAACAGAACTGTGAGCAGAGCATTGTGGGAAACACACGGCAGGTTAACCTTGGTGATGAGGTCACTCACCTGGATGATGTGATAACAGGAAGTCGGTCTGCAGCTGAAGGCGGGACTTAAGACCTGTGAGGAGCCTCAGGTAGCTCCGCCTACCAGGAGCCATGCTGCTGTCAGTTAGATCCACAGATACCACTGCAGCAGACAGAGTAATCAGATTACAGGTGAGCAGTAATGGAATTATATGCTGATCAATAATATGTAATGTAATCAGATTACAACATCGTTTCAGAGTAATGAGATTACAAGTGGACAGACCGAATCTGGTGGCAGCTCTGTGCTTGAATCTGGACGGTTTCCCTTCGAAGCCCAAAATCTCAAACGAGTCTTTGTCCAGAGAGAGGGTCAGGTGACCTGCAGGAAACAGGAAGTGATGTCACATCCCTGCAGCACAGTTTTCTGTGTCAACTAAAAACAAATTACCTTAGTAATCAGATTACCATCAGTCAATAATTGGATTACCATTTACAGGTTACTGATCGAGTCACACCTGTCGCTCCCTTTAGACCGCCACACTGCGATTCTGTGGTCACGGCTTTATGGCGGTACGCACTAACAACAATACAGCAACTTCCTTTAAAAGGCGGAGTCAGGCACCTGCCGAGGTCACAGGTCAAAGAAAAAGCAACGTCACTGAGTCGGAGGAAAAGGTTAAAGATGGCGGCTCATTAAAATCCATTTTTGTTTTGCTCGCTGCCATGTTGTCATTGCATCACTGATTACATCACCAGGATGTGAGAGGACGGCGCCGTGGCTCTAAATCAGCAGTCACGCTAATTACTCAGGAAAATGGCAGCAGGTGACGGCGACAGGTGACCAATGACACCTCTCGAGCCAGTGAGGAGGCGGAGTCAGAACACTCCTATATCTGGTCTAGTTTGTCTGAAAATGACCAGGAGAACGACACGGCGAACTTTGGAGAGCGGCAGTTCAATCGTCGGCTGCGCGGTTCCTCCACAACAGAAGGAAGTTCAGAAAACGGCGACGGAGGCTGGAGGTGCTGATGGATGCAGGACTCCTGCTTCAGTAAGAAACTGTTTATGACGGAGGCTGAAGGTGGAGGTGCTGATGGATGCAGGACTCCTGCTTCAGTAAGAAACTGTTTATGACGGAGGCTGAAGGTGGAGGTGCTGATGGATGCAGGACTCCTGCTTCAGTGAGAAACTGTTTATGACGGAGGCTGAAGGTGGAGGTGCTGATGGATGCAGGACTCCTGCTTCAGTGAGAAACTGTTTATGACGGAGGCTGAAGGTGGAGGTGCTGATGGATGCAGGACTCCTGCTTCAGTAAGAAACTGTTTATGACGGAGGCTGAAGGTGGAGGTGCTGATGGATGCAGGACTCCTGCTTCAGTAAGAAACTGTTTATGACGGAGGCTGAAGGTGGAGGTGCTGATGGATGCAGGACTCCTGCTTCAGTGAGAAACTGTTTATGACGGAGGCTGAAGGTGGAGGTGCTGATGGATGCAGGACTCCTGCTTCAGTAAGAAACTTTATGACGGAGGCTGAAGGTGGAGGTGCTGATGGATGCAGGACTCCTGTTTATGACGCAGTAACGTGTGAGAACGCGACATCATCAGGTTAAACCATCATACAGATCCGCCTCACAGCGTGCAGCTACGTCTCTGCTGACAGCGCGGTGTGGGAGGGCCTTATCACCCCACGAGGAACAAACCCATCAAAGACGGCGGCGCACTCCGCCTCTCCTGCACACCGCCCTCCACAAACCCGAGCACGAACCGCACCCCCTGCCAAGTGACCAATCTGCCGCCATCAGGGAAACCTGAAACCTGCATCATTCATCTCACCAGCGAGATCTTTTACTGGCCAATCAGCACGCAGTATTTCTGTGAGCAGTTCTGTCACATATCACGGAGTCCAGAAGGTCAGAGGTTCTCGTCCAATCAAGATCAACTACAATCTCCTGCAGATGTTCGCGGCTGAAAGGAGGCGGGTCTTTCATCAAACATCTGTTCTTCTGAACCGTTACAGAGGTGGGCGGAGCCATCCTGCACCCTGACGACTCTGCAGCTTCCTTCAGCAGCTTCTTGCAGTACAGCTTTTGTAACCATAGCGATACGCACAGATCCAACGAGCCAATCAGTGATTTCAAATCTTTATGTTATGACATCGCTGACAGACACCGTGTGAACGCCACAGCATCCCGCCTCCACGCTCGAAAACACTCCAGCTCTGCTCAGGTTCTCCTCTGGATCTGTCGCCACAAAGATGTGAAAAACCTGCCGCTTCGGTCTGATGTCACTTCCTGTAACGCGCCGCCTTCGCAGACAGACATTTACGAATGTAAAGACGAAGTTTGTCGTTTTCCTGGAGGTTTCTGCGACGCCTCTGAACGAGGAGCATGTGTCCGGGTGAGCGCGCCCACCGTCTCAGCTTGCTGTTTCGCCCCGTGACGATGGCGTTCACTGTTAATGTTGCAAATAAAGGTTAGTTTACACAAAAAGAAAGAAACGTTACCGTTTGGCATCAGTGCGACGCAGTTATCTTCATCGATGCGAGTCCTGTAGGACAGACCGAACACGGCACCTGAAACACAGGGGGACAGGTGAGGGCGTGGACAGGTGAGGGCGTGGACAGGTGAGGGCGTGGACAGGTGAGGGCGTGGACAGGTGAGGGCGTGGACAGGTGAGGGCGTGGACAGGTGAGGGCGTGTGTATGCGAGTCTGTTGCTATGGGTAAGTAATGTCATTAGATATAAAGTTCAGAGCTGAAGCTCAAAGACGACGTCACAATAACTTTGTGACGATGACGTGATTCATATCTCTGCTCCTCTGGATTAACATGGAGCCTGTGCTCTTTATTCACCCGTTGCCATGGTGAAATTATGGAACTGACTCTGATAGGCTGTTTGGGAACCTTAGAGGCGTCTTTTCAAACAGGTGTGCGCACACAGGTGTGTTACCGTGGTACACGGCCGTCTCCAGGAAGTGTCGGTCCAACAGCTCGTACACCGGCAGCTTCCTGATCAGGTAGAAGCTGCTGAAGTTGTTCAACACGGAGTCCAGGTGAGAGGGGGCGGAGCTACACGCAGGAAGCAGCACAGACACCTGCACAGTTGAAACAGCTGATGGTTAAAATCAAACATTTCAATTCATTCAGGTTTTTTGTGTTCAAAGCAGAAACAAGTGTAGCAGCGCAGTGTCAGGCACACGGCAGCTGATTGAAACGTTTCCTCACCCAGCCCTGACCTCAGGTGACCTCAGGTGACCTCAGTCAGCCGGGTTTCTATGAAGGTGCTTCACTTACCTGGGGTTTATCACCATTGTCAGGTTTGTATTATTGGATTGTCAACTATGCTTAGAAATATCTAATCGTATATGCTTAGTTTTATCATCAATGTCATGTTGGCAGAGGTTTGATCCTCAGGACTCTGCAAAGACTTTGTTCTGGCATTCACTCCCACATCCTGGGGTCACGGAGAGGTCGTATCTCTTTGTTGATATATGGTACAGCAAACACATCTATACCTGTTTTACTCTAAGTGCCTGTTTAGATGAACTGCTGGACTTCCAGACCAGCAGGTTTAGGGACGTCTTTGTGGGGTCACACACACACACACACACACACACACACACACGTATATTCATGTGACCTTAATAAAGACCAGTGTTACGAGGGCGAGAGCGACTGGGGTCAAGTGAAGGAACGGCGCTTGTCCGGTCCTCTCCCTCATGCATGAGTAACACACAGGACTTTGCCTACTCGTGTCTTGCTTTTGCTTTGTGGTAGAATTGTCTTGAACGTTCCAGCGAATAGGTTTATGCTACAAACCTGTCAACCATGGTGAGTGATGCTGTAAACAGTTGGTTAATTGGTTTAGTTTGATTATTGTGACATCGACTCATTGAATCAGTTTTAAATGTATTTTGAGTCTCAGCTTAAAGCTCATAAAACTACTTCAACAACAGCAAACAGCAGGTACACGCTTTCCACACAGAGCGTGGATCGTTCACAGGGCTGAAAGTCGACATCTGGCAGATTCTGCAGGTTTCCTCACTCTGAGCTAAACTGAACCAGCAGCCAAAGAAGATCCAACGTACGCTTCAAACATCCTCCTTCATCCCTCTGACTTCCTGCACAGCTCTCAGTGTGCTCACAGACTGAGCTGCTCCCACAGGTGCTGGGTGGGTTCAGGACTGCAGATCCATAGTCTCCACTCAAAAATCAGTTTCTGTTTCAGAGCTCGTCACAGCACAGAAACAGCTTTAGTGAAGGTTACAAATGATCTTCTTCCTCTGACAGTGGACTCATCTCTGTGCTCGTCCTGCTAGACCTCAGTGCAGCGTTACTGTCGACCATAATATCCTATTAGAGCGATTAGAACAAGCTGTAGGTATTACAGGTACTGTGCTGCAGTGGTTTGTATCATATCTATCTAATAGACTCCAGTTTGTGCATGTAAATGGAGAGTCCTCTTCACAGTTGGTTTGGCACCGGTACCGGATAAAACCTAAAAGATACCCATCCCCACTGCTGCTCCACCCGCACACTGAGCACACAAACACACACTGAGCCCTGCTACCCGTGACTGCTCTCCTTACACTCCATCAAATGAACCTGAAGCCGTCCGCGAGCCCACCGCTGTGAAGCTAACGGCTCGGAGGTGAAAGGTCAGAGGTGAATGGTGAGAGCGTCACCTGGTGGTTGAAATGCAACTGCTGCACCTGCGCGCTGATCCGGTTCTTCGGGTCCAAGAAGCTGGAGCTCTCCGAGACCAACAGAGTCCGCGGAGTCCGGTCCAGCTCCGGGGACGTCATTTTCTTCGGCTGCGAGTTAACTGCACGTGTTTCCGGCCGCGGCTTTTCAGCTTAAAAGCTCCCGGTAGCGAACCGGAAGTGTTCGTTGTTTTTATTTTGGAGGATATTCCGGTGTTCTGACTTTTTTAAATTAACTTTATTTATAAACAACAGTATAACATACAAGGCACCATTATTAATTCAAATATCCTCGGCTGAGCGTCACAACGAGAAAAAACAAACAATAAACACAAAGCCAAAAAGAGTTAACAACAAACGAAAGAACAGTCACTGAAGGATTTGAAACCAAAGGCACAAATAATATGAACAAAAAAAGGGCAATCATGATCATTAAATAGGGAGGCTTCTTTTGAACATGGATTAAACTCTTTAAATAAAACAACACGTTTATGGGCTTTCTTGTTATTCACAAGTTTCAGCGACTTAGCCCAGAGTTTAAAGTCATTCAGCCATCTGTTTATACATGGTTTAGCTTCAAAGTATCTGCATTTGTGAATAAAAATGTTCCCAGTAACAGAAACGTCCTAATAATCAAGTCAAAATCTGCTTTCTCAGCAAGTATCCCAAATGTTATTACCGTCAAATGTGGAAACTGAATCCTCCTGAGCTGTAGCCACATGTCAGTCCAGGAGTGCACTGATTCACAGTAGAAAAACAAGTGATCCAGACTTTCAATATCATCTTCACAACATGTGCAGGCATTCACATCTAAGTTATGTTCAAATGAGTCAAATGCTTTGTAAAAATCCAAGAACAGGATGTTTCCTCACTCTTGGATTATTTCACTGCACTCAAGGAGGTCCCAAACCAGCCTAATATTGTTATGAATTAGTCTTCCTTTCAAAAAACCTGATTGTGTTTCACCGATCATGTTTGAGATGGCTTTCTTTAGCCTCTCAGCTCCAGACAGGATCTTATAGTCCGTGTTTAGTACGGTGATGGGTCTTAAATTGTCTAAAACTCTTTTATCCTTACCTGATTTAGGGATCAGGGTTATCAACCCTTGTTTCATGCTCGGCATCAGTTCTTTCTTCTCTATCGATTCCTTTAATGCATCAAATAATAAAGTTCTTAGGTCCTTCCAGAAGAATTGATAAAAATTAACAGTGAGTCCATCTGTCCCTGGGGACTTGTTTAATTTTCATGACCACCAAATCCAGTTCCTCGATTTTAAACTCTGAATCACAGATCTTTGAACGGCTTGTCAATACATGGGATGAGATTATGAATCTTATCAAAGAAACGATCAGAATCAGCTGCTGAATATTCTGAGGAGTACAATTTGGAATAAAAAGTGAAGACTTCCTTTTCAATCTCTCTGAAATCTTTACATTCAGTCCCATTTATCAACAAGCTTGAGATTAGATCTGCTGTCTACACTTTTCCAGCTGACTAAATATGATGAGTTCTTTTCACCTGCCTCAATCCATTTGGCTCTCGATCTTATAAAGGCACCCTGGGCTTTCTCTAGGTACAGATCGTCTAATTTGGTTTGTAACCCCATCAATTTATTCTTCTCTTGCACGTTTAGTTTTTCTGTACGACAGCACTGAGTTATTTCACGAAGTAAATTACTTTCATATTCCCGTTTTTCCCTGTTTGGTTCTTTGCAGAATTTTATAGTGAATTCTCTGATTTTGAATTTAACAAATTCCCATTTCTGTATATTACCCACTGCTGAGTCATCGTTTTTTATATCTGTAATTATATGTCTAATTTTATCACAATACTCATCTTATTTAAAAGGCTGGCATTAAATTTCCAGTATCCCCTGCTACTACGTCTCATCCTTGTTGGTGCTTTGGAGATTTCAGATTGTGAAGTACACCTCAAAATGTCATCGCTCACTAACCAATAATCAATTCTTGACCTGCTTCCTCCATTAGGTTTAAACCATGAATAATTCTTAACTCCAGGATTCAAACTTCTCCAAATGTCTGTAAAATTATTATCACTAGCAAAGAAAATAATGTTATTCTGCCTCCTTCCTAAGCGAGGAGGCCATCTGTCCATCCACTCATCATGTTCCAGTCTCCTACTAGGATGTAATCTGTGGGGTATAACTTTAAACTCTGAAATAACATTTGTTAGATTTTCCAATAGACTTTTATTTTGACCCTCATTATTATGTCCATAAAGATTTATGACAATTAGAAATATACCTTTGCTCCTCCAAACTACAGTCAACCAATGGCCCTCTCTATCAGCTTTGTAAGTTATGATCTGGGAACAAATCGCCACACCTCCAGATCTGTTAGATCCATGACTGAAAAGAGTCTTTTCTCCCCACTAGCTGTTCTCACTATTCAATTCAATTTTCAATTCAATTTTATTTATATAGCGCCAAATCACAACAGCAGTGGCCTCAAGGATGACAAACCATCCTACTTTGGCAAAACGTCCTACCGTAAGTAGTTTATGCACATTTCTACTGTCACAGAGCAATTTCAGCACCAATTTAAGGAGGTATGACGGTTTGCCTCTTAACGATACCCATCAGAGTATACTTGTAGCTCATATTCATGAAGCCAGGATGGTTTGGCACTTCATTTTACCCGTCAGAGAATTTTTCTAGCTGTTATTCACAAAGGTAGGACGGTTCGCCCCTCAATTTCGTGTTGTACGCATGCGCAGAAACAACGGGTAGGATGTTTGTCAGGTAGGCTGGATTCCCAGAACACCTGTTGTTGGGTGAAAGCTAGATTACCGCGTGTGTGTGTGTTTGAGAGTCGGATCGGTAGATGTGATGTGACGTCATTCTCTGAGCCGCGCCGCTCTCCGTAGTCACGTGGTCGAACCCGGAAGTGGCGTAAACACGAGGAGCGGCGCAGCACAGTCGGCCCAGAAGGTTCAGCGCTCAGCGTGTAAGAGGCTTTGATGTCATGGCGGAGCCGGCGTGTGTACCTGGGCAGTTTGATGACGCGGAGGAGGACAGGTGAGTTCGTTTGTTTGTTTTGATGCTGCGCTGTAAACAGTGAGGCTGTACCTGGCTAAATCACCATGGTAACGCGTCACCTGAGGCCTGCACTTCATAGCAGGATTCAGTCTTATCCAGGTAACCTCAGGTGTAGCCTGGGTTTCAGCAGCTGATGCTCTGATGCTTTCATGTGTGAGCTTTTCTGTCGCGTTTACTGACGTCACACACACACACACACACACACACACACACACACACACACACACACACACACACACACACTCAGTGTAAGTCTCCATGGCCGTGCTGTTGGTGTTTCAGTCCCATACAGAAACCAGCCTCTCACCATCAGGGCTTCTTGTTTCAGGCCAATTTCATTAATATTTACTACATAAATACGACAGGCTTCAGGGCACAAGAACAGAACCACAACTTTAACCCACAGAGGAGCTCTGATAGCTTCACAGAGGGGACCAGCTCGGGCCTCTGCCTTCCTGACCATCGGGGTACCAGGGCTGCCTCCTCTTTCATCATTACATCTTGTTTGCTGTATGGGTAACTTTCACAGAGATTTCAGCAGCTCTGACTGTGTTTTTGTTGTTTGTTTGTTTTTGTTCTGCAGCGTCAAATCAGTGGAGCTGACTCGCATCAGTGATGCACTGCCTTCATCAGAGCAGCAGGATTTCAGTGAGGAGGAGGAGGATGAGGATGATGAGGATGAGGATGAGGATGAGTGGGCCTGGAGCTCAGCAGCAGATCTGGCCAAAAGATACAACCAGGCAGCGGGTGGCTTACAGGTAAGACAGGAAGTGAGTAGAGGTGGAAGAACCAACAGCCTTCCAGGTGTAAAAGGAGATCAGCTGATGATGTATGCGTTGAATGCCTGATTATGCAACAGAGGGGCTAACAGGGACTAATAGAAGGACTAACAGAGAAGCTAACAGAGGAGCTAACAGGGACTAATAGAAGGACTAACAGAGAAGCTAACAGAGAAGCTAACAGAGGAGCTAACAGAGAAGCTAACAGGGACTAATAGAAGGACTAACAGAGGAGCTAACAGGGACTAATAGAAGGACTAACAGAGAAGCTAACAGAGGGGCTAACAGAGGGGCTAACAGAGGAGCTAACAGGGACTAATAGAAGGACTAACAGAGGAGCTAACAGAGGAGCTAACAGGGACTAATAGAAGGACTAACAGAGAAGCTAACAGAGGGGCTAACAGAGGAGCTAACAGGGATTAATAGAAGGACTAACAGAGAAGCTAACAGAGGAGCTAACAGGGACTAATAGAAGGACTAACAGAGAAGCTAACACAGGAGCTAACAGAGGAGCTAACAGGGACTAATAGAAGGACTAACAAGGGGCTAACAGAGGAGCTAACAGAGACTAATGGAAGGACTAACAGAGGGGCTAACAGAGGAGCTAACAGGGATTAATAGAAGGACTAACAGAGAAGCTAACACAGGAGCTAACAGAGGAGCTAACAGGGACTAATAGAAGGACTAACAAGGGGCTAACAGAGGAGCTAACAGAGACTAATAGAAGGACTAACAGAGGGGCTAACAGAGGAGCTAACAGAGACTAATGGAAGGACTAACAGAGGGGCTAACAGAGGAGCTAACAGGGATTAATAGAAGGACTAACAGAGAAGCTAACACAGGAGCTAACAGAGGAGCTAACAGGGACTAATAGAAGGACTAACAAGGGGCTAACAGAGGAGCTAACAGAGACTAATAGAAGGACTAACAGAGGGGCTAACAGAGGAGCTAACAGGGATTAATAGAAGGACTAACAGAGAAGCTAACACAGGTGCTAACAGAGGAGCTAACAGGGACTAATAGAAGGACTAACAGAGGAGCTAACAGGGACTAACAGAGGAGCTAACAGAGGAGCTAACAGAGGAGCTAACAGAGGAGCTAACAGGGATTAATAGAAGGACTAACAGAGAAGCTAACACAGGAGCTAACAGAGGAGCTAACAGGGACTAATAGAAGGACTAACAAGGGGCTAACAGAGGAGCTAACAGGGACTAATAGAAGGACTAACAGAGGGGCTAACAGAAGAGCTAACAGGGATTAATAGAAGGACTAACAGAGAAGCTAACACAGGAGCTAACAGAGGAGCTAACAGGGACTAATAGAAGGACTAACAAGGGGCTAACAGAGGAGCTAACAGGGACTAATAGAAGGACTAACAGAGGAGCTAACAGAGGAGCTAACAGGGACTAATAGCAGGACTAACAGAGGAGCTAACAGAGGAGCTAACAGGGACTAATAGAAGGACTAACAGAGGGACTAACACAGGAGCTAACACAGGAGCTAACAGAGGAGCTAACAGAGGAGCTAACAGAGGAGCTAACAGAGGAGCTAACAGGGACTAACAGAGTGGCTAACAGAGGAGATGAGTAGTTCCTTGGAGGACTATTTCTGTGCAAAGCTAACTGAACCTTGCGCTATATTAACATAATTATAAAATGATAGATAGATGGGAATACAAACTTTAGTCTATCTTTGTTTATACAGCTTGAATCAGAATAAAAAGCATAGAAATAAAAACAAGTCTCTATTTCCTGTTGCCTGTAGAGGGGGACTTTGTCTCCAAACAGGAATATGTGTACAGTCAGAGGTTAACGTGGATTCAGCAGGTGGAGGAACCTTTAAATCAGCTGTCATGTCTCAGTGTGGGGGAAAGACTCAAAGTCATTTCCACTGAGAGCTCCAGTAGAGTTTCTTAGTGTGCAGGCTGTGATCAGCTGACCTGCTCTCTGTGGATGTACACACCTGGATTCATCCAGATTTGAGCAAATGTAAAATTCATATTGTTGAGTCAGGGTTCTTTCCATTTGAATTCATTACTTAAACATTTAATTATTTAATGGGCTATTTAATTGTTTTTGGTACTCCTGGCCCTCCATACCTTGGTATAAGCTAACTGTGAGCATGAACCCACAGCCACTGTGCAGCAGTCACAGACTCTACTGTAAACCCATCTCAGTGCAGCGAACTCACCTGTTCATCCTGCAGAGGATTCTCATGCAGCTTTTAAATGACACAGTCAGTCTGCCTCAGTTTGATTAGCAGCAGCTTTATGAACAAACACAACGTGACAGATTTAAAACCACGAGACTTCCACGTGAGCTTTAAATGAGCGTCCTCCTTCCTCTCCCGTCCTTCTTTCTAATCTGTCTCCATCTCTGAGTGAACTTAGCTCTCTGTCTTTTCTCTCCCTGTCAAATACAGCAGCTGCAGCACACTGTGAGAAAAACTGCACACACACAGTTTGTGTGTTTGCAGATGTTTGTTGAGCTGATAAGTGTCAGCTGATAAAAATGAGCTGCCAGCGTTGCTCCTGTAGTGCTAGCTCGATGCCAAAGAGTGTCTGTGTGTGAGACGTTATAACCTGAGTTATTTTTGTGCAGAGTCTCCGACTGCAGTGCAACAGACAGAATCCGTCCAATAAGAAGCTGCCGTCATCAACGCCATCTGACAAAGCTCTGAGGAAATATGAACACAAGATCAACCTGGGTACGAAACACGCACACACACACACACACACACACACGCAGACACACACACACACACACACGCACGCACACACACACACACACACACACACACACGCACACAAGCCCGGTCAGCTATCTTAGTGAGGACCTTCACTGGCATAATGCTTTCCCTAACCCTGACCATAAAACCACATGTTGAGCCTCATAAAGGCTTCACACTTGTGAGGACCGTGAGTGTGTGTGTGTGTGTGTGTGTGTGTGTGTGTGTGTGTGTGTGTGTGTGTGTGTGTGTGTGTGTGTGTGTGTGTGTGTCCTCATGAGTGACTGTTGGTCCTCACAGAGATAGCTAGACAGGAACACACACACAGCTTTGTAGTTTCGTGAAGCTCTTAAACGACATCGATGTGGCATTTCATCCGCCTTTCAGAGCTGTCTGCTCACAGCTGATTGTCAGTATTGATTGTATTGATTGATCACCTGCACCCAACAGCCTGCTATAAGCCGCCGTGGAGGTCTGGAGCCAATGAAGCATCATCGAGTCTGCGTCTCTGGTCCAACGTTGGTGTAGGGTTTTTAGTTACGATCAGGAATCGATTGAATTGATTGATCGTCTTTGTTTTCCGGCAGACAAACTGAACTACGCAGACTCGGTGATCAATAAAGTGACGACGATGCAGAAACAGAGAGAAGCCGACACGTGAGTCTGAGAGCAGCCGATGATGCTGCCATCAGCCGTGGTGTTCCTGCTGTGACTCACATCCTGATTGGCTTCTCTCCACAGGTACAGAGTGAGGGACAAATCAGATCGAGCCACAGTGGAACAGGTGAGTTCCTGTAGCGGCTCTAGAGCACCCCGAGGCGACTGTTGTTGTGACGCGATGCTACCACCTTTACTGAGTTCTTTAGGAAAGAACTGCCAAGAGGTGAAAGATCATCAATGAGGTGAAGATCAATAAGCAGCTGATGCTTTCTTCTTCTTCAGGTGTTAGACCCTCGAACTCGAATGATTCTCTTTAAGATGCTGAGTCGAGGAATTATCTCCGAGATCAACGGCTGCATCAGCACCGGGAAGGAGGTCAGACCATTCACTAATCGCTCGATCAATACGCCGAACAGTTACACGTGCGCTGATCAATACTCGTCCCTCTCAGGCAAACGTTTATCACGCCAGCACAGCAGCCGGGGACAGCAGAGCCATCAAGATCTACAAGACGTCCATCCTGCTGTTCAAAGACCGCGATAAGTACGTCAGCGGGGAGTTCAGGTGAGTCCGGCACCACAGAAGAAGAGCGCTCAGGTGCACCGCGAGCACTTCCTGTTGCCTCCAGGTACAGCCGGAGACTCCTTCAGGAACAGTTTGTCCTGTTGTTCTGCAGGTTCCGTCATGGGTACTGTAAAGGAAACCCCCGGAAGATGGTGAGAACATGGGCAGAGAAGGAGATGAGGAACCTCATCAGGTCAGAACCTTTGTAACCACACCCAGAACCAAACAGAACCGGTTCTGACTGCTAGAACCCGGTAAAGCCTGTGTCGAGCGTTAGAGTCCATTAGAGATGTTCTTACTGATAACATGGTCTGATTGCAGAACTTGTTCTGATTGCTAGAACCCGGTAGAACTGGAGGGTTTGTGTGTGTTTCAGGCTGCAGACGGCGGGAATCCCGAGCCCAGAACCTCTCCTCCTCAGAAGTCATGTTCTGCTGATGGGGTTCATTGGAAAAGACAACGTGTAGGTATCGGTCCGATTAATAATCAATCACATCAGCAGTCTTACACTGATTTTAAGGTGATTTTACAGTTTAACAGTTTTCAGTTCTAACCTGACACTGGAAGCTCACCTGGATGACGATGAAAGGTGTCTGACCACGCTACATCCAGATGAACACAATCAGTTTTTTAGGACTTACCTGGATGATTGAACATGCATCAAGACGTGTTCACATTGGTAAGGACTGACTGAAGCGACTGTGCACGTGTGAGCAAACACCACCTGAGATGCAGCAGCTGCCTGAGATTCAGCCTCAGATGCAGCTGAAACAGGATCCACATGCAAGGTTCTTTATTCGTCACATGCATAGTTATACAAGTATAACACACAGTGAAATGTAACCTGACACGCTCCTCGACTTGTGCAAAAAGGGGGGGAGAACATTATATATAAATATATATACATTAGGTGCAGTAGTAGCATGTATGCAGCAAGCAGGTGAATTCTGCGCATTAAGTGAATAAATAAGAAGTCAGTCCTACAGGCAGAAACATGGGTGTGCCATGGGCTCCCCAGCTTCACCCATCATGGCCAGTTTGCACACAGAGGAAGTGTAAAAGAGGGCTTTGCTACCCTGGAACAGCACAGAATCACTGGTTCAGGTATGTGGATGACACCTGGGTGAAAATCAAATCTCAGGACGTACTACACACAGATCACATTAACTCGGTGGACGACACATCAAATTCACCAGGGAGGATATGAACAGTGGCAGGTTAGCCTTCTTAGACTGTGAGATTTCCATCAGTAATGGGGGACATCTAAAAGCTGACGTGTACCGTAAACCTACACATACCGATCAGTATCTAAGGTTTGACTCTCATCTGGAGCACAAACTGGGCGTCATCAGGATGCTACAACACAGAGCGAACACCATCCCCACCATCCCAGGAGGAGGAGCAGCAAAGTGAGGATGCTCAGATGGACAGAAAGGTGAAGAAGCAGCGGTGTTCGGGGTTTATCTGTTTGTGCAGCTTCTGTTCGACAGAAGGACAGCTGGGGCAAGTGTTTCCCCGTCAGGTGCAGCTGACCGTGGGGTGTGTCGACACCCTGCTGGGTGGGCGGCAGCTTTGCACACCCAAGATTGTGAACGCGACAACTCGAGATTGAGACGATGTCCACCAAAAATGTCTAACGAGTTTGAAGCGACTATGAATTCAAGGTCAGAGGCCAGTTTTCTGAAACTGATGTGAACACAAGAAATCTGAAAGATGTCACCTCTGTCACTCTTTCAATGATGAGGATGTAACTTCCTGGACAGGGAGGAACGCTGGTTTGAGGGCGGAGTCAAGGACGCCATTTATGTGAAAAGGGAAAGACCATCTCTGAATGGAGGAGGGGCCTAAGGGTACATCTGTCACCATCTTACATGCTGTGATTGCAGCCATTCCCCAACTCTCTGTGAATGGGACTCATGGCCATTGATCAGTGGTTGTTGATCAATGATCATGAGAATTTGAATAATAATGATCGAGGAACTGACCTAAGTTGGTTCAGTGGGCTGGTTTAGGTCATTGTGTAAATGTGCTGTTGGAAACCTGCAGTCAGCTGACACAGATTCTCCCACTGTGGACGCTACGCCCTCTGAATTATACAAATGTACATTTAATTTCAACCAACACTAACTCCTAATCAGTCCCTTCCTCCTTTGTTGATCGCTCTCTCCTTTGTTGATCACTGTCTCCTGCCTTGATCGTTGTCTCCTGCGTAGCTCGTTGTCTCCTGCGTAGCTCGTTGTCTCCTTTGTTGATCGCTGTCTCCTGCGTTGATCGTTGTGTCCTGCGTTGATCGCTGTCTCCTGCCTTGATCGCTGTCTCCTGCCTTGATCGCTGTCTCCTGCCTTGATCGCTGTCTCCTTTGTTGATCGCTCTCTCCTTTGTTGATCGCTGTCTCCTGTGTTGATTGCTGTCTCCTGCCTTGATTGCTCTCTCCTTTGTTGATCGCTGTCTCCTGCCTTGATTGGTCTCCTGCATTGTTCGCTGTCTCCTGCCTTGATCGCTGTCTCCTGCCTTGATCGCTGTCTCCTGCCTTGATCGCTGTCTCCTGCCTTGATCGCTGTCTCCTGCCTTGATTGTTCTCCTGTGTTGATCGCTGTCTCCTTTGTTGATCGCTGTCTCCTTTGTTGATCGCTGTCTCCTTTGTTGATCGCTGTCTCCTGCGTTGATCTTCTCTTGCGTTGATCGCTGTCCCCTGCGTTGCTCGTTGTCTCCTGCGTTGCTCGTTGTCTCCTGCGTTGCTCATTGTTTCCTGCGTTGATCGTTGTCTCCTGCCTTGATTGTTCTCCTGCCTTGATCGCTGTCTCCTGCCTTGATCGCTGTCTCCTGCGTTGATCGCTGTCTCCTGCCTTGATTGCTCTCTCCTTTGTTGATTGCTCTCTCCTTTGTTGATCGCTGTCTCCTGCCTTGATTGTTCTCTCCTTTGTTGATCGCTGTCTCCTTTGTTGATCGCTGTCTCCTGCCTTGATCGCTGTCTCCTGCCTTGATCGCTGTCTCCTGCCTTGATTGCTCTCTCCTTTGTTGATCGCTGTCTCCTGCCTTGATCGTTGTCTCCTGCCTTGATTGCTCTCTCCTTTGTTGATCGCTGTCTCCTTTGTTGATCGCTGTCTCCTTTGTTGATCGCTGTCTCCTGCCTTGATCGCTCTCTCCTTTGTTGATCGCTGTCTCCTGCCTTGATCGTTGTCTCCTGCCTTGATTGCTCTCTCCTTTGTTGATCGCTGTCTCCTTTGTTGATCGCTGTCTCCTTTGTTGATCGCTGTCTCCTGCCTTGATCGCTCTCTCCTTTGTTGATCGCTGTCTCCTGCCTTGATCGCTGTCTCCTGCCTTGATTGCTCTCTCCTTTGTTGATCGCTGTCTCCTTTGTTGATCGCTGTCTCCTGCCTTGATTGCTCTCTCCTTTGTTGATCGCTGTCTCCTTTGTTGATCGCTGTCTCCTTTGTTGATCGCTGTCTCCTGCGTTGATCGCTGTCTCCTGCGTTGATCGCTGTCTCCTGCGTTGATCGCTGTCTCCTGCCTTGATCGCTGTCTCCTGCGTTGATCGCTGTCTCCTGCCTTGATCGCTCTCTCCTTTGTTGATCGCTGTCTCCTGCCTTGATCGCTGTCTCCTGCCTTGATCGCTGTCTCCTGCCTTGATTGCTCTCTCCTTTGTTGATCGCTGTCTCCTTTGTTGATCGCTGTCTCCTGCCTTGATCGCTGTCTCCTGTGTTGATCGCTGTCTCCTGCCTTGATCGCTCTCTCCTTTGTTGATCGCTGTCTCCTGCCTTGATCGCTGTCTCCTGCCTTGATCGCTCTCTCCTTTGTTGATCGCTGTCTCCTGCCTTGATCGCTGTCTCCTGCCTTGATCGCTCTCTCCTTTGTTGATCGCTGTCTCCTTTGTTGATCGCTGTCTCCTGCCTTGATCGCTGTCTCCTGCGTTGATCACTTTCTCCTGCTTTGATTGTTCTCCTTTGTTGATCGCTGTCTCTTTCTTTCATGGGACAGTCCAGCCCCTCTGCTGAAGAACGCCTCACTTTCGGAGTCGAAGGCTCGGGAGCTCTACCTGCAGGTCATACAGAACATGAGGAAGATGTTTCAGGAGGCTCGACTCGTCCACGCCGACCTCAGCGAGTTCAACATGCTGTAAGTTGACTCTTTCAAAGTAAACTTCCTGTGGACCCTTTGGTGTGTTTGATGTATTTCCGGCTGTCTGCAGGTATCACAACGGAGACGCTTACATCATCGATGTGTCACAGTCGGTGGAGCACGATCATCCTCACGCCCTGGAGTTCCTGCGGAAGGACTGCAGCAACATCAATGGTGAGAGGGCTTCTTTCACAATAACAGGTGGAAAGTGAAGAGCAGGTTCTTCTGAAGATGTCGTGCTCATGTCTCTGACTGCACTGTCTTCTTTCCCAGAGTTCTTTGTGAAGCATGGCGTGGCTGTGATGACAGTCAGGGAGCTCTTTGACTTCATCACTGACCCGTCCATCACCAGCCAGAACATTGACCAGTACCTGGACAAGGTGCTAAAAGCTGCATGGGTCATGTTTTTAGAAGAACGTGCAGAACTTGTTTTATTGACACTTATTGCACTTCTCTCTGATTGTTCAGGCGATGGTGATTGCAGCTGAGAGGACGTCGGAGGAGCGATCGAGTCAGGATGGCGTGGACGAGGAGGTGATGCCTCAAAGCTGCTTACACTGATGAGTTTGCCCTTTCTGAGCCAGTCTCACTTCTGACTTCTGACCCCTCAGGTGTTTAAAAAGGCCTACATCCCCCGTACTCTGACTGAGGTGAGTCATTACGAGCGTGACGTTGACCTGGTGAGGACGCAGGAGGAAGAGTCGGCCATCAGTGGACAGAATGACAATGTAAGACCACCAAATCGATGATGCTGATGATGCTGATGATGGTGATGATGATGCTGATGATGATGAAGGTGTTTTGTGTCTCTCAGATCCTGTATCAGACGCTGACAGGGCTGAAGAAGGACCTCTCTGGAGTTCAGACGGTACGTCACTAGTCAGGCGGCCCTTAGCGTAGCATGGGCGTGGCGTGGAGTATTTTAGGAGGAAGGTCTTGCTCTGTGGCTGCCATCTTAAAACAATTATTTGGGCAGTTAAACGGCTCCACAGAGAGGAAACTAACCAATCCACTCACAGGGAGCTGATCAGATCCTGAAAGGGCCTAAACAGGTGATCTCACCTGTCTGGTGTCTCCTCAGGTTCCCGCTCTCCTGGAGGACGACTGCTCCTCCTCACAGGAAGAGGAGGAAGAAGAGGAGGATGAAGAGGAGGAGGAGGAGCAGCAAAGTGAGGATGCTCAGATGGACAGAAAGGTGAAGAAGCAGCGGTGTTCGGGGTTTATCTGTTTGTGCAGCTTCTGTTCGACAGAAGGACAGCTGGGGCAAGTGTTTCCCCGTCAGGTGCAGCTGACCGTGGGGTGTGTCGACACCCTGCTGGGTGGGCGGGAGCTTTGCACACCCAAGATTGTGAACGCGACAACTCGAGATTGAGACGATGTCCACCAAAAATGTCTAACGAGTTTGAAGCGACTGTGAATTCAAGGTCAGAGGCCAGTTTTCTGAAACTGATGTGAACACAAGAAATCTGAAAGATGTCACCTGGGATTTTACAAACGTTGCTCCGCCCACTGCCAGCAAGGTTAAACAGCCTGAAGGTCGCGGTGCCTCCGTTTGTGAGAGAGGGTCCAGCACTGATTAATGGCAGATGATCAGTCTTTGCTTCAGAGCTTCGTTTGAACTGGTAGCGCTCTGTGATCGTCATGGAAACATGACTAAAAATAGACCTGCAGTAGAAGCGTGTCTATGAGTGGCGTGTGACATTAAGCCCACAAACACACTGATGACACAGCAGCAGCAGTGATGTCATAGTTTAATGAGTCTGTCTACACACGGTGAAGAGCAAAGAGGCGGAGCTTAAATGGCACGTAAATACAATCAAAGGGTGTTTCTGAGAAGTGTGAGTCTTCTTGTCTGTGCTTCAGACTACAAGACTACAACACTAAGACTTCAGTGTTATTTACTGTTTGCCTCCTGCAGCTGGAGCAGCCACAGCTTTGTGGTACAAACACAAGGCCGATTGTTCGGCGTAGCTGGAGGAGTAAACAACAAACACATACAGAGCTACACACAGGAAGCAGCAGAGGAGCAGGTTACTCCTCAGTCTTTCTCAGCACTGGGAACTGTCACGTTATTAATAAGAAGACGGCTGCTGCAGCAGGTCAGAGGTCAAAGTGTTGTGCGCGTTGTTCCTGACGTCTCGCCATGTTTCCTTTCAGGAGAGGAAGAAGATGGTGAAGGAGGCTCAGCGAGAGAAACGTCGAACCAAAGTACCCAAGCACGTGAAGAAGAGGAAGGAGAAGGTGGCCAAGACGAAGAAGGGCAGATGATGAGTACTTCCACCTAACAGCCAATCACCAGCGAGCAGAGCTGCTGCTAGTGAACTTTATGAACAACAGAAACTTTATTTGTACAAATTAACAGAATAAAGTTTTTTCCCATGATGGTGTTGTCTTTGCAAGAGTCATGTGACCAAACTGCTCGCAGTTTCTGCTGATTATTCCTTGGTTGAAGCCCCACCCCCTCGCTGGGTTTGGTCTATAAATAAAGTCCTCCCCACCCTCTTCCTCTGACTCCTCCCCTTCTGCATCGATTAGTCATAAGTGGTGACAGCTGGATTCGCCATGGCGAAGGAAGATGAGTCATGTGGGAACAGGGTTGGGAAAACTTAAGCTGTGAGATGAGCTGGATCAGCCTGAATCTGTGACCCGGATTGGCCCCGCCCCTCCGTCCAGGTGAACTCGGACCCGGTTTGTGGATCCAAGTTGACCTGCTGAGGCTGATTACGGTGATACTCAGGTGCTTTAAAGTCTGCCATCACATGTGAGCATGAAATGTAATCGGATTACAATTAGGCTGTGCTTTTAAAGCGTAAACTATATTGATGCCAGCTGTAGCAGAGCCTGTGCTTTAAACTCAGTCATGTGACAGGGCTGTCAGTGTTTAGCCCCTCCCTCCAATGACGCCTCTTTACACCTGAAGGTAAAAAACCTTTCTGTAGGACTCAGAGGTCCCACAGAAAGTCCTTCCTGTCATAAACACTACACTACCCATAATCCTCACAGCTAATTCTCCCTAAACAGTCTGAATGGCCCAGAGGAAGCCCTCTATAATTCTGCTGCTGAAGCCCTGAAGCGCAGACATGAAGAGAAATGCATTCTGGGAGTCGTAGGCTGAACCTCCAGAGTCTGTCTGCTTCCAGTGCCCCCAAGCTTCTCACACATGTGCTGCACTCTGTGTTCCTGATGCTGATTCTGAGCACGCTCACATCGAGTGTTAGTGCATGAGGTTGACATGAAGGGGAGGAGCCTGGTGCTCCTAGCAGAGCTAGCATTGGTCAGCTGTACTGCAGGTGGTGGGAGGTGAGCTCTGATTGGCTGTTTGTAGCATAAAACAGGAAAAAGCTGAGGTGTTTGCAACAGTTTTCTTCTTCATGTCAGAGGTGTGAACACTGCTCCTGGTTCTCCTGCTGCTCCTCCTGTTGTGTTCTTCTTCTTCTGCTCGCCGTGTGTTTCAGTCTCTTCTTTCATCTTTTGATTGGTTCTTTTCTCTCTGGTTTCATTGCTTTCTCTTCGTGTCCTCAGTATTGCTCCTCCTCCTCGCCAACACCGCTCGCTCACAATGGCCGACTGGACCGACTGTCTGAACTTCGGCATCTCCATTGCTAAACAGGCCAGTAAGGTAAGTGACACAGCAGCCAATCACAGCACTGAGGTCACAGGTGTGGCGTTTTTAATTGTAACAGGTGCTTCTGGTGTGAATCCTGATTGCGCAGCCGTCCAATCAGGTGATGATGACATTGAGGTTCAGCGAGGGGTCAGGTTTCCTAGGAATATTCAGGAATGTCACGGAGCAGAGTTTACACACAGACGCGCACAGACCCGTGCATGAATGGACGCACACAAACGTTTGCCTTTACCTGCGTGTTTGCCACCAGGTGGTGCTGACAGCGTTCCAACAGGAGAAGGAAGTGAAGCTGAAAAGCTCTCCGGCTGATCTGGTGACAGAAACGGACCAACGGGTTGAGATGATCCTCTTGTCTGCCATCAGGAGCCAGTATCCTCAGCACAGGTTCTATTGAGTTCTACTGTCACAGCTGTCTTTGCTTCATTGTGTCAGTCGACTAATTAACCCAGCATGAACTCTGGGGAGTGAGCCGTTACACTAACTGGATTCAGATTGGACGCCCAGGTTGTAAACTGTCTTAAAGTCTGCCTAGTGACAGCGGGCAGGAAGTTAGCAGGTAGATGATATTACACCTGTGACCGCAGGTTCATCGGGGAGGAGTCTGTGGCTGCCGGCGAGCGTGTAGAGCTGACCGATCGCCCCACCTGGATCATTGACCCCATTGATGGGACCGTGAACTTTGTCCACAGGTGAGTGGCTCCACCCACATCATGAGCTCGCACACACACGGTGTCCCCAGTTCAAAACCCCACAAAGGTTTGAGACCCTGAAAACATGAAGTCTTAGGACGCCGTTGCCCTCGGAGACCGCGAGGTCACAGGTTAGAGCAGCCCAAGCCCCCCCTTTACTTTAAACTCTTACACCCCCACTTCGGGAAGCTCTGCGCTGACAGATCCTTCGCCGTCTTTCATCAGGTTCCCATTTGTTGCCATCTCCATCGCCTTCACGGTCAACAAGCAGGTAGGCTGAGCCGTCAGTCTCAGGGGTCAGGGGTCGGGGGTCAGAGTGGCGACTGACTCGTGCTGCTGTTCTCAGACGGAGTTCGGGATCGTGTACAGCTGTGTCGATGACAAACTGTTCCACGCTCAAAGAGGAAGAGGAGCGTTCCTGAACGGAGAGCCGCTGCACGTCTCTGGACAGGAAGGTGACATCACACAGGACGTCATGCTTGTGTGGCGTGCATTTAAGGTGGCTTCACTCTGACCTTTGTCTCAATCAGATATCAGCCAGTGTGTGGTGGTGACAGAGATTGGGGCAGAGCGTGACGACCTTGCGTTGTGCACCGTGACCTCCAACATCTTCAGACTGCTGAAGCTTCCTGTGCACGGGTAAGGCCCCGCCCCCCCTGGCCCTGCGTTTTGAGCACGCTCAGTGTACCTGCATTGACTCTGAGGTTTGAATCCTGATTTTGTTTCAAACTTTATTTATACAGCACAGCAATGACATTAAGAACAAAATCAGGATTCAGAGTGCTTCACTGATTGGTTCCATCAGAGCAGCTCAAAGTGCAGCAATAGCTGAGAGGTCAGAGGTCGTGTGGTTGGTGTGGTGTTCAGGTCCGACCGACCTTGAACCCCTGTGGGCTTCACACCCGAAGCTTTCCTAAAAGATGTGAAGGTCACATGACCTCTGACCTGTTGGCACACATGTACTGACCTACTTACCTCTTTGAGCCTGGAAGAGACCAAAGCTCTTTCTGCATTTTGAACTTTGACCTTTACGTCTCTTTAAACGTTGGCGACACACTTTCTTTTTCTTTGTGTTGATGTGTTGTTGCTTGTGTGTTTCAGAGTGCGTGCACTGGGCACAGCAGCGGTTGACATGTGTCAGGTGGCGACGGGCGGTGCCGACGCCTACTATCACATCGGGATGCACTGCTGGGACATCGCCGCCTCCGCCATCATTGTCCGGGAAGCTGGAGGCGTTGTCAGAGACACCGACGGTCTGTATCTGCCGCATGATGTCGCGTCACCTTTTAGCTGCGAGGCGTTGTCTAATTGGTCCGTGTGTCCTCAGGCTCAGAGTTTGACATGATGTCCCGAAGAGTCATCGCCGCCAGCTCCGCCGCCGTAGCCAGTGGCATTGCTCAGGTGATCCGGCCGTTCCCCTGTAGCCGTGACGATGATGACCAAAGGTGTGCGTGTGGGGCGACCGGTGTGAACAGACTGTAGGTCAGCTGACAGGAAGTGTGCTGCTGCAGTGATTAGTGACACTTCTGTGATCAATGAACCAATAAAAATCTGCGTGCAAACGTTCCTGTTTCTGATTGGTGAGCTTCAACCTCCTGAACACATGACTGATTTAAACAAGTGTGAGCTCTCATGACCATGGTGATGTCAGACTTGATCAGGCCGATCATCAGACTGAAGGCGGAGCTTAAGACGGGCGGCCGTCGTTAACAGGAAGTCTTTATGGAAAGTGTGTTTATCAAAATGATGCTAACATCAGACTGAGATCTCGGTGGGAAGCACATCGCTGTGAGTTTTATGCAGCGTCGGAACGCTTCATCCACATCAGGAAACATCTGCCCCGGGAATGTGATCCAGCTGTTCACATCCTGCAGGCCACAGAAACGTGAGGAGAACGCCGCTGTTATGCTGCAGTGTCTCCGCCTTCCCCTCGCCAGTTTAAACCCTGCTCCATCTGTGACGGTGTTTTCATGGGCCTCTCCAGGTTTCTCTAAAACAGACGCGCAGTCGTTTCTGTAGGTGATGCAGAGACTTCTTTACAGTCGAGCCACTCCAGGTTTGATGTTTACAGTTCAGTGAAAGCAGCAGAGGCTGCAGTAACAGGACACAGATTACAATAGCTGACTAAATATCATCAGTGATTGTTCTTCTTCATTGCCCTCCTCTTCCTCCTGTGCCTCGCTGTCCACTGTCGATGCACCTGTGCACTCTGAACTGGCTCTTATCCTGATCACCTGTTGCTAACAAACGAATACGCTTCATTCACTGTTTCACAGTTTAAGCAGGATGCCTGTAATCACCTTCATCACCTCCACCAACCAGGCTTGAAAATGCAGAGCGACGCTAGGGACAGCAAAGTCAACCTTCTTGATACTGGTTTTCTCTGTATTATTCTAGGGTCGACCTTACAATATAAAGCTCCTTGAGGCGACTGCTGTTGTGATTTGGCGCTGTGTAAATAAAACTGAATTGAATGGAAAATCCTGATCCACACAGATGTGTAGTTGTGAACGGGAGAAGGCGTTTCACAGCTCAGTGCCAGACATGGCTACTCCTTTGAGACAGGACTCCAGAAGGAGCCCAGGTCCAGTTTGTCCCACTGCAGCTTCAGAGTGCTGACAGTGGAAACTTCCTGAGGCTGGGATTCCAGATGTGAGGGCAAAACAACATCATTTTCCGTGGTATTCACAGAAAATGGGTCCATAAATCCACACATGCCCTTCTCTGGGATCATCAAATGACTCTGTCAGTTGTGAAAGGTGCTGACAGACTGACCTTCACCTGCGGGGAGTTTTCTGAGGTGTGGGACAACAGTGGAAAGATGTCCATCGTTTTCTCCTGGGCCCTCTTAGTCCACAAAGCAAGTTTCTCTTGAAGTGAGACGTTCAGCAGTGAGGAAACGTCACAGACGAGCTCAGCTGTGAACTTGGCATGATAATGTCTAAGAGGAGATTTCTTTCTTCTCTGTGTGTGATAAGAGAAGACCTCATTCCTCAGTTCGAACATCTGGAGTTCACAGCATTGTTTTTAATGAAGTTGGTTGTTTTCACACTTCCATCATCTCGTGGTCACATCGTTTCTAGCTTCTGGTGCACGATCAAGAATCAGCGTAATGACGCCCTGATGGCTGCCAGTCATTGAAGCTGCAGCATCACTGCACACCCCAACACAGTTCTGCCGGTCCAGGTCATTCACAGTGAAACATCCTGAGCCGTGTAGCTCTCCAGTCTTCATGCAAACTGCTGTCCCAGCAATAACCAACAGAAACCAGCAGCATTGGAGACATCAGTGGACTCGCCTAGGTGCAAAGAGACACATGGACTCCTTTTATTCTTTCCAGAAACTGATGCTGTGTGTCTCAGGCCCTGTCTGTGATACGGCAGCTCAGTGTCGTTTGTCACTTTCATCTTTTGTGTTTTAAGAGCTTCTCCACATCTAACTGTAAATGGCAGACGGCGTCTTCTTCTGCTTGCTTATTGAGCTGGTTAAACACCTCTCACCAAGCAGTGGGGAGCTGCATTGTAACTGAGCTCTTCATGGTGAGAGTAGGTGTAAAACTAAACTCACGGTGTGGCAGGCGGCCCATCCATGGTTAAGAATCACTGCCCTGCACCATTTACTGATCACAAAGTTAAATCAATTAAAATAAACATCATCTCTAAACCTGCTACTGACTCTGGTTACTGGGAACTCAGTAGCTCACTATTTTTTTTTTTTGAACTTTTATTGCCAAAAATAACAAGACACATCGACAACATGACCTGAGACCTAATCTGCTGCATATAATGGTGGGGGTTATTCAAAAACTTAATTTAAAAGAAAAAACATATATACATACATACCAATACCTAAGCACAGATGTAACAATGTTAAGGCTTGAGTGTCCTTTCAAGATATTTTATAATTAGTCTCCATTTTTTCTCAAAGGTTGGCACTTTTAGTTGTAGTTGAGCTGTTATCCGTTCCATCGTATAGACATGTCTAGATTTCAGAAGCCACTGGGCAACTGTGGGTGTTTCTGGTTGTGAATTGTTATCATTTTTCATGCAGTCATGAGGAGGAGATGCAGGAGAAAGTGCTGTTCATAGGAGAAACCATCAGGAAAGATATCCAACAAAAAGATGAGAGGATCCATTGTGAGGTTGACTGACAATATGTTTTGTATAATGTTCTTGACATCCATCCAGTACTGTTGTATGTAAACACAGTCCCAAAAAATATGCGTCCCCACAGACCCACACCCTCTCCAACATTTATCACTGACACTACTTTTGGATAGAAAGGTTTTCAGTGTAGCTCACTATTAAACAATCATCAGTTTCAGAAATAAAAGACTTGATCTCCACGTTCTGGACAAAGGATACTGATTTTATAAGGAACTGGTAACTTTGTAAATTTGAAACATGGTTGTTAAAAAGTTCAAGGAAAGCCTAAGAGGCTAATTGTAGCAAATATTTTCACTATTTCCAATAAAAGACCAGAAACTTTATTAGAGGAAGAAAAAAAGCGATGGGAGCCTCTAAAGATGAATCTTCTCAAAGATAACAAATCCCCAGGAGCAGACAGGAACAGACAGGAGCAGACGGTCTATCTGCAGAGTTTCATCAGGTTTTGCTGTTGAGCTGGGCCCGCGTTGGGACTGCCCTCTCTCATTCACAAACCCAATAAAGATTGTTTACTTCGAGATAATTGGCGCCTATTTGTCTGCTTCGCAATGATTACAAGACGTTTTAGCAAAGAGGCTGAAAATGGTCCGAGCTCCCTCACAGATGAACACAATCAGGTTTATGGCTAACAGACATAACCAACAATATCAGATCAGTGCTGGACGTTTCTGTCAACTTTTTGATGACAACGGAGTCGTGTTATTTTTAGATTTTTGTGGAACACCAGTTCAGTCCTTACATAAACTTGGCTTTGGAAGTGACTTCTGTTCATCCACAGAGACTCTACAGAAACGCTAACAGATCAGCGACTCTAGCTGGTGGAACCTGTCCTACATCCGATCTGTCGACAGGCATCAGGCAAGGACGGCCTGTTTCTCCGTACCTCTTTTTACTAGTCGCCCAACTCTTAGCAGACCATATTAGATCCAGTAAAATTCAAGGTGTTTCTCTGCTGGACAGAAGTCTGATCGTCACTCAGCTGGATGATGGTGCTACCCTTATTCTGAAGAACAAAATTGTCTGCAGCTCTGGAAGCAGTGAAAGCGTTCTCTGGAGCTTCTGGCTTAGATCTGAATGTTAAAAAGTGTGAACAAAGTGCTGAAGTCTTTACAAGCCTGATACAGTAAATATAACTGACCTGATTATGTTTTATATACATACGTGAACATTCAGAGGCACTAACCCTGCATTATGTTCTTTAAAGATGAATTCAAACAGCACATTCAATGTGTTCAACCATCACAAAGCCTGAAAGCAGCTGTAGAAGCCTCTTTCTCGAGTCTGTTATCGCCCCCTTAAACAATCCTGCTGCAAACTGCTCTTTGCATAGAATTATTTTATTTTACTTGTTTATGTTTGACTTTTTTCCTCCACTAAGCAAATACAACATTCAGGAGTGTGACCAAGAAGAGCGTTACTCTATATCGTTCCCTTACCTTTATTTCTCTGAATCTGTCACCTGCCTGGAGCTGGACTCCCTCAGGGTGGTGTCGGAGAGGTGGATGTTGTCCAAGATAAAGGTGATGCTGGAGAACACCTCCCACACACTCCATGACATGCTGGTCAGCCACAGGAGCACGCTCACTGAGAGCCTGAGATACCCCATAATGCACCATGACACAGGAAGTCATTGCTGCCCATCTCCCTGTACAACTCCATCTATACACTGAACACTGCAATGGTTGCAGCCTTTTCCACACGCTCGTTTCTGTTGTACTGTAATATTCCTGTCAGTGTTCTTGATACTTTATAATCACCTGTCAATCCTTGATGCCCTGAGCCCTCTCCTGTACTCACTCTACACCTACGACGGCCACTAACAACTCCAGCATCATTGTGAAGTATGTGGACGACACTACAGTGGTGGGTTTTATCACCAACGGTGATTGGACGGCCTACAGGGAGGAGGTCAGCGCCCTGACCCACTGGTGTCAAGACAACCATCTCACCCTCAACGTCGCAAAGAAAAAGGAGCTGATAGTGGACTTCTGGAGGTGCAGAGAAGTACACACCCCCATCACCATCAACGGCGCTGCTGTGGAGAGAGTGAGCAGCTTCTGCTTCCTTGGTGCACATCTGGCTGAGGATCTTACGTGGTCAGGACACACAAACAAAACAGTGAAGAAGGTGCAGCAGCGCCTCTTCTTCCTCAGGAGACTGAAAAGATTCAGCTTGAGCCCCCGCATCCTCAGGACCTTCTATCGCTGTGCCATTGAGAGCATCCCCACTGGATGCATCACCACCTGGTACGGCAACAGCACCGCTTACAACCACAAAGCTCTCCAGAGAGTAGTGCGGTGCTCTGAATGGATAATTGGAGGTGAGCTTCCCTCCAGGACATCTACAGGAAGCGGTGCCTGAGGAAAGCGGGGAGGATCATCAAGGACTCCAGTCACCCCAGCCATAAACTGTTCAGACTGCTTCCACCAGGAAGGAGGTTCTGCAGCATCCGGTCCTGTACCAGCAGACTGAGAGAAGCTTTTTCCATCAGGCCATCAGACTGCTGAACACTTCATAGACACCTCACCTCCACTACTGGAACTTCAACATTATGCACTCCACACTGTACATTAATGCCACTGTTTTGCACATGTTCAACTGCCAAACTCTGTATATTTTATTTTATTGTTTATTCTATTTAATTTTTTAAATATGCGCGCGCACACACACACACACACACACACACACAAACACACATTTAGTATTAACATTCAGTAATGTGCATACACTCTTATATTGTTTATATATTTATTAGTCTCAGATTTAGCCATTCTTATATTTGCTTGTTCTCATGTTATTGTATTTTTGCACACTGTTGCTTGTGAAGCTCACACACAAGAATTTCACTCGCATGTGCTGTACCAGTGTACCTGCACATGTGATGTGACAATAAAAGTGATTTGTTATTTATTATTGAGTGATTATTATATGTTGTGCTTTTCTTAAATCTGTAACATGTTGTATTGTTAAATAGTCTGTTTCTGTTACTGTACTGGAGCAACTGTGACCCACATCATTTCCTGAGGGATTAACAAAGTATCCTGATTCTAACATTGCTTATCTGGATATGTACAAGATCTGATCTGTAATGTTCTGTGTTTGAAATAAAGTACAGAACTACGGCTGTGCAGGTACCGTAAAAGTACCAGGTACCTGAACACCGTGCCACGCCAGTAGGTAGTAGTAGGCTTCAGTGATGTATTTGTGTGGATGCCTCAAAGGCACACTATTGAGTTCCTGTTTCTCTTTATTCTTTATCCTTTATTATCCTAGATGCTCCGTTTCTTTGCCGCTTAACTACTCCCTCAGTTTTCAGTCGATTTTCACCAAACTTTAAACTGTTCTGCTATTTCTGCTTTCCACTGCTATATCTTTTGGTGATGATAACTTTTATACTTTTAGAGATATTCAGCTTTTTATGCTATTTTTTGGCCCATTTTGCTGACAGGTACCACATTATCAGTGTGATCACCAGTTTTGCTTGCCAGGCTGAGCTATGTTTTAGCTCAGTGAGATGAGCAGCCGTTCTCAGACCAGGAGGCGCGGGTTCGAATCCCGCTTATGGCAACATTTTCTTCAGTTAACACTTCAACTGTTTAAACTCTTTTCCACACAAATTTCAGCTTTTTCACCTCTTTTTAGCAAAATTTTCAGTTTTTCACTACTTTTCAGCATAAATTCCAGCTTCTTAAGCTGTTTTTAGCACAAACTTCAGCTTCTTTTCCTCTTTTCAGCAGAAAGTCTGCTGATTCACCTCTTTTCAGTACAATTTTCAGCCTTTTCACCTCTTTTCAGCACAATTTAGCTTCTTCTGCACAGTGAACGTTTTTTTTCCCCTCTCATTATATCTTTGACCAGAACTGGTTTGGCGCAGTGGGGTACGCAGCTGCTGTGAGATCTGGTGGCAAGGGTTCGAGTACTACGTGGGACAGATGCTGCACATCTTCCCTGCTTGCATGTGATCTGCTTTCTTGACACTCTTCAGTGTAGTCTTTCAAATAAAGCAGAGTTCAGCTTCTACACCTGTTTTCAGCAGATAGCTCTCCTGCTGTTTTCAGATTCCACCACACGGCATTCACGCTGCATTTTCGCAGGAAATGCAACTTTTTCTAGTGTTGTTGTTGTGACAGTCAATGTCCAGTAGGAGGCGGCAGCGCTCAGTCGTAGACCGTAGAAGAAGAAACCCGGAAGTGGAGCTGCTAACCCGTTACGGATTACCTTCAGACCGACCTCGAGAGCCTCAGGTGCGTTTTCAGGGCTCGCGCTGTTCCTCTTTACTTGTTTTCGAAACGTCTCGTTGATCCGCCGCCTTACTTCCGGTTTTGGAATTTGTGGCGGGAATCAGCGGCGTAGTACTTCCGTTCAGAAATCAGCTGATTTCATACGGCGCGGCAGTACCGGTGGGCACGCGCACGGAAAGGTGTCGGCGCTCTTGACACTTCGTCACGTGCCACCAGGTAACGCTCATTGATAATCAGTGTATATATACTCGGTAGTGATGGGTAGATGAGGCCTCGTGAGGCGTTTCAGCACATTTCCAAACTGTATCGACACAGTGTTGCTGCTTTGCTCCACACTGACACCTGCTGGACATTAAAGATCATTGCAGGCAACTTAGTTGAGACTCACAACAGAAACTGATTCAATGACCTAGTTTTATATCTTCTATATTACTTATATATATTATAAGTATATACAATATTATATTATACAATACATATTATAATATTGTAGACATCTTTAAAATATATTATGAATCACATTAAGTGAAAATTAAAATGAAAGTATTGTGAATGTAATATTACCCATTTGACGCAGAGTTTATTATAAATTTCTATTCAGAAAAATAGGTTTATCCAATGTTTTTGCATTCAGTCTATTGCGTTTTTTTTACACCATTTCCCCAGCTTCAGAAAACTCACAGGCACAGATGAAGCTGGGGTACAAAAGCTGTAAAGTCAGGTGGAAAAGGTTCTGATAAGAGGTCTTCCTGTTCCCTCAGTACGCTACACTAAGGGGTTGGCAGTCCTTTATAATAAAATTCAGGACTGCCTGGTCCAGAGCAGTCTTCCTAGATACTTGATTTGAAAATAATAAAACACATATTAATTAAAAAATGATGCTAAAGCTGTTCAGTGTCAGTATAGCCCGACCTGTGTTCATTCTCGGTGTGTTTGTCTCATTTTCATGTCTGGCTCTGTAACGCCGAAACACTGAGGAGGTGCTTTTGTTTGTGTAAGAAACGCAGAACAGATGCGACATTTAACCTGCATAAAATGAAAGAAATAACTTACACTGCAGGTCACATTGCTGTTTTTCAACAATTCAGGACCCGCTGTGATAGGTCAGGATTGGTGTTACTGGATTATCGATCCATCACCTCCCAGATTGATGTTATTGATTACTGATGTGGTTCTTATGATGAGGACTCTGGGCATTCCTGGTGCATCCAGAAGTCCCTCATGTCTCCTGACGCTCTTCCTTGACCTCGATGAAAACGTCACTGAGGTCAAGGAAAGGTGGGAAGGAGAACTGCTGAGGACTCAGGAAAAGGGAAGAGGAGTGCACTTAGAACTGGAACAACCTTACACTGGTGTCTCTTTAACAGGAAGTCTGCCGTGTTGAAACTACAATGTGCAGAAGACGAACTACAAAAGGCTGGTCTAGCTTCACCACAGTGTTCTTGTTTTATGGAGGTCATAGAAACGATAACAGTCTGTAAAACGTATCTTTCAGTCCAAAGGCTGGTGTTTTTAAAGAGGAGGAACATTTACTGCAATACTACTGAAATGATGATATTACTAAAACTTTGGCTGTGTCCTAAAACTCTTCATCAGTGTCACGCTGAGCGTTCAGAGGCGAGCCCACTTATTGGTCCCCAGTAACTGTTTCCATGAAACAGCAGAAATGAAGTGAACTCCAGCACACTTTGATCAGCTCATATAGATCACAGGAGTCGAGCTCCAGGCCTCGAGGGCCGGTGTCCTGCAGGTTTTAGATCTCACCCTGGGTCAACACACCTGAATCCAGTGATCAGTTCATTAGCAGGCCTCTGGAGAACTTCAGGACATGTTGAGGAGGTCATTTAGCCGTTTAAATCAGCTGGATCAAGGAAACATCTAAAACCTGCAGGACGCCGGCCCTCGAGGCCTGGAGTTCGACTCCTGTGATATAGATCATAATGTTGAGCTCCAGAGTCTCCTCTGCTAAAGGTCATAAAGGAAGCCTTGAAGCTTCTCCTAGTGTGTGGACGACTGAAACGTATGTCAGTGAGGTTCCTGATCAAAGTGGAATATTGGAACACACCTCACGCAGTCTTTCCTCTTTCCACAGGAAGCTCCTCCTCCAACATGGCTGACCCCTGGCAGAGCGCCATGGACCACGCTGTCGCCGTGGCACGAAAAGCTGGAGAGGTCAGTCATCTTCTTCCTTTTTCTTTCCCACCTGAGACTCACCTGTCAGGGCCTACAGGTGATTCTACACGACTGCAGAATCCGCTTCCTGCCATTTCTTCACTTACTGAGCACGCTCCAAAACAGAGGGGGTGGAGTCACTTTCTTCTTCTCTGAAACGCTCAAACAGGAAACAAAGGCTTATCTTGAAATCGGAGGTTAACCCCAGATGACAGACTTAGTGACTGAAACTATTGGCTGATCAGCTTCTGATTGATAAGCTATCAGTGCATTGATCAGGAGTAAATATTGATCGGTTATTGGTGCATTGATCAGGTGGTGTGTGACGCTCTGCGTGGCGACAGGGCAGTGATGACGAAGAGCTCGGTGGTGGATTTAGTGACGCAGACCGACCAGAAGGTGGAGCAGCTCATCATCCAGTCAGTGAAGGAAAAGTTCCCCACCCACAGGTATGAAGCTCCACCCCCTCTGTGCTTGTCCAGTCGGATCATCAGTTTACGAAGATAAGCGTTATGATCAGATCCAGATGTTCAGGGATCCAGCTGTGTGCTGCTGAGCAGTAGCAGAGATGACCTGCTGGAACATCTCTGGCTCTTCCTCGTTCAGCGTGTAACGGCTTCACCTGTTCTGTGCGTTTCAGGTTCATAGGGGAGGAGTCAGTGGCTGCAGGTGAGCCCTGCGTCCTCTCTGACTCGCCCACCTGGATCATCGACCCCATCGATGGCACGACCAACTTTGTTCACGCGTGAGTTTGCACGCTCTGACATCATCACTGCAGCTTCTTTGTTTCCTGTGGGCGCTCCGAGACAGTGCTGGGCCACATCACACTGCTCACGGTAACACCGTTAATGTCGGGCAACGATAGGAAAATATGGCGATAGAATACGGGTAAAACGCGCATGCGCAGTGCCTTTGTTTTCATACGCACATGACGGCGACGCAGAACGAGAAGAGTGAAAGTGGATCGTTGAATGAAACGATGAACCTGAACTGGTTTGTAAAAATGCTGCAGCTTCAGTGGAACTGGTTTAGCTTTCGTCAGATACACAACAAAGCACTATTTTTGGTAGAGCATGCTAGCGGGCCGTCGTTATTACCGTGTTGTTTGGAAAATACGCGCACTTAAAATCATCCTTTGATTTTTCTGAAAGTCGACAGAGCCCCTTATAATCCCGTGTGCCTTATGTATGAACTCTGGTTGTGTTTACTGACCTCGAAACGATTTTATGTGCACGGCGCTCGAACATCTGTCAAATGTTTCAGTGCGACTTTGCTAAGCTACGAAGCCGCACCGCTTGATGGATTGTGGGAGCATTACGGCTATCGTAGGCGGAGCCTCGCGGAGTGATACGTACTGTGCTTCAACATAATGTTACCGTATTGTGTGTGTATAACCTCTTTTTAAGTGTTGTGGATGTTATACATGGTTATGCTGAGGATATGTCGGCCAGTTTCCACTGGAAATGCCTTTTGGTTAAACTGTCAGCGAGGAATTTGCATTTGCACTGTTACATTTTTATATAACTTTAATGCAGATAAAAACAGCTGCTTGTTTAAGTGAAAATGCATTGATGGGTTTTTTGCACTAATAAAGTTGTGGAGTTGTAAAGTATTTTGTCTGGTGTCAATTATATCGTCAGTTATATCGTTATCGCAAATTTTCAAATGTATATCGTGATAAATATTTTTGGCCATATATTCAGCGGGTCGATCAATGATGTGATCAGCGTGAATGTTAGGATGAACCTTTACTTTGAAAGCAGATGACTTCCTGTTTGGCTTGGTGTTCGGCACACTGAATCAGCTCATTTAAAACGCTGATGGGCACTGGTTACCGTGGTGACCTAACAGGTAAACAGCCCTGCCCTGCAGGAACACGTATGACGGTGCGAACGTTAACTTCCTGCGTCTGTTTCTCCTTCACAGGTTTCCTTTTGTTGCCATTTCCATCGGATTCGCCATCAACAAACAGGTCTGAGTCCACATCAGCACCCACCTCCTGACCTTTGACATCAGCAGCGACATTACGGGGCTGCAGCCCTGACTTTAGCAGTCGATTAATCAGATAAGAAATCCTTCTGTCTTATTAATGAGCAGCAATAAATACTGAGACGTGAAAACGGGGTCGCTAACCCCGCCTCTGACGCACCCGTGTGCTGCATGTAAAACAGACGCTGCCGCCAGCCTCGGTGTAAAGGTGGATCACACGTTTCTCTGTAAAACAGACGGCAGTGGATGGAGCAGCTTTTCTGCAGTCTGTTGATGCTTTGATGAAGGACTTTGTCCCAGGAAAGGTTTTAACCTCCTGCCTCGTCTCTGATCCACTCTGACGCTCTCACCTGAGCCACAGTGAGTCTCAGTCCACACGTGCACGGGGATTTTTGAAAACGCAGATGTTTCTATGCGTTTGCACCTTTCATCCACACGTAAACGGCGTTTTCGGTCACTGAAAACGGAGATTTTTAAAAACTCAGATTTTGCGTTTACGTGTGGACGAGGAACACGGAGAAAACGCAGCGTCAAAGGTGTGCGCCTCTTTTGACATCACGCTGTGCGCCATGTTTTTGTTTAGGTGGAATGAATTTCTACAATGGCGGACTTGGACAAAATACTGTTAATTGTCTCTGCAGTGTTTACACGCTTACACACAGTTACTGTCCCTCCACAAACAGGACTCAGTTCTGCTTCTACGCCCCAGCTTTGTTTACTATTTCCCACCGAGGCTTCTAGGCTTCTGATTGGCCAACATTTCTACACGGTTAGGAATATAGCGCCACCTGCTGCTTTGGCATGTTGCTAGCAGCGTTTTCCTTCATTTTTGCGTCTGTGGACGGGATTTAAAAAAGAAAACACAGAATCTCCGTTTTCAAAAATACCCGTGTACGTGCAGACGTGGCCTCGGTGCACGTGCAGACGTGGCCTCGGTGCACGTGCAGACGTGGCCTCGGTGCACGTGCAGACGTGGCCTCGGTGCACGTGCAGACGTGGCCTCGGTGCACGTGCAGACGTGGCCTCGGTGCACGTGCAGACGTGGCCTCAGGTGAGCCTCGGTTACTTCAGCCCGGGTCTCATCCCTCTGGTGGAAACTTTCCAGAGTGGCGCCATTTCTGGTTTCATCTTTCTTCAGTTGAGCTTCGCCCACAGGCGCAGCATCACCACCGCCTGCTTCACCTGGGAGTGTTTCCTTAGGTGGCGAGGTGGCGCGGCTGTTCCCACACACGCGTTAGCAAGCGACGGCGCTCCATCTGCTGCAGCATATAAAATGACCAAAAGAGTAAACGCGGCACCTCACCTGCTCCTGACTGGGTGAGGTGCTCAGCATCTGTTACCATGGCGATTTGGCAGCTAAAAAGAGAAAATCACTTTATTGATCCCTCAGGTAACGTGTTACAGTTGCTCCAGAAACTGTTGCAGATTTAAGAAATCAAATATATAGAAATGACTCGATGATAAATATCAAGGACTAACAGCAACATCAGAGCGCGTGCAAAGGGCTGTAACTACTGGAGATGAGTGGTGCATTATGGGTAATCTCAGCTTCTCACTGAGCGTGCTCCTGTAGGTAGCACGCCATGGAGTGGGTGGAGGTATTGTCCATCATTGTCTTTGCCTTAGACAGCATTGCCTCTCTGACACCACCCTAACGGAGTCCAGCTCCACCCCCACCACATCACTGGCCTCGCGACCAGTTTACTGAGCCTGCTGGCAAATCGTCAGCGCTCTCTAAACACCGACAGGTAGCTTCAGGTGTTCAGGCCACCCGAGGATGAGCATGAACGACCTCACCTGTTGACCTCTTCTTCCCCTCCCTCAGGTGGAGTTTGGCGTTGTCTTCAGCTGTGTGGAGGACAAGATGTTCACGGCGAGGCGTGGAAAGGGAGCATTCTGTAACGGCGAGCCGCTGCAGGTGTCCCGGCAGGAAGGTCAGCGCTCAGCGAATCGATAAATCAGTGACATCACTTATGCGGACAGTCGGTCACCTGTTTGTCTGTGTGTGATGTCATCAGCCGTGGAACAGGCGATGGTGGCCACGGAGTTTGGATCGGACCGAGACGCCGACGTTGTTGATAAAATCTTCCAAAGCCTCCGAAACATCCTCTGCCTCCCCGTTCACGGGTAAGGCTGCCGCCACGCTGACATCACTGCACGCTTGTTTTCCCACAGCTGACGTGTCCATCTGTCTCAGGGTGCGCGGGGCGGGTTCCGCCGCCATCAACATGTGTCTGGTGGCGTCGGGCTGCGTGGAGGCGTACTACGAGATCGGGATCCACGTTTGGGACGTGGCTGCCGCGTCGTTGATCGTGTCCGAGGCCGGCGGCGTGCTGATGGACGTCGAAGGTAAGCTAACCCATCAACAGCACGTTTCCCCGCTCAGGTGTCTTCAGCTAACGGTGTCTCCGTGTTCAGGTGGCGACGTGGACCTGATGTCCAGGAGGATCCTCGCCGCTAACAGCAAAACAATCACAGAGCGACTCGTCAAAGCGATCGTCCCCTTCAGTCTGCCCAGAGACGACGCCACACCACCGAAGAAGAGCTGAACACACTGACAGGTGTGAGGAGGAGCACTCCTTCCTGTTTGGAAAGTTTAAATAAAAGTTTTCTATGAACGCCCCCGCGTGTTTGTGTGACTGACGGCAGGTCACCGTGGAAACGGACGACAGGACGCCGAGGTGTGTTAGGACAGCATTTATTCATTAAACTCGGTTAAACAGGTAAAGTGCAGCGAACAGGATGCTCAAACTCCGCCTCCTGAATCTGCTCAGGTCATGCTAACAGATGCTAAAACTGGCAGCTTCCATCGTTAGCTTGTTAGCTGAACTCTGATTGGCTGCTCGTATTTGGTCCCTAATTAGTATATTTGTGCTGAGCCAATCACAACACAGGGCCGCCCTGTCATAGCAACTGATGGGCGTAGTGGGAGGTCATACTTTAGGAGTGGGTGGAGTCAATCGCTTAGCAGCACATGAGGGGGCGGGGCTCCAGCAGGCACTGTGACGGGCAGAGGACAGAGGTTGTTCATGCGTTTAACCGGAGAGCAGCGCTGTTTCCTGAGAGGAGCGCTATTGGTCAGCGTCTGCAGAGAGACAGAATTCTGCACTGTGATTGGCTGAAAAGAAACATGGTTGAAACAGCACATCAGACTTTCAAAATAAATCTCAGGTGTCATTGTTGATGACGAACAACACCATCTGATGTCACTGACCATGCGGAGGCGGTGAGTGTAGAGCGGCTCTGGCTCCTCGGGTTTTCTGGTCGGAATGGTAACATGCCAACGCTGAAGCTCCGCCTTTATTTCTGCCAGACTGAAGAGGACCGCCGGGTCAGCACGGTGACGGTTAATCAGCTCCACCAAACGCTCCTTATAGTGTGACCTGTCAGGAGAAAGGGGCGGAGCCTCTGAGACCACGCACATCTGGCAGAGCATCTTTACTGGGAGCTGTGGTCTTACTGGCAGTATCCTCGGTGTTCAGGTAACGCAGGTCGACCACAGGGCTCCTCCCTCTGGCTGCCATCGTCTCTCAGCTCCAGCACTGGACAGGATGCTGGAACGGGAACACACCTGTCAGTGACTCTGGGACAAAGGAGATGCCAGGTAGACAGGTAGAGGTCTCACCTGGCAGAGCGGCGTCAGGTGAGCTGACCGTGGGCGGTTCCAACCAGGAGGGAGACGCTCTGTAATGCTGAGACATGAGACAGCACACCTGTAAAGCACTGATCACAGAACAGCTGAACACCTCAGGTCGATCTGCTGGCTCTCACCTGCAGCAGCAGGTGGAGGCGGGTCAGGCTCCAGTCCCTCAGGTAGTACAGGCAGTCTCTGGGGTGGTGAGCATGAAGACCTTTGCTCGTACAGTCTGCAGAGAAGCCACAGGCCTGCAGAGGTGAAACAGCACAGGTGTCAAGCCTCTAACACACCTGTCTCTAACACACCTGTCTCTAACACACCTGTCTCTAACACACCTGGCCCGGGCACTTCGGGGCTGGAAGCCGAACCTTTGTCTCGTTAACTTCAAAAACATTAAAGAACTCATCAGCATGAATAATCAGAACAGGCGCCTTTACTCATAATCAGACGTTTATAAGGTGACGCTGCGATTGGCTCGTTTGATAACGATGTAAATATGAAACACCTTTCAGTCGTCTAACACTCGCTACCCACAATCCATCTCTCTCTGACCAAACACCTGGAGCACAGCACAGCTGGAACTCACCGAGCCCAGAACGAAGCGCTGGCTGCAGCCGCCGCAGAACTGATGACCGCACTGACTGCAGGTGAAGTGGAGACACCCCCCTTTGGACAGGCTGAAGACCAGCTGGCAGTTTGGACACTCTGAGGACACAGAGGGAAACGTTGGACCAGGACCATGCTGAGTTCGACTGAACCTCATTCGTCCAGGTAATCGCCGGTTTGAGCGAGGAGTCGAGTGAAAAGACGTAAGGCCATCTCGGCGTTGAGGAGGGGGCCACCATCCTACCTACAATGCTGTGAATGCAGCCACTCCCAACTCTGAATGGGACTCTTTGATCAGTGGGCGTGGCAATCTGCATATTAATGACCATAAGCTGACCTCACAGCCTTCAGCTGGTTTCATCATGTAAATATATTTATAACATAAGGCTGAAACCTGCAGTCAGCTGACACTGAAGAAGTCACCTGATGGTGGAAACGTCCAGAAGGACACGATCAACATTTGGACGGTCGTTTGTACATGGATGTTCTTATACGACTAACTCATTCACACAAGCACTTTTCCTGTTAGCGTCTAACATTCATCACATTCCCTGGATGGATGCATCGGGGAGCAACATGGTGTCCCAGGATGCAGACTACGGGAAAGGAATCAAACCACTCGATCAGTGATGACCTGCTCTACGCCTGAGCAGCCACCGTGTCCTCTGTTCATGCTAAACGTTAATGGAGCAGCTGGAGACCAGCGCAGACCAGGCGTGTCAGCTCAGAGCCCCCAGGCACTGCTTCCTGGGTTTTTTGGCGAGAACACCCACGCCGACCGTTGACTGGACCGGTTCAAGTCCTCTGAGCGTCACGCTTTCGGTGACTGAAGGCCTCGTGTGTTAGTTTGTAAACAGCAAGAGTAAAAAGCCTTCAGTCACATGCTGACTGCTTCCATTTCTACCTGCTTGCTCATAACCACCTGAGTGATGGGGTGAAACATGAGGTTCAGGTCCTGCAGGAGGCCTGAGAGTCTCCTGGACCTGGTTCTGGGCTCGTACCGATGCTGCTGTACAGCAGGGAGATGCTGTGAGGGTCCGGCTGGTTCTGCTGCTGCCACACTTGGAACTGCTCACAGGACAGACCCTGATGCTCGGGGGACCACTGCAGAACACAGGGACTGTGGTCAGGACCCGATCTGAGGCTGGTTCACCTGTGTGTGTGCGTGAGTGTCTTACAGGTGATCTGCACCGAGAACAGGTGCTCTTCTTACAGCTCGGACAGTCCATCCTGAGGCGCTGGGCCTCGTGCAGCATCCCGAATGAACACTGAAACACCAAACAACAGTCGTCTCAACAGCTTTATTCTGTCAGGCCCCACAGTAACACAAAGAACCCAACGAACAAGCACTCAGCGACAGTGGGGAGGAAGAACTCCCTTATAACAGGAAGAAACCTCCGGCAGAACTCCGGCTTGGTGGGGGGGTCGGGGCAGGAAGAGCCAGAGATGAATAATCACTAATGATTAAATACAGAAGGTGAGTGAAGAAGAAACACCCAGGGCTGGACCAGGTGACCCTGCAGCCTCCCTTACTCATGCTGCTATAGGTCTAGGCTGCTGGGGGATTCCCATGATGCACTGGGTGTATGCTTTAGCCCAGCCCTAACTATATGCTTTAGCAAAAAGGAAAGTTTTAAGCCTAATCTTAAAAGTAGAGATAGTGTCTGTCTCCTGAATCCAAACTGGAAGCTGGTTCCACAGAAGAGGGGCCTGAAAACTGAAGGCTCTGCCTCCCATTCTACTTTTAAATACTCTAGGAACAACAAGTAGGCCTGCAGAGCGAGAGCGAAGTGCTCTGATAGGGTGATATGGTACTACAAGGTCATTAAGATAAGATGGGGCCTGATTATTTAAGACCTTGTATGTGAGGAGCAGGATTTTGAATTCTGGATTTAACAGGAAGCCAAAACAGGAGAAATCTGCTCTCTCTTTCTAGTTCCTGTCAGGACTCTTGCTGCAGCATTTTGGATTAGCTGAAGGCTTTTCAGGGAGTTTTTAGGACATCCTGATAATAATGAATTGCAGTCGTCCAGCCTGGAATAATAAATGCATGAACTAGTTTTTCACTCTGAGACAGGATATTTTGAGTTCGTTAGTCATTTCTCTAATGGTTAAGATTTGATTTGTCATGAAGTCGAGGCTCAGGCTCGGGCAGCCACGCTGCAGAGACAAAAAGTATCCCACAGCGTCACGGGCCTGAGGACCGGACGCCACGCAGCAGACGATCACAGTTTGTATTGATAGTAGCAGCGGTATTGACTGCGAGGCTCGGATCGGTCGGTTCTTACGTGAGCACACCAGCAGAAGTTGGGCATCTCCTGCAGAGCTCGGTCTCTGAGTTTCCTCTGGAACAGCTCGTGGACGTCGGCGGGCAGGAAGTGGCGGATCTACAAACAGACACGTGTCAGAACTGGTCACGCAAACACAAACTAGGCCGGAACGCGCCTCACCTGTGTATCCAGCAGGCTGAAGTAGTCCATGGACTCTTCCAGCCCGCCCTGACCTCTGACCTCCGGTCGGCCACACTGGGGGCAGACCAGCTGATCGACATTGCGCTCCTTAATGGCCGTTGTGAAGAACATCTTGAAGCACGTCTGACACAGGAAGCAGGAGCAGTGCGTCATTGTGATGATCTGAAACAGAGAAGAAGAACATCAGCCGGCTGCGCGCGCTCTGATTGGCCGGTTCAAACCTGTGGCTCACCTTGCTGAAGGACACCTGCTCTTGACAGATGGGGCAGCTGTGGCTCAGGAACCTGAGAGCTGATGCGAAGTCTCTGTTGATCTGGACCGCCTCCAAGACATCGGCCAGACTGAAGCTCCGCCCCTCCATCGCCATCAGAGACAGAAAAACCGCCGCCTGGTCCGGAGGGAGCCGCGCCGCCGTCCGGGACACAGACTGGAGAAGCTGCCGAGACGCCAGAGTCTGGCTCACCTGGTCCGCTTGTAACTGAGATCTCTGAGGACGCTGTAGCTCGGGCGCTGCGGCGGATGGCCGTCCCGTAATTGGACGCCGTCGCTCTGCTTCTGATTGGACAGATCGTGCAGGCGAGTCTCCATCTAGCCTCAGCTCACCCATCATCCTGCTGAGGGGTTCTGTACCTGCAGGAACCAGAACCAGGTGGGTTCAACTTCTCTCACCTGGAGCTTGTTCGTGTTTTCTGAGACTCACCTGAGGAGGAGTTTAGGAAGGGGTTGGTGTGGCTGGAGGTGGGAGGCAGAGCACTGAAGTCAATCCCCAGCAGTTCATCGGCGTATGACCTCGCTGCCCTCACCTCCCCACTCTGCTCACACTGGCTGGAGTGGGCGGGGCTTTGGAAGGTGACTTCAGAAGGTTGGCGCCCCTGCGGGGAGGAGGTGCAGTTGTGCAGGGGACTGTGGAGGCTGCAGAAGGAGAAACCAGTAATCAGTCCATCTAAGTAACGGAAACACTGACTGAACACACAGCGAGGAACTGACCTGTCAGCTGACACCTGTTCACCTGCAGGGGGCGGAGTTTGCACAGGGCACCTGCTATAAAGGGGGGTATCCTTCTGGAAGGCCCGCCTCATCTCCGACACGAGTAGTGACAGGTTGGACACGCCCTAGCAATAAGTGGCATAAACATAATGTTTAGTGTTTTTTAGCTCCGCCCTCTGCCTGTGTGGAGGCTCCACCTTCTTAAACGTGTGTTTGCAGGTATATTTTCACTAATAGTTTTCTGTTGGGTCAGAGCACAAATAACATGACAGAACACCTGTCCACTGAGCCAGCTGACCCCGCCCACTGAGCCAGCTGACCCCGCCCACTGAGCCAGCTGACCCCGCCCACTGAGCCAGCTGACCCCGCACCACTGAGCCAGCTGACCCCGCACCACTGAGCCGGCTGACTCCGCCCCACTGAGCCGGCTGACCCCGCCCCACTGAGCCGGCTGACCCCGCCCCCCTGAGCATGCTCAGTACAGCTTACCTCAGCCCAGTTTGTGAGCGCGTCCAGCCTGATGTTCCCGGCAGCGTCCACGCACGGACAGGTCGGGTTTATCACCATGGAGACCGATGGGCAAACATAACAGCGAGGCCTCGATGACGGGTGCGTCTCGTGGAGCCAGATGCATACTGGGATATTATACTCACTTCCTGTATGAAAACCAAAGCGCCAGCTTGACCTTCATGATGTCACTACAAACAGTAAACAGACAACATGGCCGACAGCGGGGAGGCTCACCTTCGTACTGAACAGGAAGTGTCCCGGCGAGAAACAACAACTTCTTCTTTTGTTTATTTGGGAAACCTGAAACACAAACTCTTATTCTGAAACAGGAAATCGCCCTGATTTACCAAGTCTAAGGGCTGTCTCAATATGCGTGCTTGTGCGTGCTCGCGATACGTCATCAGTCGGAGACCAAGTACTGTTCCTGTTCAAAGTACGCATCAAGCCGAGAACACGAAAAAGTCCCGATGTGTTCTCGCTCCGCCCGTTTTATCGAGCATCGGTGACTTGTGTGGACTTGGTACAGCGAAATATCCCAGAATGCATTTCGTCCAAAACTCAAACGCGGCAATGGCGGACGAGCGGGGCTGAAAACGTTTAAATATTACTCTTTCTGGGTCACAAAATAAACTTTTAAGTTATTTTCAGGCGAGAATGTAGCTGTGTAAACTTCAAATATCTGCTCAGTTTATCAAGACATCACATATTTACAAACGTGCGCCGACGTTTCGGAGACGTCTGTGACCCGCCAGCTCCACAGCAGACCGGGAGGTCGGGGGTCACTAGAGCTGGCGAGAACAGCGGACTCCCAGCACATCGTCCCCCCCCCGCGGTCTTTCACTACTCAGGTTAAACATGATATACAAGTCAATGTCAATCCTTTGGTTTATTTCAGTGTTTTACTTGCTGCTGAGTTTTGGCTGAAACATGTTTCAATTCAGGAGGAAAGTGTTTCACCGGGAACAAAAACAGCAGGTTAACATGCTAACATGTTAATATGCTAACATGCTAACATGTGGAGATTCTGAAGGCTGTTTCATCAGGTTATAATTTAAATATTTGTTCTCTTCCAAACCCCAGCAGCTGTCTGTAATGTTTGTCCACTAAAATAAAAGCGCTCTAACATCTCACCTGCTTTTTATTAAGGCATGCATGCACCCTGTTTTTATTAATAGAGATACTCAGGTTAAACATGATATAGGAGTCACTTAGATCACTTCTAAATGTTAATGTTTGGTTTATTTCAGTGTTTTATTTGTTCCTGAGTAAATCAGTTTGGCTGTGATTGAAGCTTCATAACATATTAATCAGTTAAATTAAGAGGAAACTCTGTGACATCATCAAGTACGCTGGCTCGGACTCGCGTACTTCAGAACTGAGAAAGGTCCCGACAAAATAAAACAGGAAGTCAATTCTGAGGTACTCACAGTAAAAATCAACGTAGAGACGAAGATCAGGGAACAGAGACTGAACCGAGTGAAGGTCACACAGGGTCTCACCTGGATGCAGGTACCCACACTGAGGAAGACAGTGAGGAAGAGGAGGATTAAACCACAGTGATAAGGATGCATTAGCCAGGGGGAGGAAGAAACATTAGCCAGGGTGAGGAAGAGGAGGAGTAAACCACAGTGATAAGGATGCATTAGCCAGGGTGAGGAAGAGAGACATCAGCCAGGGTGAGGAAGAAACAGTAGCTAGAGTAAGGAAGAGAAGGAAAGATTAGCCAGGGGGAGGAAGAGGAGGAAGAAACATGGTGAGGAAGAAACATTAGCCAGGGTGAGGAAGAGGAGGAGTAAACCACAGTGATAAGGATGCATTAGCCAGGGGGAGGAAGAAACATTAGCCAGGGTGAGGAAGAGGAGGAGTAAACCACAGTGATAAGGATGCATTAGCCAGGGTGAGGAAGAAACAGTAGCTAGAGTAAGGAAGAGAAGGAAAGATTAGCCAGGGGGAGGAAGAGGAGGAAGAAACATGGTGAGGAAGAAACATTAGCCAGGGTGAGGAAGAGGAGGAAGGATAAGCCAGTGAGGAAGAGGAGGATGAAACATGGTGAGGAAGAGGAAGAAACAACAGCCAGAGTGAGTAAGAGGAGGAAGAAACAACAGCCAGGGTGAGGAAGAGGAGGAAGAAACAACAGCCAGGGTGAGGAAGAGGAGGAAGGATAAGCCAGTGAGGAAGAAACAACAGCCAGAGTGAGGAAGAGGAGGAGCTTGCTTTTAGCATGTAGCTGCCGAGCTAACCCCGTTGACCGGCTAGCTGCAGCAGAAAGTTGCTATCAGACTAATAAAGTTTGATTTTGAAGCTCGGGGCAGCTTCACGGTCTCGTTCTCACCTCCGTCAGAGTGCGGAGCTCCGCCTCCCGCTCGACCTGCGGCATCTCCCCCACAAATGGCTCTCAGACGCGGGGAAGAGCTTGGACATCCAGTCGCTCCCACAGTCACATGCTAACAAGCTAACTGACCCGACTGGAAAAACAGACGCGCCCTCTTCCGCCCAGAGTTTCAGAATAAAGGCATAGCCTCGCAGCTGGAGGGGTACTTTATTTAAAAAGGCTCGTGGTTTCAGTGAATTGATCAGTACATATACTTTATTGAGCAGATACATATACAGGAAGTTTAAGCAGCACGTGACCACACAAAACTAAAGTTTCCATTTTTCTCTCCTTTCTTTGAACTAAACCTTTTTTCTCCACACTGTAAACTTTAATTTAAACCCAACCTTTATTGACACTGATGTCTGATCAGCCCGATTGATTGAAACCATCTGCCGCAGATGAGTCAACTGTGGGCGTGGCCTCAGACGGGTGTGGCCCTCCACTCTTTGCCCTCGGTCAGCGCTCTTGGCTGGTGGATGAACACGCTGTACCGGACGCCCTGATTGGCTGCCGCCCGGACAAACCGGCTGTTTGCTGTCATGGTAACGGCCCTCAGCCAGTCTCCGGTGCCAAAGATCATGAGTGAACGGCGGTTGATCTTGGCACTGGGCGTGAGGTGCAGAGTGCGCTCCGACGGCTGGTCATCCACCACGTGGAGGCGGGCCAGCAGCTTCTGAGCGCGCTCCTTCTCACCAGGCCCGCCAAGCGTGTTCAGAATGACCTGGAAGTCGTGGACGGCGGCACGGCAGGCAAACAATTCCTTGCCCTCCATAAAAGCGTCGAGCTGCGGAAGCACCTGCTGGCGGCGTTCCTGGGCGGCCTGCTCTGTCAGCACATGCTCCCTGAAAGCGAAGTGGCACCGGCCGTGGCTGAGCGATGACACGTACGTGATGAGTGTCGTGATGTCCAGATTCACTCGCCGGCACTCTTCCACATGCACTTGTGCTGGGAACGCCACGCTGGCCACCACTGTGCCGCGGTCAACCCGCGTGAGCTCCGACGTGTCCTCCTCCTCCTCGTCCACCTCGCCGTCCTCGTCTTCCTCAGCTTGTTCCTCCTCCTCCTCCTGGTGCTGCTCTTCCTCCTCCTCAGTCGCCACAGCATTCACAGCCACGATGTCACCGCGGACGGACACGCCCATGTCCCGCAGGTGGTCAGCCATGGGGCTGGAGACGCCGTTGTAGAAGGCGAAGATGACGTGCGGGTGGCAGTAGTGTACAGGCTGCTGGCGGCTTGCCTGCAGGAAGTCCTCGGCCTGCCGTATGATGCTCTTGTCGCCATACTGGCCCCGCCCCTGCCAGATGTTGTGAAGAGCCTCCGCCTTCCTGCCCACTGCCTTCACCCAAGTGTGTCCCCCGTTGGCGACCACGTCAACCACCAGGGTGCGGCGGTGCCCGGCAGAGTCCTGGTAGGTGAAGACGTGCAGCAGCGCTGTGATGTCATCCAGACTCTGTGCAGAGTCCACGATGGCTGTCAGGTGGGTGAGGTTGGTGCTGTGCAGGTGAGACTCCTTCACGTGCACCTTTCCTGCCTCCACCCGCCGCAGGAAGCGCAGCTCGGCTCGCAGCTTCCCACACAGCTTCTGGTGACCTTCGACACCCAGACACAGCGTCTCCACCCGCTGCAGCAGCTGCTGGGCGGAGCTAATCCTCTGTTGGAGCACAGCCTGCAGGGACATGGCATCTGCATCACACCTGAGGACAAGAGCGTATCAGAGGTCACTTCCTGTTTGTAGCCGAGATAACGACTCCAAACAAATCATTCAAAGTGCATCTTCCCGATTCACCTGCACAGGTCGGGAAGATCACCTGCAGTGACTCAGACAGGAAGTCAGGTAGCCAGTGACTAAACCCAGTCTAACCTGTTTTATGATGTCATCGTAAGTGTTTATTTCACTCTCTGTTCACACCCAAAGCCTTTGTACGGCACCCGTCTGACGAGACACCACCCGCCTCGTTTCACCTAGCCCTGACATCGCCATCCCTTCTACGCTCACGCTGTCACTGTTGGGGACGGTGGGTTTAAAAGTAAAATCTTTGATTATTGTGACATCGACTCGTTGAATCAGTTTTAAATGTATTTTGAGTCTCAGCTTAAAGCTCACAAAACTACTTCAACAACAGCAAACAGCAGGTACACGCATTCCACACAGAGACGTAAACACAGAGCGTGGATCGTTCACCTGAAAGTCGACATCTGGCAGATTCTGCAGGTTTCTTCACTCTGAGCTAAACTGAACCAGCAGCCAAAGAAGATCCAACGTACACTTCAAACATCCTCCTTCATCCCTCTGACTTTGGCTCTGACTTCCTGCACAGCTCTCTAGGGCTGTTCGATATAACGATATATATCGGATGACGATATAAAAACATCGTTTCATTTTACGCTATCGTTTGTTTCGTGGTGTCGCAAAATAAACTGTTTACGCCAATATTTTTTCATGGCTTTGATGTCACTGTAGCGGCTTTATTAAAGTTCTCTCTTTCTCTTATATTTAATATAACCACACTACAGACAGACAAGCGCCTGTTTTTATGCGTTGTCGTTAGCAACAACAACAGTAACACCATCGCATGTCCGCTTGTTTATTTCCCATATACACCTTTCACAATAAAGCTCAAGATCCTGTTGAGACTTTTCAAAATAAACTGAATCACGTGAAAGATGCAGAGTGTTTACGGATGAGAAGTAAAAGAGCCGTCAGGTGCTAAAAAAAATAGACCTTAGACTCAAACGTTAGAACAGGCTTTTCCCCGCAGCACGCCGTGTAATAAATACAAAGAAAACGGCGCCGTTACAACTTATGTCTAAAAATGTATCGTTTCATGCATCGGTTAAAACACTCGACTCCAGCTACGTGACATTCATGGTTTTCTTCAGTTTCTGTTCTACTGCAGAATATTTTCAGGTTATCTGCTATAAAAAGCCAGAACAGGAACATCTGCTTCATGTTTTATCCTCAGTGACACAAAGCTGTGATGCTCACACCTCTGATGAAGTCTCACAGCTTCGTTTGTATACATGGATATAACTGATAAATGATCATATTTCTGTCTCAGGCTAAACTGAATGAGGACCTTGTGAATCAGAACTGCAGACTGTAGAAACCAGCGATACGCAGACCTAGCTTTGGGGGCACAGAGCTTGTACTGCTGCCATAATCCCAACTCTACCCTTTGAGTGGATTACACATGAAGTCTGATGACGCTGTCGTCTTATTCGAACATGAACGACGCAGCTCTCCGACCACGTCACAGTTGAGACACGTCTGTCTAACCTGAACAAACAGGAACCCTCTGCAGGTTCACGTGCCTTCAGCATCACCCCATCAAAGGTCGGTCAGTTCTCCCTCACCTCGTGACTAACCCATCTATACTGTACTGTAAGCGTTACAGAGCTCTTCCTAAAGGTCAGAGGTCAGGAAAGTTTGACGACGTCAGCTGTTGTAGAGCTGCTGCACGCTGCTTACACAGGTGTTTATATCACACACGCTGCTGATCCGGTCTATTCACTACTGATAATTGATCGCTGTCCCGTGACCTTTGACCTGGACCGTGCGGCTTGTTCTTCTTGAAGCTGACCCACGTGATCTGAATGCAGGCGATATTTCTGAGGTGCTCTGATTGGACAGCTTTGGGTTTTCCTTTACTCGACCCTTAAAGCTGAAGTTTGTACAGGTATGAACTCACCTGTACAAACTCGCATACCTTTGAACGTTAGCTCGTTAGCTATGATGCTAACATGACGTCAGCCCGGTATTAAACGTTGATCTGTGACGTAATTCATATATATATATTTTTTAAAAAGTCCAGAAGTTAAAAGGACACTTTGACGTTACTTACGGCAGCAGTGACGTGTGCGCGGCAGAAATGTGCTACCTGTGAGGCTAATGCTAACGCTAACTGACAGCAGTTTCTTCCTCTGCGGCTCTGCTCAGCTGGCAGGAAGAACCCGTCCGCTTCCGGCAGGATTTTCAGAACAAAGGCGGAGTTCAAACCTTAAATACAAAATAAGAGCTCGTGATGAGAGAGGCTTGCACAGACCAGGTTCCGGTCACTGCTGCTCTATGGATGTGATCCCAGGTGATTACCGGTGCTGGAAATGCTAGCGCTTGATGCAGTGTTTTTATTTTGTTGCCACACGTACCTACAATGCAATGCGCGAAAGTCACGTGGTCTGTCAATCTCTATAAACGCTGTACTTTCCACAGCGCTTCCTGCTGCTTCATTTCTTTGTCGGTTGGTTACCTGGTTACCATGGAAACATGAATCCATCCATTCTGACTCGCGGCTGAAGCCTATCCCGGCTGTCTCAGGTAGAAACGCCCTGGTCAGGTGTTGCTAGAGAGGAAGACAAACATTCACACCTGTGGGCAGGTAGCCACTCACGGGAACATGTTAACCACACAGACAGACCGCGGCCTGGCGGTGGGATTCAATAATCATAACCTTATTGATCACTTCAGCATCTACAGGGCACTGATCAATAAAATAATATTGTAATACAACGTTATCAACTGAGTTTGATCAATATTTAAAAAACGTGTTAAAGAGCAGAACTCAAACTACTGACCACAGGTAAAGAGGAAAAGAAATCAGACGTTTATTTCATGAGCTGATCAGTGCCGATGACAATCAATCAATACGAAACAAGGTTTTATTGTAAATATTTCAGTCAAAGAAAAACAAATAGGCAGCTAATAAATACTGTTTATTGATGAGTAAACACGTGATTGGCTGAAGAGAGATTAAGGCACATCAGACTGTGAGGTCACTTCCTGTTTCACACACACAGCAGAGGGTGGGGCCCAAAAGCAAAGGCGTGACCGGCTGATGATCACAAATCAGAATATCGATCAGTCGATTGATATCACACACTTCTGATCAATGCTGTGAGCATGCTCAGTCTGGAAGAACCTCTAATCAATATTCTGATCAGTTATCTGTGTGTGTGTCGCCTCGTTGTCCAATCCTCTAAGTGCTGTGATTCTGTCCAATCAGGAGGCAGCGGACCGGTCACCTGACCAGAGGGGGGTGGAGTCAGAACCTTGCATCAGCTCTTGGCTTGTTTCCTCTTCTGAATGAGCTCGGCGAGGATCTTATACCGGATCATGCACTCCTCCTGTAATCGATACACAATCCGTCAGTTATTGATCGCTTCTCAATCGCTTGTCGAAAGGTCGCCCGCCCCCGCCTCACCTTGCTCTTTCCCGGGACCACCTTGGCGATGCGGTCCCAGCGCTCGGGCGTCCCGCGAGGGAACTGCTGCAGAGCGAGTTCCAGCAGTTTCTGCTGGTTCTGAGTCCACACGGTGGGCTCTGGCTGAGGCTCCGCCTCCTCCTCGTCCACCGCCGCCGGGTCAAAATCTCTCTGCCGACGACCTCTGACCTTCGCCTCCCCCCCATCCGAACACTTCCTGTTCCTCCTGCGAACCGTCGGTGCCTCCACCTCCTCCTCTTGTTCCTCCTCACAAGCCTCGCCCTCCCTTTGAGTCATCATGCTGTCGTCCACATTATGTGACTTCACAGGAAGAGGCGGCGCCTTTAGCTCCGACAGCTTCACCAGACCTGAAACACGAGAGAGTACGACTGATGTAACCGGACAGAACCGACAGTAGAACCGACAGCAGAACCGACAGCAGAACCGACAGTCCTATAAGGACACACACGTAAACGACTGACATTATTACTGCCGTCACAAACGTAACAACATATTTTTACAGCGTCTTGTTTGGTCATCTACAAACTTTGTTCACAGTAATCGAAGCTACGCCACAGAAACGCGACCTGGAAAAGTTTATCGACGTTGAATTGTGGCGACATTTTTGTCCAGAAGGCAAGCTGGAGGTGGGCGGAGTTACCTGAGGTGTGGCTCACGCTGTCTTTCATCTGTTTGACTTTAGCCGTGACCTGTAGAAGAAACAGACTCTGTTACAGGAAGCAGGTCCAGGAGAGCATGTCCCTGTTAAACGCCGCCTCTCTGTATTTAATTATTAGTGATTCATCTCTGGCTCTCTTCCACAGCACGTCTTCCTGCCCCCGCCCCTCCCTGAGCCTGGCTCTGCTGGAGCTTTCTTCCTGTTAAAAGGGAGTTTCTCCTTCCCACTGTTGCTCATGTGATTGCTGGGTTTGTCTCTGTATGCATTATTGTAACGTCGACCTTTCAATATAAAGCGCCGTGAGGCGACTGTTGTTGTGATTTATGTGTAAATAAAACTGAACTGATTGGAGGAGATGATGACAGCCTTCACAGCAGAGACCAAACACACTTACGTCACTGACAGATCGACCCAGCTCGTGAGCAATCTTCTCCCAGCGGCCCGGAGTTCCACCTGGGAATTTCACCATCAACCTGCTGAGGAGACTCAGCTCGTCTTCAGTCCAGTCGGCAGCCTGAGGACAGACAGACAAAGTTCACAGAGGCTGGATCGCGTTTAGCAGAACAGGTCCTCTTTAACACCTGATGTGAGCAATCAATACGCGATCAATAACCTTCTTCTTGGGGGCTCTGCGGTCCTGCAGCCAGTCGTCCATCTGCTCCTCGATGTCCTCGATAGATGTGGTCGGGTCATAGCTCTGGGTGTGGTTCTCTGCCGATGGCTCGTAAACGGGAAACTCCACCTTCGGCTTCTTCACCTTCGGCCGCTTCTCTCCTGGGAGGGTTAGACTGATTGATTACTGATCACTCTGAAGGCAAACTTGATTATTGATCAGCTGTTCTTACGTGGAGCCACTTCCTGCTCAGCTTCAGCCTCTCTCTGCTCCTGCTTCATCTGCTGATAGTCCTCATAGTACTGCTTCACCTCCTGCAACAGAGAGACTGGGTCAGAACCAGAGCCGGGACCAGATCTGCCACGTCATCAGGCTGGGACAGGAAGCTTTCGTGTTTCCATGGATACAGCTCTATCTCGCAGCCGTCACCTTTCCCGCTCTGTGCCAAAGATCGCCACATTAACCCGCTCAAAGCGTACCGAGGGTGTGTAACAGGAGGTTGGCTGTGTCCCGGCGTCCACAGGAACCTCTGAATCTCAGCTACAAGCTCGCATAAACTGTTTCTATGAACAACAAACAGTTAACGGTCACATCATTTCATGAAATGAAACAAGCAGAACAGAGCCTCCAGCACGAGCTAACCGAGCGAACATTTTCTGAAAGCAGAGATTTCACAGATTCCTAAACTGCGAGTTTCGCTCCAACGAAGATTTAGCGAACCAGCCGCAGAAGCTGACCGCAGAATAAACATCCAGCTTGTTTCCTTAATAACTCAATCTCCCACAATGCCTCAGAGCCGTTTCCTGTTAAAAAAGTCCAGTTTTCTGCCCAGTTACAGACATTTGATTGGACGAGGATCTTAAATTTAGTAACACGTGTACTTTTCGTGTTGCAACTTCTGATCGATGGAACTGACGTAAACACGACAACGTTACAGTGATTCTATTGGCTCAGCGATTAAAAAGAGGTGTCAATCATGCAAACCGGCCAATAGAAGCCAGAGTTACAGCCGCTCAGACTTTAAATGGAAAAGGCCTGAGAGTGGAGGCGACTCTCGACAAATACTCAAACATTTTTAGGCGTGTAAATAAACTTCAATCATTTCTGCGTTCATCTCTAAATGAACTGACAGACGGTCGCCATCAACAGTAATCTCTCTGCTTCACAGCACAAATCTTTGCACAGGTGATGAATATGTTTACTGTCGACATATTTTCAGAGGCTCTCTGCAATAAAATGCAAAGATCAATGAGGCGACCTCCTTCCCTGAGTCCAGCCTCTCTGACACATCTGCTGTGATGTTTACAGCTTTGTAACTGCAGAGAAACACTCCACTGATTTCAGCAGGAAGCCCAGGAGGACCCTCGGGGCTCAGCTGGTTCTGTGCTGACGGTCGTCACCTCTGACGGGGTTTCATCGACCAATCACATCACTGGAAAATAGTGTCATCACTCCTGGGAGATCCCACTGTGGTTAGAGCATTAGGGTGTGAAGCATCGATCCTGTTCCAGTTGTTCTGGTGCTGAAACACCGGCTGACCTGGGGTCAGATCTGCTCTGAATCCCTCAGATGTGACCCTGATCAGTCAGATGTGACCCTGGTCAGTCAGATGTGACCCTGGTCAGTCAGATGTGACCCTGGTCAGCCAGATGTGACCCTGATCAGTCAGATGTGACCCTGGTCAGCCAGATGTGACCCTGGTCAGCCAGATGTGACCCTGGTCAGCCAGATGTGACCCTGATCAGTCAGATGTGACCCTGGTCAGTCAGATGTGACCCTGGTCAGTCAGATGTGACCCTGATCAGTCAGATGTGACCCTGGTCAGCCAGATGTGACCCTGGTCAGTCAGATGTGACCCTGATCAGTCAGATGTGACCCTGGTCAGTCAGATGTGACCCTGATCAGCCAGATGTGACCCTGATCAGTGTGAGTCTCACAGTGTGGATTCAAACAGGCCAAACTTTATTGCTATAGTGCAGCTTTTCCTTCCTCTGCTCAGTCTGCAGTCGCTCTAATTACATCTAGGTTTGTGATTGGCCCAGACTGCTGCCATACCCGCGCCCCCTCACGTCCTGATAGGCAGAGGCATTGTGGCTATGGCTTACTGAGGAGCCCCGCCCACTCTTACCTGCACGGCCTGGGGGAGGTTCTTAATGGACAGGTAGATCCAGATGCTGAGCTTCAGAGGGAGGATGTCCTGCCAATGAGGTCGCTCCTGGTCTCTGAAACACACACACACATCAGACACACACACACATCACACACACACATATGGGCTCAAAATGTGGTCATAAATATTTTGTACTTGTAAATTGGTTTTGTGTGTGTAAAAAAGATTTGTGTGTGGACTTAGACAAAAAAAACCCTGCAAGTTACAAGTACGAATTTTGACCCTATTTTTCTTCCTTTCATCTGATTGGCCAATGTCATGTCAATCACAAATGTAACAATCCAATCAGAGAGCAGATGGGTTTGGCTGTCGGAGGGGTGCTTTTTTTGAACTGCAGGTCCTTGAAGGGTGATACAGTTTGAAGCTGGAGGATCTCTATATAAATATCCGATAGCAGCTAGGTCCCCTAACTTTCAGCAGCTGTTGAAAGGATAAAGTTATATCAGTGGTTAGAAATACCATTATTACTTTAGGATTAGTTTAACACAAAGTCAGGGCTGACCCGGACCATTGCTGTGAGTCACAGTGCGCAGCATAAAAGTCCTTTCACATCAGAGGCAGCATGTGCTGCTAATGCTAACTGCTAACTAAAAGCAAAGGATCCAGAATTTGCTGCTGGCTGCTGAGCTCTGTGGGTTTTTGCAGCAGCTCTACCTGCACTAGATGCACCTGCTCCTTGTCTTTTCTATCTCTGACTTTATGTCCTCTACAAGAGTTTGTTTTTTTTGCTAGTTCTTCAAATGTTCAATAAAAACACGTATGCTAATTCATAACGAAGAAAGCTTTGTAATGAAGACTGTCATTTCCAAAACACTGCCCGCCCCCACCCCGCGGTCCGCAGCGCTGTTGAAAAGGCTGTGGAAGTCCCTGTATTAAACACGTAGACCTGTGACACAAAAATCACCAAACTCGGACGACCACAGACTGTTTTCCTTCGTGGTGATGAAGGAAAACGCTGGGCTGGCATGTAAAAGGGCATTTATTCCCTTCAAGGACCTGCAGTTCAAAAAAAGCGCCCCTCCGACAGCCAAACCCATCTGCTCTCTGATTGGATTGTTACATTTGTGATTGACATGACATTGACCAATCAGATGAAAGGAAGAAAAATAGGGTCAAAATTCGTACTTGTAACTTGCAGGGTTTTTTTGTCTAAGTCCACACACAAATCTTTTTTACTCACACAAATCCTGATTTACAAGTACAAAATATTTATGACCACATTTTGAGCCCATACACACACACACACATCAGACACACACACACAGAGGAACTCCACAGGTGATGATGTCACACCGTACCTGTCAGCCCGCTCCTGACTGACACACCTGAGCTCCTCTGCAGGTTTGGAGTTCAGCTTCTTCTTCTTCTCCTTCTTCTTCTTACTCAGCAGCTCATCCTGCAGACAGAAGGCCGGCCCTCATTGGCTGTTTCTATCTGCTCCTTTCGGACTGGCTGCAGCAGATATACCATGACCTCGCTCTGATTGGCCAACTCACCAGCTGTTTCTCCAGGTAGATGGACCAAATGACGGCGTAGTGCCCCACGGTGAGGATGACGAAAAGGAGGAAGCCCAGCTCGACGTTGCTCATCTTCCTCACCCGTCTGTAGTAAAACACCGGCTGCCTCCAATCAGGGAGCCCGTTCAGCAGGATGTCATCATACCTGAGGGGTCACACACCTGTCAGAACGCCAAGCTCTGATTGGCTCTCGCTGACTGACGTAGACAGACGTAAACACTCACTTGCGGCGCCGCTCCTCGTCCTTCAGGACTTCGTAGATGGCGACCAGCTGCAAATACACACACAGTCATCAGGTGTCACGAGTGTTTGTGCTGCTGTGTGTCGTCGTTCCCACCTGTCTGAACTGCGTCTCTGCGTTCTCGTCCTTGTTCTTGTCGGGGTGCAGAATCAGGGACAGGCGGCGGTACGCCTTCTTTATCTCTGCTCCCGGCGCCTCCTGAAGGGAGACAGAGGTCAGAGGTCAGCGTTGGACACCTGAGACCAGGTGATGTTTCCTCTGACAGCAGTGAGTGAAGGCCCGTGTGATGGTCGAACACGCCGCTGATCCGCTGCTGAGTCTCTGTCACGCGGCTCAGGAAACACAGCGGCGGCACTCGGAGCCTGCAGCAGAGAGCCCGGGTTAACGGCGGATAACCACCGTGGCCACAGACATCATCTCTGATGGCGTTTGAGATAACTAAGAGAAAACCTGGATACGATGAACTTCCTGTGACTCGGCTTTATTTGAACATTTACTTTCTCGCAGCTCCCACCAGGGTTCCTGTGATGTCACAGGTGTAGAGGTCGTGCTTTAGAATCAGTCAAAACTCGATAAAGGTACCTGCTGACCAATCAGAGACGGCCTCTTCAGCCCGTTTATTAAAAGAAGAAGAAGAAGAGTCACTTCCTCTGAGCAGCTCCACGCCGCCTGATATCAGAGTCCCGCCGTCTGCATCACAGAGCTAATGTGTGAACTGCACATGCTCAGAAACACAGCATCACATTAATAAGCAACCAATAACGTACCAATAACAGCCTCCCCGCCCACCTGGCTCCACCTGCTGCAGGTTCTATTGATCAGGTTAGAAACACACGATCAGGTAACATCTGGTCTGATTATTGATCACCTTCTCTAACGGATCTATCAGCTGTGATCGTCGCAATAATCTTTCACTATGACAACAGTTAACCCGACCCGGCTCGGCACGGACCTGCTCCACGTTCAGGAACTGGTAGAAGGTCTGCGGGATCTCCTCCACCAGGTCCAGCAGCTCCAGGTCCTCGTCCCATGCGCTAAGAGGGGGGACCGCGGAGCCCAGCAGGGCCAAGAGGACCAGCAGGAGCCCCATCCCCGAGGACCCGCTCCTGGATCCGGCTACAGAGACCATAGAGACCCGTACCCGATCGCTTCGACAGCCACCTCACACGGTCCGGAACATCCGGCTCTTCTTCTTCGTCTGTGGCGTTCATGGCTGAGGAGCAGCGCCCCCGCGCGGGCCCGCTGCAGCTCCGCGCGCCTCTTCGATCACGTGATTACGCTCCGCCCCGTTGGAGTACTGACGTCATTTAATTTTACCCTGTTGGAGCTTCCTCTGAACCCATGAGAGCGATATAGAAACATTCAGCTTTACTCAGGTTTCGCTCGTTTCTGACAGAAATCAAAATGACCGAGAGAGACTCGCTCAGGCTTTCAGGACAGAAACAGAAATCTACAATTTGATCCTCTCACAACAAGAAAACGTTAAAAACATTCATATTTGTAATATTTTTAATGTCTTTAATTATTTGGCGTCACTGTATCTCTCACTGTTCCCCTTTAATCGGTATTTCTTCCTGTGTTTAATTATACACACCCATCTTTGTATGATAATTTTACACCACAGCTGTATGAAGCTGGTGGTCGTTAAAAGTTTCTGTTGAAATAAAGTTGGAAGAAAAGATGCATTATATCTGTAATGTTTGGGTTGTTCCAGCAGCGACTCACAGTTTACTCATTTCAGTTTCAGTGGACAGCAAACGCTCTTTCCACTTAACATACCAGATGTTTTTTGTATGGTGGAAAGCATCTCTGTGCCCCGCCCACTAACCCTGTCACAGGTGAGCACACGTGAAGAACCGTCAGGGGTTCAGTCTGGAGTTGTGCAGACTTCACAGGACGACATCAGCATGGAGAGGCTGAGCGTTACAGCAGTAAAAACAGCAGCTTTTCATAAATTCAGTTTTATTTCTGTTGTTACACATTCAGGCTTACAAAATAAAAGCAGCACCACTGGCAAGCTTTTATTGTGAAATAGCAACAGCAGGAAATATTTCACAGTAACTACGTAAAGGTCCAATCAGGCAGCTCAAGCTCGAGCTGGCTGGTTCCAGGTCCAGCTGCCGGTACAGGTTCTGCTCTGGTTCAGGGAGCTCAGAGCTCCTGGTGTGAGGACTAATCAGTTCATATGGGCTAAACAGACCACACTCTCTGCACCTGTACGTCCACACACCTGTTGCCGCAAGGCGTGCACTCTATGAGGCACCACCTCCCTCGCGGTCTTTGTAGAGTTCTGCAAGCTTCCGAAACTTTGGCCCCCACTCGCTCAGGAAGTGGTAGCTCTGCTCCGACTCCAGCGAGGTTAACGAGCTAAACGAGCTCAGCGACACAGCAGCCGACCCGCTGCCCTCCAAAGCGTACGTCTGCACAGAGTCAAAGGGTGGCGCCGTCATGTCCAGGCTGGCCTCCCGGAGGCGGTCCATGATGAACTCCTGGAACAGTTGGTGTTTGTCTTCCCTGGATGGCGGGGGCTCAGCGGCAGTTGCACGGTAGCTCCGCTTGGTCTCGTTCAGGTGTCTCAGCGTGAACATGTCGAAGGCCTCGGTGTCCTCCTCGCCACCGCCCTCATCGTCATAACAAACAATATTCTCACGAACATCTCGCTCATCGTCAATAATCAGAGGCTCCTTCCTTCTGCGTCTGATGGCCCCTGTTACCATAGCGACACCTGAGGGCAGACGAAGGGGTGGAGTCATGTTAAAAAGTTAACAAGGCAGAGGTGATGGCGGCAAAGTCAAGTGATTTTAAATGCCTGAAACTCGAGGGAAGTTCTGCAGCACGACCCTGGATGTGGAAGTTTTCATCTTCCTGAAAGTGACACGGGTCAGAACATCAGAATCCTACGTTACTCCTGCTGTGATATTTGTTGTTGTTCTCTGCACTGGTAGAGCTGTTTGCTTCCCTGCTACAGACCAACAGCTTCCAGCTATCTTCATAGATAATTGGCAAACCTTCTGGAGGAAACCTGGTCTTGTTAGGAGAGACGGCATCCATCCCACTTTGGATGGAGCAGCTCTCATTTCTAGAAATATGGACACATTTATTAAACCCCTCAAAACATGACTATCCAGAGTTGGGACCAGGAAGCAGAGTTGCAGTCTTACACGCCTCTCTGCAGCTTCTCTCCTCCTGCTACCCCCCAAACCCATCTCCATAGAGACTGTGTCTCTATGGAGATGGGCTGACAAACAGACAAAATCCACAATTAAACTATTACATTAAAGGTCGTCTGTTCTAACCTTTTATGTCAGAAATTCTCCAGAGTCATTGGAGGAGTTTCTGACTGTCCGACCTCACAGTGTAAAACAGCTCGAGCTGGCTGCTGTTGTGAATGGGCGCTTTGTAAATAAAGTGCATTGAAGGTATGCTCTTTGTGTGTAGAGCACCACTCCAGGTTTTCTTATGCAGCGTCTGACCGGCAGCTGATTTGATCGTTTTCACAGACCAAACCCTAACGCCGCTGAGAGCAGCTGGTCGGGGTCATGTTCCTGCAGACACGTGGAAGCTGAGCCCGTCAGTGTCCCAATGAAGTCATCATCATTTATAAAGCACAGCTGACACAAAATGCTGCACACTGGAACTAAATAATAAAAAACATAAAATATACCCAATAAAATAAAAAACAGGTGAGCTCGCTGCTTTCAGGTGACTTCAGATTTGGTTCTAGTTTCATCAGTGTGATGATCTACTCCAGCTTCAGCTGGTTTTTTTTACCTCATGGACAGAGGCCATCAGCTCTAAGCCAACCAGGTTCTACTTCCTGTTTCTGACTTGAAGAGGCGCGACTTTGTCTCATACCCAGCAGTGTGAGGACACAGGTGAGGAGGACAACGGCGGCGAGGCTGAGGCCTTCTGGCAGCAGCGCTGACATCTCCTGGATGCAGCTGCGACGATTTCCATGAAGATCGCACTCGCAGACGGTGACGGTCAGCGTGTTGGTGCTGCTAAGAGGCGGAGTCCCGCAGTCTGAAATCACCACCGGCAGGAAGTAAAGCGGCCGCTCCCGCCGCAGGAACCCGGCCCGCCACGTCAGGACAGACGCCGTGTTGTCTGAGGACAGACAGACAGATCGACGTCATCACCAGCAGCTTTTAAGGTGGAACACAGAGCGCTATTTAAGGGGGTGCCATGCCAAGCAAAGAACTAAAGACGTGTGGGAGGAGCTACAGAAGCTCATGGATGATTGGCAGCTGGAGATCCTGTGAAGGTAAAGTTTTTGCTTTGTGCTAACGGTTAGAAAGAGATGGCACCGCTCAGTGTGCTCGCTGAAACCACGAGGGACAAGCACACACAGGACAACGTCGGACACCGACCGGGCGGTCCGCTGAGCCGACCGGGCGGTCCGCTGAGCCGACCGGTCACACAGCTCAAACCGTCCTCACATAAAGTGTCTCCAGGTGGGAATATTACGGCTAATGGGCGGATCCTGTGTCAGTGCAGGTAGCCACCAGTGAACAACTGCTGGCTGCTAAAGAGACGTGATGTCAGCTTGTTAACTGTTGCAGCACTGAAGTGATCCCCTTACTCAGTTTAAGTTTAAGTGCCCTCATCGTCCTCATGAGCCAATAAACTCGAGACTACCAGCATCACCGACACAGGAGCCTCAACATGTTTTTAGGGCCTTAAACCCTAAATTCAGGCTGGTCCATGAACACCACAGAGCTGCTCTGTTTCAGTGAGTTTTGGTTTTAAGGTGGACTGTACAGTTCTGCTGTACACTGGTTAAGGTGGACTGTACAGTTCTGCTGTACACTGATTAAGGTGGACTGCACAGTTCTGCTGTACACTGATTAAGGTGGACTGCACAGTTCTGCTGTACACTGGTTAAGGTGGACTGCACAGTTCTGCTGTACACTGATTAAGGTGGACTGCACAGTTCTGCTGTACACTGGTTAAGGTGGACTGCACAGTTCTGCTGTACACTGGTTAAGGTGGACTGTACCGTTGTTGTCTCTCAGGATGAAGCTTTGGTTCCAGGCAGCCTTGGCAGCCAAAGAAAACAGGAAGTGATGTCCATTCTTGGCTTCATCCAAATCCACGGCGCTCAGCGTCACAATGATCTAAAGGTCAAAGGTCAAACAGAGGCAGAAAATCAGAAGCACATCCAGTCAGCAATGCTCATGTGACCTGAGATGGGACTTCTGGATCCATCTCAGTAGCAGATTACAGAGATTTCACAGACGATGCTCATTAAATAACAGATATCAGTGACATCACAGCAGCTGTATTTACCTGTCTGTCTACACACCTGCTCACTCGCTCACCTTTCTGCGAACACCTGTCTGTGAGCCACAAGTGGGCCTCACCTGTCCCGGCTGGGCGTCCTCACAGATGAATGTCTGGTACTCGACGGGAAAGCTCGGAGCGTTGTCATTGACGTCTGTCACAGAGACCAGAACCACGGCTTTGCCCACCTGAGAGTGATCCACTGAGACACACACACCTGTCAGACACACCTGCTGCTCGCAGGAAGACAAACGGATGTCATGTGACTTACAGCTCTCTGTGGCGAGCACAGTGATGTTGTGCAGAGCGCTCAGCTCTCTGTCCAGACGTCTGCTCGTCCGGATCACGCCTGATTGTCTGTCAATGTCAAAGTAGTTCTCCACGTCCGACTTCCTGTCGATGGCGTACCTGCAGAGGAGCACAGGTGTTGTCTTTGCGTTGTGGTGTAAGTGTGTTTGCAGTGATTTTACCGCCTCGCGTCTTACCTGATGGGACAATTTGAGGCGTCGGGGTCGTGAGCTGAAACCGATCCCACCTCAGTTCCCACCGGCGCTGCCTCTGAAACCGCCATCTGGCTGACGCGGGGGGAAAAATACGGAGGCTCGTTCACGTCCTCCACCTGCAGCCGAACTGTCGCCACGTCGCTGAACGGCCCGGCTGACAGAAAGCGGGTGTCCATGTAGCGATTGGATGCCTCGACGCGTAAAGTGTAGCTGGTCTTGGTCTCAAAGTCCAGAGTCTGAGGAGGAGGGAGGACATCACAGGTGCCTTTGAGTGCAGGCTGGTCTCCCTGGAGATTCGAGTACTTCTGAACATTAGCGTGACAAAAACGCCACGATGCATTAACTATGTTTCTGAAGCGCCGTGGATGCTCCGACAGAGCTGAGCCGCCATTCACGTTTATTATCCCGCTGACAGCACAGATGTTTGAGCCTTCATGGGAATGGAGGCCAGAGCTATGACAGCGTCTGTGCACCACTGTCCAGCTTACAACGTTAGAAACGTAGCATTGGCAGCAAATAGAACTACAGCGTAATTATGAAGAGAGCTGCGAGTCAGACGAGAACACGGCTCTCCAACGTAAAAACCTCAGGAGCTTATTTCATCGACAAACTCAAACCAGTGAAGCTACCCGGGTGTTTCTGCCGTCTCACACATCCTCTCTTTGCTGGTGTTTTCTCTGCTAAAGAACAGAAATCATATCCTGCTGCATTTAGTGTTCATTAACATGAAATTTACCGGTAAGAGAAAGTTTATCAAACTATGATGCTGAATAAAGTCACAGCACAGAAGCTGCTCTCATCAATGTGTTAAAAGATGGAAACAGACCCTGTTACACCTCAGTACAGGTCAGACTCAGAGGTGTGCTTCTTAGACAGGTAGAGGGCAGGAACTAGCTCCTCGTGGAGGCGTCAGTCCTCCATTATGTCATGAATGCAGGTGGGTTACACACACGAGTTGGCTGCAGCCACTTTAACAGAGACAAGCCTGAGATGTTTTATGTGTCCAGCAAGAGCTGAGAGGCTTATTCGTGTGTACAGGGATGACGATGCTCTACTTACTGGCTGCTCTGAGGCTGGAAAGACGACTGCAGTTAGAAAACAGCACATCACTCCAACTCCCTGTCTTGGCTTCCAAGAAGTGTTGCTAATGGTTTAAAAGTCGGAGGATGGCTCAGGCCCGGATGTATCTGACTTCATATCAGCAGGGCTTTCAGTTAGACACGGTGAGATGACATTTATCTGCTGCGCTGCCCGCCGCTGGAGCCGCCGCTGGGGCCACCGCTGGGGCCGCCGCTGGGGCCGCCGCTGGAGCCGCCGCTGGGGCCGCCGCTGGGGCCGCCGCTGGAGCCACCGACACATGGAGGCCAGACTGACCGAAGCTGGAAATCTATCTACTTTTGTTCTCCTTTGTAAATCATGTTACTGGGTTAAATAAACTAGCGAGGCCATCAGTAAAACGTGGTCATGTGATTATGTGAAGGCGACACCCACATTTATTCTGATTGTGCTGGCACAGACACGACTGCTGACAGAGAGGAAACCTTTATCTGAGCGATGAATCTAAAATCAGAACAATAAAAAATGTCATCTGCAAGAGACGCAGCGAGCTAAATTTAAACAGCTGTGAGCAGCTGCCGAGCAGCAGGGACGTCCTCTGGGAACGCCGCCGGCACGCGATGATGCAACGATCACAGGGACGCGGAAGAGTTCACAGTGGACAGAAACATCAGAACCAAACACTGGAGATTTCTGTGACCTACAAACAATCCAGAACCTTGATCAGGATGACCAGTCCTTCCTGTGTGTGGGGGTCCGTGAGCATCCGGAAGGTTCCCAGTCCATCCCCGTCCAGGATCCTGTAGTCCATCTCAGCGTTTGGACCCGCGTCCGCATCCAGAGCTTTGATCTTCGCGACCACCGCTGACACCAGTGTGGATTCTGGGACGCTGAACTGGTAACTCTCTGTGGGTCACAGAGAAGCCTGAATGAGTGCCTGCAGCGCCCCCTTCAGTTCAGTTCAATTCAATTCAATTCAATTCAATTCAATTCAATTCAATTCAATTCAATTCAATTCAATTCAATTCAATTCAATTCAATTCAATTCAATTCAATTCAGTTCAGTTCAGTTCAATTCAAATCAATTCAATTCAATTCAGTTCAATTCTTTACTGTCTCTGGGGAAGTTAGTGCAGCAGCAAGCGCAGCCACAGCCGGGTACGTGTTGTGAACAGGACCCAGAAGCAGGGAGAGGTCAGGTGGACAAAAAAACGAGCCTTTATTTGGTTGGTGGCAGGAGACAACCATGAAACCTATCAGAGACTATGGTGGGGATAACAGACGACCCGACAATGAAACACAGAAAACAGAGGACTCAAATACACAGGAGGTGATCAGGGGAAGTAGGAACACATGGAGAAACAGCTGACACTAGGGGGAAAGTCACAATGAACGCACCAGACTCTTTCAAAATAAAACAGGAAACATGACGTAGACATGACAACACAATACACAGCCCTAAAACACATAAAAGACAAGAAACAGAATTTAAAAAAACTCATGAGACAGATGATAATAATCAACTAAACCTTAAATAAGAATAACAAAGGAACTTATCATACAACCTTAACATAAGAGACTCAAAAATACAAAATAAAGCGCTGGGTCAGAGAGGCAGCCCGTGACCAGTGCAACAATGAGAACAAACAAAACAATAACAAAAAGCCACAAGACATTTATTTTCCATTGGTTGCAGTCGGGATAAAAGAAACCTCACAGGCACTCTAAACAACGGCCAGAGGGCAACAAGTCAAGCTCAGTGTGAAGTGGATGGTTCAAACGGTTAACCGAATGAGGCTTCCTCAGCACATGCTTGTTATAAATGGTCAAAAGCCCGTCTTGCCAAACGCCCTGAGAGTTTTTACCCAAAGTCCCAACTGACTCCTGCTCTTCAGAGTCATGTAACCAAACCAAGCAGATAAATGATTCAATAACATGTCTGTAAAACAAGGACAACATTTCAGACATTAAAAGATCGAATTTGCCTTAAAAAGAAGAGTTTTTGCTGAACTCGTTTGGTAGTGGCATCAGCATGAGGCTCAAAACACAGTTTGTGGTCAAGAACAACCTTAAATACTCGTAACACTCTCAGGACATCGTGTTGGAATAAGGTCACGACGCTCTGCAGGCTCACTGTTAAAAGTCCAGCCGGCAGAGGGAGGAGCTGTGATTTCTAAAGAAACTCTGTTAGGTTTGAATCCAGAAGGACAGGATTGGGAGAGAGTCAAACATCAATGAACAGGTGTTAACAGGACGCTCTCAGGTGAGACTCACTGCGGGGGAAGCGAGGTGGGTTGTCGTTGACATCAGTCAGCATCACAGTGACCGTTGTGGTTCCTGACAGACCTCCCATCTGACCAATCATGTCTTTGGCCTGGATGACCAGCAGGTAATGGTCCCGCAGCTCCCGGTCCATGTCGGGCAGGGCTGTACGCACCACACCTGCAGATAGGTGAGACATTAGTGCAGTCTGAAGGCGAGCATGAGCGCCCACATGACAAACATTGTGACATAATCAACATGACGCATTCATAATTGATCCACGTGCTGACATTAAAAAGGTCACAGGTGTTGTGCAGCGCCGACACAAACCGAGGTGACATCATGTGGCCTCATTTACGAACAGTAAATAAAGCGGCTTCAGGCGAAGAGGCCGAAGCTGCTTTAATCCGCTTTAATCTGCTGCAATCTGACTACATCTGATGTGTGAAGCAGCAAAGGAGGATTCAGAGAGGAGGCGTGACCGTGACCACCACGAAGGTGGTTACGTACAACTCTGCAAGGCTCATGTGTAAAGGCAGCCATGGTCTGTAGCAGTTTAATACTCGACTGGTCGTGGCGTCACCGAGTGCTCTCTGTCTGCGTTTCACAGCCACACGCTCACCTGACTTTGGCTCCACAGAGAAATATGGCTGCCCCTGCAGGATGCTGTAAACCAGGTGGGCGGAGTTTCCATAGGTTGGATCATCGGCGTCTGTCGCCACCACGGTCAACACAGACGTACCTGTACAAGATCAAACTTTATTCAAACAGGGAGCGCTGCTCGTAGAAACGCTGTCAAACCTAAATTTGGATTTGCTCTGAGAAGGTGTCTCCATAAAACATCTCCAAACCGAGGGAACTAGTGAGCATGTGCAATGGGACCAACAACAGGAGACTCACCTGGAGGACAGAAAACCTATCCAGGTCTCCAGGTTTCACAACAAGAACCTGCTCAGCTCTGGTTTGTACATTGCCTGTTCAACCTTTCACATTAAAAGCCTGCATGACATCAGGTTTTCACATTACGAGCAGAAGTCTATGAAAATGGCTCCTGCTTGTTGAATCCCTGCTGATCTAATTCACGCTCAGCTGAGGTGACTTCAGTGCAAACGAGTGGACTGTAAAAAGCTCCACTCAACATGAAATGTTCACGCGGGACTATGTGGAGACAAAAGCTGATTCTGGACTCACCTGCAGGGGACCTCTCAGCCACCCGGGCCACGTACGGTCCATCCAGGAACTTGGGCTCGTTGTCGTTGATGTCCTGGACCTTGATGATGAACTGGGACTCGGGTTCGAGCGGCAGGTTGGTGTTTCGGTCTCGAGCCTGAGCTCTCAGTGTGTAGTACGCCTGCTGTTCCCGATCCAAGCTTTTGGTGGTGTGTATGTCTCCGGTGTCCTCATCAATGGAGAAGATGGACATTGCTCCTTCGCCGCTCAGGACGTACCTCACCTGTCCGTCACCTTTATCCAGGTCAGAGTGGAGCTGCAGGAAACCAGTTGAGTACAACAAACATTTCTTATTGTTATTATTGAGGAAATGAACCTTCGAAGATGGAGCTCGCCGTGAAACAGTCAAAGATGGAGATGTAATGTTCTTGGAAAAGTCCTAATCCAGTACCCAGAAGAACTTCCTGATTAAAGTTTGTCATATTTTTAATCCACTTTAGATCCAGTAGAATTACCGCTAGTTTTATGTTTCTTAATTTTGTTTATTCATTATTGGTTTCTGTTTGGCCTTCTGGGTCTGGGACATGCTTAAAGGTCTCATCCAAAACAAAAGTACTATGATGAACTGCTGCTGGGAACAAAAGTGAGTTTCTGTTCTGGTTCAGAGACACTTCAAATCTGCTGCAACAAAGCTGCACAGAAACATCTGAACCCCACATCTATGATGCAGAGCCTGGACGTAGGCCCGGACCGGTACGGGCCCCTGCATGGGCCCCTGCATGGGCCCCTGCACGGGCACCTGGACGGGCACCTGGACGGGCCCCTGCATGGGCCCCTGCACGGGCACCTGCACGGGCACCTGGACGGGCCCCTGCACGGGCACCTGGACGGGCACCTGGACGGGCCCCTGCATGGGCCCCTGCACGGGCACCTGCACGGGCACCTGGACGGGCCCCTGCACGGGCACCTGGACAGGCCCCTGCACGGGCACCTGCACGAGCACCTGGACGGGCCCCTGCACGGGCACCTGCATGGGCACCTGCACGGGCACCTGGACGGGCACCTGGACGGGCCCCTGCACGGGCCCTGGCCTGGAGCCGTCATTTAGACTAATCTGTAAATCTACAGTTCGTACCTTTCCGATGTAGAGCGGCTCGTCTCCCGTGTACTCCTCCAGGACGAAGAACTGGTTCCACACCCAGCTTCTCCTCCTCCTGCTCTGGGTGGAGTAGACACCCGCTCCTCCTCCTCGTGTTCTTCCTGACACCTGAAGGAGCGCCACAGAGTTCAGCGTCATTGCCCCGCAGCCGGACGTCTCCCACAGGGAAAGGATGATTGCAGTGAGCATGCTCGGGAGACGCAGGAAGTTCATCTCTGAGGTTAACAGGCGTGCCCAGCAAAAAGATGTGAGTGGCAGGAGCTGCTGGCGGGATTGTTTGAGCCAAAGAGAAGGAAAGTTTACGGTAAGCACCTGTCTTTTAATATTGATGATGTCATTAAAACCTATCAGGGCGTGAATGAGTTCTCAGCTCACTTTGAATTTTTAATAAAATCCTGAGACGAATGAATCAAAATGTAACTGAATAGAATAGAATAGAATAATCCTTTAATTGTCCCACAAGGGGAAATTTGGTTGTAACTGTCAGTCGTGTTCCAATAATCAGTTTGGTAACGTTACTGCTCAGTTTGAAGGATTTATCTCAGAGTGCTGCTGCAGAGCATCTCTTTATGTTACCCTCTGAACTATGAAGCAAACGTACAACGTTGGAGAAGTGTGATTATAGAAACATATTTTAGCCCAGTTTAAAGGATTTTGTTAATCTGAAGCTCCTCTTCATCCCGTTAAATCTGCTCCAGTAATCTGAAAACACTCTCCTCACTCTTAAATCTGCTGTTTTTGCCAACTCTGACCTTAAATACACAAACCAGCAGTCTTACCTTCCAGCTGCTGACCGTCCCCTGTGGATCTGTAGATGATGATGACTGATTATTGATGAAAGAGCAGCAGCAGCTCCGACGCTCTATCCCTCTCTGCCACTCTCTGTCTGTCACACAAACCCCGCTCCCTTTGAGGACTAGGGGGTGTTAGGCTCCGCCTCATCAGCGGGGGGGGGGGAGGAGTCAAATGACTTGGACCGAGGACGGCAGCTTCTTCATGTGTTGTTTTAATGAACATCTTCTCAGTGCTCCTCAAGCCTGAACACTTGTAATGAGGACAGAGATGGAGCACAAACGTTATCCCTGCAACCCTTCAGGTTTCCTCAGCTCACCGTCATGCAACATTTTCTCCTCCCATTACAAAAATCTTCATCGTCTGAAACTCCTCCTGCTCCTGATCCTCACAGTTTCTCGCTGACATTGACAGAGACATTTTTGGAAGAGATCATTTTTAATAGGAACAAGTTCCTAACAAGGATAGATCACAGCAAAGCATTCCTCAAACATGTTCATTTAAGTGCTGTATGTTTATCCCAGTACAGCTTTGTATGACTCACAGTTCAAAACGATCCTTCTGATACTGACTCTCCACTCAGTTTCTTCTGACTGAAGGTTTGGACAGGTGGGTGGGGCTGCTGTGCCTGAGATACATAAAGATGCTGTTACTCTCGCTTTAATTTGAAAATCCAGCACTGAAACAGGAGAAGCTGAAGCTCTGACAGACTCTCCTCTCACTCACAGGGGAGGCTTCAGATCAAAACTCAAAGCTTAAACACAAAACAATGTTCAGAAAGTTGAATTAAAGGGCATCAGGGCCTGTTATTGATTACTGACTGATGTGTGATTAATCAGACTGTGGATCAAATGACTGGAGGTGTGAAGAGATCGTGATGGAGGACTTTCCTTTTTGCTAAAGCATATAGTTAGGGCTGGACCAGGTGACCCTGAATCCTCCCTTAGTTATGCTGCAATAGACGTAGGCTGCCGGGGATTCCCATGATGCACTGGGTGTTTCTTCTTCACTCACTATGTGTTAGCAGACCTCTCTGCATTGAATCATATCTGTTATTAACCTCTGTCTCTCTTCCACAGCATGTCTTTTATCCTGTCTTCCTTCTCTCACCCCAACCAATCACAGCAGATGGCCCCGCCCCTCCCTGAGCCTGGTTCTGCCGGAGGTTTCTTCCTGTTAAAAGGGAGTTTTTCCTTCCCACTGTCGCCAAAGTGCTTGCTCATAGGGGGTCATATGATTGTTGGGTTTTTCTTTGTATCTATTATTGTAGGGTCTACATTACAATACTCTCCACTCCACCTAACTGTTGTAGCAAACGGGTGGAGTGGAGAGAGTGTGGACCCAAATGCAAACACTGGCAATGGACTTGAAAACACACCTTTTGTTGAGGCAGAACAAACACAGCGCAGTACGATGACTACACTGACATCATCCTGTAAACAGGAAGGAAACTAGAAACAAGTATAAACAACTTTAAAACCTTGAGATGTAAAAACTGAAAAACAGGAAATGCGCTGAAATACGTAGATGATCTGGCAACAAACAGAGGAACACAAGGGCTTAAACACACAACTGACCCCTCTGAAGGGAAGCAAAACTGAAAAGTAAAACAGGAAACGTGAGGCAGGCACTCGAGACTGTCAAAGTAAAACAGGAAACATGAGACAACTTAACTGGATCAGACATGACACAAGGAACTCAGGGGAAGCACAGAGACAGGAATGTAGAGACTAGAAACTAAATAACAATGAAATCAAAGACTGTTCATAATTCACACAAAATGCTGGTCACAGACCCCGGACCATGACGAATAAGGACTGATAAAGGTCTGAAGGAGCTCTGATGGGCTCCTGCAGGGCCCAGTGTGAAGATGCTCCTTTGACATTTACAGCAGACAGCAGGAAATAAGAATAAATAACATAAAAGCTGCAGGAAGTCCAAATCAGAGCTGAAGAAGAACAAACCACAGGGAACTTTTCTGTTGAGCCTCGTTTCCAAACTACCGTCCTACCTGTGCTCATCACCTGTCTGAGTGATCACTGCTCTCGGTCAGCTGATCAGTTACTGGAAATGAACCAGTACATTTTTCTGAGCTACTTGAGTAAACAGAGAGAGAGAAAGAGAAAGGCTGACTTTGTCTACTGAGTGGGAGTCTGCCTGCAGGAGCTGCCACAAGATTTTATCAAGCTTAAGTCAAACATCCCAGGAAGTCTAACACCACGTCACCTTCATCAGCATTAACCTCTTCATCTTCTCATGTCGGTCTCAGCAGCTCAACAGCAGATCAAACTCTGCCGTGGTTCATCTGCAGGTTTATGACTCAGCTCACAGGACAGCTGTTTATATTTAGAGTGAGAAGACGTGTGTTTCCACCTGGAAAAGCCAGGAACTGAGCGATGACAGTGCTGCACAGTTTAAAGCTTGCTGAGGCTGTTGTTATGCTGTTGTTAAGTGGACTGACTCAGAGGTCAAAGGTCAGTACTGCAAGGTAATAGGTACCTAATGTGAATCTTCCGTGATTGGAGCAGAATACAGTGCGTCTAAAGGGGTGGGGGCGGAGCCACAGAGACCCACGAGTCTCAGGTGTTCTGATCTGTGACAGCCTGCAGCTGCTCTGAGCTCAGGTGTTCACAGGAAGTGAATCAAGTGCTACTGAGGTCAACACACACACACACACACAGAAACACACACAAAAAAACACTACAGCATGAAACCGTGACATCAGTGAGAGGACAGCTGATGTCACCAGCACCGGGCAGAGAGCATGCTGGGAAACATCTCCTCGCTGTGCTAAGTGGAGCGGAGGACAAGCTGATTGTTTCCAGAGATAAACAAGTCCTGCAGACAAACAAGAGCTCACAGCTGAGCTCTGCAGGTTTGACTTAAGGACACAGTTCAAAGCACAGCAGAGTTACTCAGGTGTCAACAAAGGGTCCTACGTCTGCTTCAAACTTAGATTCACACAGGCCCCGACGCTTCAGTTCACATTTATTTGAACAACAAGATGAACAGACACAGAGAGAGGTGACACAAACAGCCAAGAACAGACAGGTCAGCAGAACGAGGTCAGTGACTCCATCGTCTGTGCTGATGATGCAGAGATTCATGAAGCAGAGCTCAGAGGTTGGTGATGTTCATACCTCAGAGCTGTGGACCACGCCTGAATACCATCAACATGAGCACAGCTCATCCACAAACAGCAGAGCATCATCATCATCACTTTTATTCATAAAGCACAGTGCTGTAGATTTGAACTAAATAATAAAATTACATAAGATATAAATAAATGCTAAATAAAATAATTAAATAAATCACACAAAAAAAATTCCATCTCAGTTGACTAAGAACAATTTTCTCTAAAACCTTGGAAAGTAAAGGCATCTTGGAAACAGGCCTATAATTAGCTAAGACTGTGTGAAGGTTTCCTAAGCAGCGGCTGCATGTTTGAAATGTGCAGAAACCAGAGGACAGACTGCCCTGGAGCAGCTGAAGCTGAAAGACTGACACAGTGGACACAACAACAACAACAACAACAACAAGAACAAACAAGAACAAGAACAAGAACAACAACAACAACAACAAGAACAAACAAGAACAAGAACAACAACAACAACAACAACAACAAACAAGAACAAGATCAAGAACAAACAAGAACAAGAACAAGAAAAACAACAAGAACAACAACAAACAAGAACAACAACAACAACAAACAAGAACAAGAACAAGAACAAGAACAACAACAACAACAAACAAGAACAAGAACAAGAAAAAGAACAACAACAAGAACAACAACAAACAAGAACAACAACAACAACAAACAAGAACAAGAACAACAACAACAACAAGAACAAGAACAAGAACAAGAACAACAACAAACAAGAACAAGAACAAGAACAAGAAAAAGAACAACAACAACAACAACAACAAACAAGAACAAGAACAAGAACAACAACAAACAAGAACAACAAGAACAACAAGAACAAGAACAACAACAACAAACAAGAACAACAACAACAACAAACAACAACAACAACAAACAAGAACAAGAACACGAACAAGAACAAGAACAAGAACAAGAACAAACAAGAACAAGAACAAGAACAAGAACAAACAAGAACAACAACAACAAACAACAACAACAACAAACAAGAACAACAACAACAACAAACAAGAACAACAAGAACAAACAAGAACAACAACAACAACAACAACAACAACAACAAACAACAACAACAACAAACAAGAACAACAACAACAAACAAGAACAAGAACAACAACAACAACAACAACAACAACAACAAACAAGAACAAGAACAAGAACAAACAAGAACAACAACAAACAAGAACAACAACAACAACAACAACAAACAACAACAACAACAAACAAGAACAACAACAACAACAAACAAGAACAACAACAACAAACAAGAACAAGAACAACAACAACAACAACAAACAAGAACAGGAATGAGAACTGTGAAGTGCTTCCTGCTTCCTGTCACAGATTCCCACTGTGAACTCGCCGTGGTCTCCACCTACAGACAAAGAAGAACTGATAGGGCTTCAGTGTGTTTAGTGCTTGTCAGTGTGAATTGTTAAATATTGTCATTTTTATGTTTGCCATTTGTACATTGTTTTAATTCTGTGAAAGGAATTCTTTCTGTCCTCCCCTCCCCAGATTCTTGAGGTTCTAGGTGGGGGGCTGTAGGGCTGTAGTCTTTTATCATCCTTGTGCTTTTGATGTAAGCTTCCTGCGTTTACGACCCTTTGGTCAGCAGGAGGTCTAACACACACACACACACACACACATTCTCACATAACACACATACAGTGTCTTGTCTTTGTAACCAAGGGGGGTTACGTGGGGAAGGTACGTGTTGTAAACTATTGTTTATTGTGTGAACGTTGTCAATAAAAGGGAGCGAGAGGGGGCAGTCGGAAAGGTCATTTTGTGATGTGCTAAGGTACCGACAAGCCTCCCTTGCAAGTAAAAAGATCGATCGCTGTTGCCTTGTCTTTCTTTCATGGGAATAAGTTCTGGGATCAGCGGGGTCTGACTTAGACCCAACAGTGCTTTAAACGCATTTCTGTATAATAAGCTGTGCTGTAACAACACCTGTGACAGGTCTGCAGCTGAAGCTGGAGGCTGCACGGTGACGCAGGACCTCGTCTTATCCGGATACCTTCAAGGTTAAGCTCGGGGCTTCTGGACTGTGAAGGTGGTTCCTTTCTTAACATGGCGATTTACTGATGTTTCCATCACCACCTGCTGACCAATCAGTTCTCCAGAAAATATTGTTGCCATTCCTGAAAGATCCCTCACAGCTCTGTGAAGAGTCGGAGGCTGTTTTTTACTAGTGTGATGTTTTAATAAATAATAATTATTATTTCTGTCCAGTGAGCAGCATGAATCTCTGCTCCTGAAACAGGTCCGCTGCACCGGCTGAGCTCAGATTTGAACCTTTACTGTCAAACAGCAGCGAGTCTGCAGCTGAGAGTGCGCAAAGCTGCGAGGGGAGGCTGTGCAGCCGGCGCCTTAGAAACCAACAGCAGCTCTGAGCGCGCTCAGTGATGAAACCGTTAACCAGAGTTAAAAGGTTTGTTGTGATTAACTGAAGAACTTTTACTGCTATATTTTCATGATCTTTAGAGACTTTTGATAACGTGTGGAGCAGGTGGAGGATCGTTTCTGTGGAGGAGGGGTCATGTGACCTGTGAAATGCCCCTTTGTGATTGGTCAGATGCTGGGTTGGAGATCATCATATACTTCAGGAGAACTTACACCCTGCACTAACCATCAATGGTGCTGCTGTGGAGAGAGTAAGCAGCATGGAGAGCATCCTCACAGCTGCTTCTCTTCCCTCTCTCCAGGACATCTACTGCACCCACCTCACCCAGAAAGCCCTCTGCATCACAGGTGACTCCACCCATTCATCCAACAGCTTCTTCGGTTTGCTGCGATGAGGAAGGAGACTGAAGAGCCTCCCGGCTAGAAAAAGCAGACTGAGAGACTTCGTCCATCAGGCTGTCAGGATGCTGGAGTCTCTCCCTGCTCTCACACATGAAATCTAGACCTGCATCCACCTCTTCCCTCTGACCCCCCAAACATGCAAACTCTGAACCACCACCACCCTTCACTGACTGCCCCACACCATGTGCACACAAACTCTTGGATTGTGTTGGACTCTATAAGATTTTTACTTTTTTATCTTTATGTTGTTTAGTGTCACACTGAGGGCCGTGGTAGCATTGCAATTTCAAATTGATCTGTCCTTGCGGTTTCTGACAATAAAGCTGACTTTGGCTACGTTCACTCTGCAGGTCTTAATGCTCAATTTTTTGATCAAATCTGATTTTTTGTCTGCTCGTTCACACTACAAATAAAATGCGACAGCAAACGTGCTCTAGTGTGAACGCTCAAAGCGGCCGCATGCGCAAAAGACGGCGTCACACACAACGCGCTCTGTTTAGACCCAGAGCAACAGTGTTGTTTGACTGATGGCCTTAATATAAAGACTTATTTACGTTTCCCAGTTTCCTTTAAGTTATAAAGTTATTTTGTTATCTACATTTGGCCTAATAATGATCCTTATTGCTGTTTTAGAGGAGCGGTGCTTCAAAGGATAGCTGCAGATTTCTGTCAGAATCTGCAGATTATACAGAACAAATAAAATGTTCACATTTCTCCAACGTTGTTCCCAACAGTTTCACCGGATGGAAGCGTTCACGATGTCTTCTCCGGCGCTGATAATTGCGTCTGTCTTGTGTCAGTGACGTAAAAGACAGATTTAATGCAACATGACCATCAAACAGCAGCTTTCTAAAACATCAGATATGTATCAGATTCAGTACCACATACGAAAGTGACCCAGATCGGATTTGAGAATTGGATTTGATTGGCTTTCTCCTGCAGTGTGAACGTAGCCGTAGTCTTTAACACCAAAATCTGAGCTCAGACTCTGACACATTTCAGCTTCTCCGTGAACCACGATCCCGACGCCTCGCTGACCTGCTGGAAACTGTTTTTAAACAGGATGTAGGACCTGATGCTTCCAGCTTCAGCATCGCTAATCTGTCATTGTGTGTTTTGCTCAGTGTTCAAACCTTTGGTGTGACTGCAAGTTTCAGATTATTGACTGTTAGAACGTCTGGATGAAAAGCACAACACCAGCATGAGCACACACACACACACACACACACGCACACACACACACACGTACACACACACACACACGCACACACACACACACACGTACACACGCACACGTACACACACACACACACACGCACACACACACACACGTACACACACACACACACGCACACACACACACACACGTACACACGCACACGTACACACACACACACACACACACACGCACACACACGCGCGCACGCACGTACACACACACACACACACGCACGTACACACACACACACACACACGCACGTACACACACACACACACACGCACGTACACACACACACACACACACGCACACACACACACACACGCACGTACACACACACACACATGTACACACACACACACGCACGTACACACACACACGCACGTACACACACACACACACACGCACGTACACACAGACACACACACACACACGCACACACACACACGCACACACACACACGTACACACGCACGTACACACGCACACACACACACGTACACACAGACACACACACACGCACACACACACACGTACACACACGCGCACACGCACGTACACACACACATGCACGTACAGTCAGTGTAACATCAGGTGACAGTTTCAGAGGTTTGGCATTTCAGAGTGTCCTGCTTCAGCCTAAAGGTTGCAGTTCGGGGTGACACACACACACGCACACACACACACGTACACACGCACGTACACACAGACACACACACACACGCACACACACACACACACACACACGCACACACACACACGTACACACACGCACGCACGTACACACACACACACACACACACGCACACACGCACAGTCAGTGTAACATCTGGTGACAGTTTCAGAGGTTTGGCATTTCAGCGTCCTGCTTCAGCCTAAAGGTTGCAGTTCGGGGTGACACACACACACGCACACACACACACGTACACACGCACGTACACACACACACACACACACACGCACACACGCACAGTCAGTGTAACATCTGGTGACAGTATCAGAGGTTTGGCATTTCAGCGTCCTGCTTCAGCCTAAAGGTTGCAGTTCGGGGTGACACACACACACGCACACACACACACGTACACACGCACGTACACACACACACACACACACACGCACACACGCACAGTCAGTGTAACATCTGGTGACAGTTTCAGAGGTTTGGCATTTCAGCGTCCTGCTTCAGCCTAAAGGTTGCAGTTCGGGGTGACACACACACACGCACACACACACACGTACACACGCACGTACACACAGACGCACACACACACGCACACACACACACACACACACGCACACACACACACGTACACACACGCACGCACGTACACACACACACACACACACGCACACACGCACAGTCAGTGTAACATCTGGTGACAGTTTCAGAGGTTTGGCATTTCAGCGTCCTGCTTCAGCCTAAAGGTTGCAGTTTGGCGTGACACACACGCACGCACACACACACACGCACACACACACACGTACACACACACACGCACACGCACGCACACACACACACACACGTACACACACACACACACACACACACGCACACACACACACGCACACACACACGCACACACACACACGTACACACACACACGCACACACACACACGCACACACACACGCACACACGCACAGTCAGTGTAACATCTGGTGACAGTTTCAGAGGTTTGGCATTTCAGCGTCCTGCTTCAGCCTAAAGGTTGCAGTTTGGCGTGACACACACGCACACCATAAGGTGGTCACCAGCTGACAGGAAGTGACATGACTTCATGTCTGGGATGCAGCTGATTAAAACGTATTGACACACATAAATAAATAAACCTTGATAGTGACGGTGTGACATCATCGGTGTCTCTAAACTCAGTCGTCACAGATTCATGTTTCCTGCTGTGTACGGGTAGGGGATTCAAGACCCTATTGGGAACACTCCCACAGGGATGACCCTCACAGATGGTCCTCATGTGTATACTCGATCTCTATAGTAGCAGCTTATCTACCACCAATTTATTCCACCACTTTTGCACCATAAATCTAAAAATGCTGTACGTGTTGGTACTAGGGATGTAAGAAATATCTCCATATTTTGTGTTGTCATACTGAATCAATGTTCAAAAGCAGCGTTTTGGTATTTTCGTTGAGAACGTCCATCCATTTATTGTTTATTTCTTATTTCTGTGTGGTGCAACCGCTAGTTGTTGGCAATTGTCACCACCTTCACTCTGATGGATCCCTGGCTAGTTTGTCAAACCAGATAAGTAGAACAGTGGATGTGTGACAAATAGTGCTAGCTCACTGATGACTGAAGAGGACAGGATGCAGCAGCAGTAAGGCAGTAAAGACTATGACACGAGCTATGCAGTCTGTAAAATCTGCACCGCCAGGGTCAAATACTCAGGTAACACGACATTTTTGCGATGTATCTAGACACCAGATCGACATAGCATCAAATGCTAACTTTAAAATGAGACAGGTGATCCTATGCAACAGACAACAGAAGAAGTTCACTTTTGGAAACTAGCAGTAATTTTAGCTCGTGCAACCAAAATAAAGCAGTCAGTACTTTATTTGCAAAGACATGTTGTGCTGTGGAGAATAAAGGATCTTGTAATATGATTTGTTATGAAGTAACAGTAGGTTAGCAGCGTTTTGACCACCAGGGGGCAACAGTGTTTTTCTTTATGACCCAGTTCCGGTAATAAAAAGATGACTGCGAGGTCAAAATAGTCTCCGTGGGTCCTTACCGCTTGGAACATCACACGATTAAAACGCCCCGTTACACCATTCCTTCCCAACTGTCACGGTTTGGCAGGGCAGACCGTGGGGATGTGGGGAAAGAGGATTTTTACTTGGATGAATCCTTTAAGCTGTTTCATTTGGATTTATTTCTGTGTGAAAGTTGCAGAGAGCATTTTTTAAATATTATTTTAAAATCAAAGTACTCAATAAGTAAGAGCTCAATGTTACATTGTTTACATATTTTTCATGTTAAACAGAAGAGTTGATTTTTCATGAACGTAGTTTTTGATTGACTTCTGATACGGCAGATGTGAACTTGTCCACGTACCCCTCAGTTTCATTTTAAGCACTTCACAGTTTCGACTGTTTACTGTGAGTTTTCCTACAATTAAATTCAGTCTTAACGTAATATCGTCTGGCTTTTAGTATTGCCTCCCCTGTACTGTCATACATGCTGCATATTCTTGCCACTACACACCCAGTGTTGCTGCTGTCGCTATCGTGTGTGCTCGCTGTTCTTTAAATAACCCGAGCCCAGTTCCTTGTATGTGCAAACATACTTTTGTCATTTTAAATTATGCAGAGCAGAGTCGATGCGGATCACCTTTTCCTTTTCTTTTCAGAGCTTAAAGAACAAATGACGATTTGAAGCAAAATGTAAACTTTTTATATTTTAAAAACTTAAAACTTCTTTTCACAAACAGTTTAAAAACAGTTTTTAAAAAGGTTAAAACATCTGACTAAAAACTTCAGTTCCATCAGTTATTGATCCTTGCTGGTGATGTCATGTGGTCACCACTTGTAGTATTTGCAGTCATGTGATCTGCCTGGCAGCAGCAGCATCCACGGTGGTTATGGGCTGCAGATCTTTCCACGGATCCTGCATCATAGACGGGCTGAAGTATTTCTGCACGGGCGCGTCTGAAGACTGAAAACAGACAGCAGTTATGACACGTTTAAAACACGTCACACACGTCTCTCACATGTCCCAGTTTGATTGAAGAACTTCGGTCACAAATCTCTCTAACGGAGGCAGCTTTGCAGGAAGTTTTGGTTTAACAGCTCTTTATTAAATCACTACATCTGCTCCTGTCTGCTCTGACCCCCCCTCCCTGAAACCTCTGCCTGTCCTCTGTCCTCAGGTGGACGACCTCCTGCTGATCATGAACCCCCCCCCAAGACAAAGAAGAGTTAGTAAATCAATCAGTGAGAAGTGTCACCTGAAATCGATCTTATTAATGATCAGGCTGACTTATGAATGACTCACGGATCATCTGTACCGATCAGGCTGCCAGTTTTGGTCCAGCCTCGGATCCTTACCTTGAAGTTCGGAGCTGAAGTCGGACTGAGGGACTGTGGCCGCCGGAAACCGTCCCCTCTGCGCCGCATCGGACCGCCGAAACCGCGCGAGCCGCTGCCGAACGCGGCCGGAGAATCTCCGAACCCCCGGGAACCGTTTCCGAACCCGGCTGGAGATCCGTCTCTGTATCCTCGATTAGAACCCGGAGAGTAGCCTGGAGATCCCGGAGAGTAGGGGGAGTAGCCCCGCGAGGAGCCTCTGTATGGGGAGCGGGGGAAGCCCCAGCCGGACGGCGGTCGTGGAGCTCCGGGACTCCGCTGATGTCTGTCTGGAGCGCGGAACATGTGAGCGGGTAAAGAGCGACAAAGAGCGGGACAGGAGAATCAAACTGCTGCCACAGGACGACGAACAACACAACAAAACACCAGGAGGCCGGAACCGGAAACACAGCTTTCAGCTCCGCCCACAGACTGCAGCGCCGCTCAGCGGACCGCAGGGTGAACTGTTCATATCCGTGTAAAGCAGGGGTCTGCAATCTTTAACACCCAAAGAGCCACTTGGACCCGGTTTCCACGCAAAAGAAAACTCTGGGAGCCGCAAATACTTTGTGAAATCTAAAATGAAGATAACACTGCATATATTGTTTTTTACTTTTATGCTTTCTGTGAACAACTAAAGTAAGTAAAGTTTATGTATTAAGCGCTTTTCACAGACAGGCAGTCAGAAAGCGCTGTACACAAATATTAAAATAAACAATACAATCAACAGACATTATACACAATGTAAAAGATCAAATGTAAATAATGTAAAGAATATAAAATACGTAGATCAACAAAAGGCTTGTTTGAAAAGTTTTAACTGCTTTTTAAAAGAATCCACAGAGCAACTGTGCTGCTTATGAACTCCATGAAGTGCTACAGAGAAAATTACATTTTATTTATGTAATTAACACATTTTGAACTCTTAAAGAAATATAACCAAAGGAAAGCTGAACTAAAATGATCCAGCAAACAAAAACTGTTGTGAGCCACCCTCATATCTCCTTTGGGCTTTTGGAGCCTTGACCTGACTTTTAAAAAGTAATTGGAAAAAAAGCTCTATGCTGCTAAAAAATGAAAAATAGATATTTGCAAAATTCTGCCTAAATATGTATTTTACCTGGTTAATGTGTGTGGGGGGCGTGGTCTGCAGCGCCGCTTGGAGGCGGACGCACCTGAGCTGCACCCGCAATCACGCCTCGCCGCCTTAAAGTCTGCGCTCTCTCTGCTGTTGTGTGTCGGACTGTGAGCTGAAAAGCTACAGACGGCTGTGTGCGCACAGCAACCGTGTGAAAAGTGGTCAATAAAGAGATGCTGAAAAGCAGCGGGTCTGCCATGCAGTGAAAAAAAGGCACTGGCCATCTCTTGGATTTATGTAAGCATCTTGCATGTATTTAACACAATTGCCTCATGTTTTAAAGATAAATGTAACCATATAGTGTAAAAACTACATGATATGCAGAAAGGGTGTATTAAATTGTTCATATCATGTTCAGGTGAAGTAAGTCAGCAACGTTAAATCTCGTGAAACCACGCGTGATTTCATCTCGCGGGCTTTGGATCGTGGTTCAAAAAAGGCATCCATCTCAGTCAAGTCGAGCAGCCAACTCTACGTTTTTGGTATGTCTTGATTTTTTGAATTAATATTTACCATATTTCAGCCAAATGTAGTTAAACGTCTAGAGTGTCGCCATGTCACATGCTAAAAAAGAGCCGTTAGCTTATTTGCTGTTTTATCTGTTGTCAAAGAATTGGCGCTTTTTCATTTGAATTTGTCTTTGGCACAAGAGCCGTAATATCACATTAAACCTAATTATGAGGCACTCATAACATAATTTGGTTTTCTGTGTGAATAGATTTGCCAACTGACTCTTCAGTTACGTTGTGTATTTACTGCACCGTGGTGTTAGTGAGATTTTGGACATTGAACAGCTTTAGCTAATATCATTAGCGGCATTATGCTAGCTTACATCCCTACCCCTCCTGCCCTCACCTGCTGTCCTTTTGTTTCTGTTTTTTTTTTTTGCTGCACATTGAGAGACGACCTCTATTCTGCATTTCACCAGGAGTCAGCTGATGGATTGTGGGTTCAAGGTGTTATGGTAAGAAAGTATATTCTATTTTCGCTTAAGGTTTCTGTAACTTAATTATAATAGGTTTTGTATAATTATTAGGTGCATGCATACACCAATAGACCACCCTATTAATACAACTGAGAAATCCAAAATCTGCCTTAGGTTTAACTTATACCTGTATGTATTGTCAGAAAGGTGATTACTGGACTCACATTAATGCACACTTGAACTAAAATGAGGTTGTAACTTGTGGGTTGTTGGGTTGCAAATCAGAAACAAACATCTTTAGATTTTTTTAATCCCATAAGATCTGGAAACACAGTTTTTATTCAACAAAACATTACTGATTAACCAAGCACAGTGCCTGCTGTTATTTCAAAAATAATTTTATGTCATTTCAGATAAAATGCAGCATTCCAGTGCATCCCAAACATGCCTTTACAGTCAAGGTTTCTTACGGAGCTGAGTTTCTCTCTGACAGTCTGCTGAAAGTGTTTGCAAAGTGATCGGGGGAACAGGGCACAAAGCTAAAGGATGTAGCTGCCATGATGACAGTAAGAACTTTAAAATTCTTTAACTACAAAGTGTATATGTATTGCATTAGGTCAGTAAAAGAATTTTATGCTGCATCCATTGAAACAGTCAACTATTACCTGTGAGTACTGATTCCACTGAAAGGATGCCATAATTTTCATCATGCATTTACTTGCCCACTGAGAAAAATTTATCTTTTTTTAAAAATATATGTTCTGGAAACTATATATCCATAAAGTTGATGTCAAACAGGAATTTTTGATATTGCTTTGTAGATGCTGGTGTTGCATGTTTACTGGTTTAAAAAGTCAAGAGTTTTTGTCTGGGATCATTTTCTTCTGTGCTACTGAAAAGTTCACAAATCTCTGTTTTCTTTGCTATAATACTTTAGGATGACATTAATGCTCAAAGGGAGTCCCTCATCAAAGTGCTCCGCATCTGTGTGAAAGACAATTGCAACATCTTGGTGCAGGAGTTCATGGTGAGTGTTTTATGAGTAGATTGTGGCTTTGCAACATTTAAAAATGCATTTAGTTATCCACTTGATCCTCATTGGACTGGTTAGGACCAGTAGTCCTCTTTAATAATTTGAAGTTCACATGAGGCCTGGTAGTGAACTCGGCCGCCGGCCCTTGAGGCCCCACCCCCACCCCTGTATAAGGGGTCACATTAGTGTGAAAAAACTTTAAATTTGTCATTCTAGTGAACAAAGGAAAATCCCACCAATATTTACATTAGCTTTTGTTTGAAAAAAAAAATGACCAACTGACCAACAGCTAACCAAATTGTGGGGCTGAAAGTCTAAATTCTAACATCTTCTGAGTGACATAACCTGGATTTCTGATGGGCCGGTGTCTTTCTAACAAAAACTAATGTAAAGCATTTGAAATTATTATGTTTTTCACTCTCTCTTAGAAACTCTGTTAGACCATGAATGGCAGCATGGCAGGCCACTCTTTGGCTATAGCTATTTACTATGTTGCTTTCATTGGTTTAAATTACTCTGACATTAGAAGTGGTCGATTCAAAAGATGAGTTTAAAAAGGAATCTTAAAAAAATGTTTTGTGTTTAACCAGGACTTGACTGAGGCCACTGCACAGATTGAGAAAACCACAATGAACATCTGTCTCCAGAGGATACGCCAGGCAATGACTTTTCTGATGTTGGCATCATCATCGAGGGTATAGTAGTTCTTCAAGATCTGGATAACGTGACCTTTGCAGTAGCCATGCTGTTTGGACCTTTTTTATTCCTTCAATATGAGTTACCCATCACAGCTCTGCTACACTTTTGAGGTGATTCAAAGGGTGGTAATGGAGTTGGATGCAACTCAGCTCTCAAGAAAAGCTCACAACTAAGACAAAACTGCTCCTGCAAGGAAAGCTTACTGCTATGCATGCAAGGTGATCAGCTCTAGGTGAGAGGACATTTAAATCTCACACTTGTTCTGCTGCATTTTTGAAGCTCAATTCCAGGAACAGATCGCAGGGTTCATTTTTATGTACTCTGCAACTGCCATGAGGATGAGCCGTTTTTTTTGTTGTTGTTTGTTTTTCCTTTTGCTCTGTACAAGTTCTCTGTTTGTCTGTTTGGCAGCATTTTTAAATTTCTCTTTGTATTTTTTCTTTCTTTTACTAGTGAAGAGATGTAGCGTGAACAGTTATACAGTCTAAATATCCCATATGGGTCTTGTGAAATGGTATTTTCAGTTGAAGTAAAGAACGTTGAATATTTCTAAGTGTGCTGTTTTGAACCAGGATGTCACAGTATGATCAGTGCTGTAATTTTTGACAGTCACTGTATCAATGTTATTTTTCAGTCTCTTGAATAAAGTTTTTGACCTGCAAGTGCTAATTTCTTTAGTTATTGGGGTAAAATGGGTAATGTTAATAGGAAGGTGTTTGCCAATTCAGTAACCTAATTTAATGTTAATGGAAACTAACATTACCTCAAATTGTTTAGTTATAATTGTTTAACTGAATATTGACGTCAGAGGCCTTAAATAGAATGTTTTGTATTGTCCTGTAACATTTTTAAAAGAGTCTAATTTCTTTGCTGTGATTGATTCCAGAGAACACGGAAGAACTGACATTATTTAACTGTTGATTTATATAGATTCAGTGGAGGAGTAATGTCAGTTTAATTCTTTACCTACTTTCAATGCAGTGAAATTAGACATTTTGTTTTTAAAGGTTACTGGTGGATGCCAGCAACCATCTTGGAAAAGAACAATACAATCTGTTATAAGGCCTCCATTTGAAAATTGTGTATTTGACACTAGAATATAATAGCAAAATGTAATTTGAAGATAACATGTAGTATTTAAGTGACCAAGTAGTATTGGGTAAAAGTTATTGAATGGTGTTGGGATAAAGTGAAAAAATTGTGAAGGATTAAAATATTCCATGAGCTCAAATTACTTCATCAAAACATGTTTAAGTCACATTTTATCAACACAAATTGCACAGGTTTATTGAACATGAATAAATTGTGTTAATTTAACTCAATTGTTTAAGTTGCTGCCAAAGCAAAACATCTGTGTGCAACAAATGTCCACCATTGAATTAAGTAAATCCAACAACATATTTTTTTCAGTGTGGTACGAAGTCACTTTCATCTTTACAGGACTGTAAGCTGTCGTCTGTGAGGCGTGAGCGGTGTTTGTTTTTAACATAGTTCACGGTGGAGCTGCCGACATAATGTGGATCCAAAGATCCATAACCGGGGTCGAAAGTCTCAATAAATGCACGGCGTTTCGGCGGGTACACCGGCTTCCGCGAGTGTGACGCTTATTTTGAGCGATGAAAAAATAATAAGATATAATTTTATTTTTATATTTCAAAATCACAATAATCTTCCAATTTAGAACTTCAAGGTAAAAAAAGAACTAAACACAAATAAAATACACTTCAGCTAAATACTTCTAATTTATTTTCCCAAACCACGCAGAGCCGCAAAATAAAGTCTAAAGAGCCGCATGCAGCTCCGGAGCCGCGGGTTGCCGACCCCTGGTGTAAAGCAAAGGAAGTTTATTTATATAGCACAATTCAACAGCAAGGTGATTCAAAGTGCTTTACAGAGACATTAAAAACAAAAACGAATAAAAAGCATTTAAAATGGGATAAAAGAAGAAGAAAGGAGCAGTAGATAGAATCAAACAACAACAAACAATAAAATGTAAGTTTTGAAATTTAAGCTTAAAAGTAGAACAGTGCGGATTTGGTGCTTTATTCAAATGTAGCTGAGAACAGGTGAGTCTTCAACCTGGATTTAAATAAACTGAGTGTTTCAGCTGATCTGAGGCTTTCTGGGAGTTTGTTAGAGGGAGCTGTTGACGAGCTCATTGACTGAACCTCTGGGCAGGCCAGGTGTTAAGGGGAGGACCTGGTTAAAGATCTCACTACTGTATTCAGTTATACACCGTTTTGTGATCACTGCTGTTGACATATTTGTGTGGGCTGAGACTTCCAATGAAAACACAGTAATGGTCAGACAGGCCCACATCAGACACAGTAACCTTTGAAATGCTCAGGCCCATCAGTGGGTCAACAGTGTGTCCTCTATTATTATATTATTATACTATTAGTGTTTCACTGTTAATCACAGTGTTACTAAATAAAAGGATCTGGCTTGCATCAGTCACATGACTAACATTAACCAATGATCACCCTTGACGTCAGCGCACACTGGTTAACTGGGAACGCGCTCGCAAAGAGCATGCGCATTTCCTTGCTGCCTGATTGGTGTAGAGCTGTGAGCTGGGAGACTGGTGCGACACAGTCAACGCTGTAGCCTATAGCACACAGCAGTATCAGCTTATTATGGCCACGTTGTGTTGTGGAGACTGACGAATTGACTCAAATGAGCGTGCTGTGTGTGCAACAGCGCGACAAACATTACCTGTTACCTTTTATTAGCTGCACAGGTGTCTGGGTCATTAGCTGCTAGCTAGCTGGGTAAGGCTGTCATGTCTCAGGAACATATTTAGTTTTACAGTAAGTTACAGGGCTTTCCCTGACTTTCTGGGGGGGGCTTATATTTCACTAAAAACTATCTAATATCCTCATCAATATAATTATGAATTATTAAAAAAACACTATTTTTAAAGAAAATAATTACGATTTATATTAGATTTATATTTCAAATATGACAAAATGCTGATTTTACAGCAGCCACATGATCTCTACAGTTTAAACATTTGATCAGCTTTCTGATATGATAAACTATTTTATATTCAACACTTTATTTGTTTTATTCTTATGACTTTATTATTACAGCAGTAGGAATAAAGGGAAGGATTCTGGATCATGATGCAAACTTGTGGCTACAGTATATACAGTATACTGGAGTGTGTGTGTGTGTGTGACCATCCCTACTAATATTCCAGTTTCAGTTTCTTTCCCACAGTTTTCTAATCTTTATGTTTCCGAGCGCTGCCACCAACCTTTGCATGTTATTGTCTGACAGCTCGCGTCTCTCCTGTGGACTCGGATCCACACAGCCTGCCCTCCAACAGTGTACCAACCAGGTAAAACACACCTGATGTGTCATGGTTCTGGGTCGGTGACCCAGCGCTTTAAGTTTATTATTATCATTTTCTAGTTTATTGTTATGATTATTATTTGAGTTCTCTTCGGTCTGCCCCTGAGTCTGCGTCTGTATCTCTGTCTATGGTGTCACCCCATCTGTTTGTGAATCTGTCTGTTCAGTTCAGCGTCTTGTCTGGTTCTCTGTGTCTGAGTTTCCTGTTTTATTGTGAAGGTCTGTGTCTTTTGTGAGTGTACTCAGTTTACGTTTCCCCTGTCTCGTCAGCTGTGATTTCTCCCAGGTGTGTTCCCCTCCTGTCTCTCATCCCTTGATTACTGCCATCTGTGTATTTAAGCCCTGTGTTTCTCTGTGTCAGTGTCGCGTCGTTAACGTCTGCTCACCCTCAGATTTCACTGTGTGTTCCGTTACCCGTTATGCCTGCCTGTTAGTTTATTTTCCCCCCAGTGTAGTTGGTCTTTTGTTCAGTCTGCAACCTGCAATAAAGCTGTTTATTTTGAGTTCAACTTTGCCTCAGTGAGTCCTGCATTTTGGGTCCTTCCTTCCTGCCTGCCTGCACACAGCCATGACAGAACGACGCGACCAGTACATGGACCCAGCGGACTCATCCCGGGAGTGCGATCTCGCCCACGTCATGGCCCTAATGAAGCGGATTTCCCACACAAAGGATACGAAGGTGATGGCGATCGGATTAAACGCTATCAGAACCATCCTCGAGGGAAATCCACATCTCTGCCAAATCAAGGGATTCATGGGCTTAATGGACGAGATGCACGAAGCCCAGGAGGTTCTTCAGGCTCGGGAGCTAGCGGCCTTTGCTCGTTCGCGGTACTCCACTCCGAGGCCTCTGCAGCAACAGCAGCAGCGGACGGAGCGCGCCACGAAGCAGCGTAAGCTCCCTGCAACACAGCAGCAGCCGAACACGGAGCTTTCTGCGACCGTCCAGCAACTGTCCTCGCCAGCTGGAGGGCCCGAGGAGCCCGTCCAGCAGCTGTCCTCGTCAGCTGGAGGGCCCGAGGAGCCCGTCCAGCAGCTGTCCTCGTCAGCTGGGGGGCCCGAGGAGCCCGTCCAGCCTCCTGCTTCGCCAGCTGGAGGGCCCGAGGAGCCCGTCCAGCAACTGTCCTCGTCAGCTGGAGGGCCCGAGGAGCCCGTCCAGCAGCTGTCCTCGTCAGCTGGGGGGCCCGAGGAGCCCGTCCAGCCTCCTGCTTCGCCAGCTGGAGGGCCCGAGGAGCCCGTCCAGCAGCTGTCCTCGTCAGCTGGGGGGCCCGAGGAGCCCGTCCAGCAACTGTCCTCGTCAGCTGGGGGGCCCGAGGAGCCCGTCCAGCAACTGTCCTCGTCAGCTGGAGGGCCCGAGGAGCCCGTCCAGCAGCTGTCCTCGTCAGCTGGGGGGCCCGAGGAGCCCGTCCAGCAACTGTCCTCGTCAGCTGGAGGGCCCGAGGAGCCCGTCCAGCAGCTGTCCTCGTCAGCTGGGGGGCCCGAGGAGCCCGTCCAGCCTCCTGCTTCGCCAGCTGGGGGGCCCGAGGAGCCCGTCCAGCAACTGTCCTCGTCAGCTGGGGGGCCCGAGGAGCCCGTCCAGCCACCAGCTGCTCCACCAGCGGCCGCATCCATGCCTGCAGCAGCAGCCGCATCCACAGTTTCGTCCCCGCTGCTGCCTGCTGCAGCGCCTCTGTCTCCGGCTTCCACGCCGCCGCCGTCTGCAGCCTCGGAGTCTCCACCCACGCCGTCTGCAGCCTCGGAGTCTCCACCCACGCCGTCTGCAGCCTCCGTGTCTCCACCCACGCCGTCTGCAGCCTCCGTGTCTCCACCCATGCCGTCGCCTGGTCCAGCCTCTGCATCAGCTTCGCCGTCGTCTGGTCCAGCCTCTGCATCAGCTCCGCCTTCGCCTGGTCCAGCCTCTGCATCAGCTCCGCCTTCGCCTGGTCCAGCCTCTGCATCAGCTCCGCCTTCAGAGCCAGCTCGACCTGTTTCGCCTCGCCTCTGCCGGCCGTTTTCCGGGCCTCTGAGTTGGCGTCATGGCCTTCGGGGACGGCCCCCAGAAAGAGTTCGTCGCCGCCGCTGGCATCGCGGCCGACCTCCGGACCTGGTCAGTGGCCGCCGCTGCTTTCCAAGTGGTCGGCCTCCTGATTGGTTTTGCCTGCGCCGCCGCCGTTGCCGTGTGCACGGTCGGCCTCCAGAACTGTTTGCCCGTCACCGCCGTTGCCGTCCACTCGGCCGGCCTCCAAACCCGCCCCGCTGCCGCTGCCTTTCGCATGGTCGGCCTCCCGAAATGAACTGTGCTGGCCTTCTGACCTATCGGCCCCGAAGCCGACCTCCTGATCTACGTTTTGGACTCTGCTCCCCTGTGTGTTTTTTGGACATTTTGTTTGGTTTTCTGGGGGGGGCTCTTCTTTTGTTCTTTTTCTGGGCCCTCCTTCCTGTTCCTCCCGCCGCCCACCCTGGCTTGGTGGTCTGTTTGTTTTAGGGCTGTCGGGGGCCAGCCCTTGAGGGGGGGGTACTGTCATGGTCCTGGGTCGGTGACCCAGCGCTTTAAGTTTATTATTATCATTTTCTAGTTTATTGTTATGATTATTATTTGAGTTCTCTTCGGTCTGCCCCTGAGTCTGCGTCTGTATCTCTGTCTATGGTGTCACCCCATCTGTTTGTGAATCTGTCTGTTCAGTTCAGCGTCTTGTCTGGTTCTCTGTGTCTGAGTTTCCTGTTTTATTGTGAAGGTCTGTGTCTTTTGTGAGTGTACTCAGTTTACGTTTCCCCTGTCTCGTCAGCTGTGATTTCTCCCAGGTGTGTTCCCCTCCTGTCTCTCATCCCTTGATTACTGCCATCTGTGTATTTAAGCCCTGTGTTTCTCTGTGTCAGTGTCGCGTCGTTAACGTCTGCTCACCCTCAGATTTCACTGTGTGTTCCGTTACCCGTTATGCATTTTGGGTCCTTCCTTCCTGCCTGCCTGCACACAGCCATGACATGATGACAGTGACACAGTGTGATCATGTTAGAGTCTTGATGAATGTGTGTTGTTGTTCTTCAGTCTATGTGTCCTCGAGCACCCGCCCCTCAGACATCTCTGCACTCTGAAAACTGATTGAATGAGGCCACACTCGGCAGGTTAACTATAAACAACAATCGATTCCTGACTGATGACTCGAGTTTTAAAATGTGTCACCTCTATAAAGCTGAAAAATAAATTTGACTGCAGTCACACCATGAGGAACAAACACACTGCATAAAACTGTTTCTTCATGTTTAGAGAATTCGAAAACGACTCCAGCCTGATGATGGCAAACTCAACAAATGGCCTCAGCCTGGCTGTGTGAGGCAACGGGAGCTCGTTCCTTCTGCTGCTGTCATTCATCCACTGGTGTCAGATCCACACATGTGGATCAGTCACACCTCATAGTTATCAATATCTCTGCTTCTACTCTCGTTTTATACGAGCGCTTGTTGTTGTTATATATTTGTTGCTATGGCAACTCAATTTCCCTCTGGGATTAATAGTCTCTCTGATTCTGACTCTGTTATCCAAAAACGAATGGCCCTGACTCAGTATAACACCAACCCATCAATCATTCGATCTGATCTACTTACTGTGCAGCTTTTAAATGCAGAAACATTAAAAAAGATTAAAACGCTGAAACGCTGGTTTCTAACCGGAGCTCTTCAGTGGGGTAGAAGCATACAAGCAGGCAGCTCACTCTGTTAGTGAGATCTTTATGAAGTGAAGCACGGGACCCACGTCCTCGCCGTTTACTAACGGAGTGCTTCAGCGACTTTTAAAATGTTAGGCTGTTGTAATGAGCAGGTTTGTCCTCTGGGTGGTGCTCTCGTTGTTCGGGTGCAGGGGTGAGTTCAGAAACAGCACAGGCTCATAAAGCCCGTTCCTATCCAAGACCTGCCTGCTGATAACATCCTCCAGTCCTGTGACGATGAGGAGCGACTGCAGCAGGTGTCTGGTGATGAAGACCTGATATCACAGAGCCTGATTTTTCTCCCAAACGTTGGTGCTCCACATGTGGTCCCCACAGTCACCTGTTCACAGGTGTCATCTGTCATCCTCTCCTTCAATGCAGCCTTAAACCAAATGTGCAGTGAATCCGTGACGGCAGAGCTCACTGATTCTGTTCTAACAGACTGAGCATGTGCGCAGCAGCACTGACCTCAAACATGAGATTCACTCTTTGATGCATGGCGAGCTCTCAGGCCTGAGTCTGCTTAGAAAGGAGTGCAGAGGTCTCGCCGAGGCTCAGGGATTAAAGCTGGCACCGTGTAATCTGAGACGCGCTGCAGCCCACCTGCACACTTCACACACTCTTCACCAGAACTGGGAAGTAACAAAGTACAAATACTTACTGTACTCAAGTAGAGTTCTCAGGTATCTGTTCTTGAGTAATTTTTCCTGAATACTTGTTACTTTTTTAAACTAGTAGCTGTACTTTCTACTCCTTACCAGAGGAGGGTCGAGTATCCAAAAATTGTACTCAAGAGTAGCGTCACTTTAAAATATTACTACTCAAGTAACAGTGACAGGTAGTTGGTGAAAAGACTACTCAAGTACTGAGTAACTGGTTGTAATGTCTGATTTTTTTTTAAATAACAAACAAAAATAAATAAAAATACAAATAGTATTTTCAAGAAGAACATACGTAAAAACATCCAGATTAAGTTTTTCACAACCTAAAGCTTTTATAACCAATAGCTACAGTAAATGACATACAGTGGCTTACAAAAGTATTCGGTCCCCTAATGTTTCCACATTTTGTCACATTACAGCCACAAACATGAATCAATGTTATTGGACTTCCACGTGAAAGACCAACACAAAGTGGTGAACACGTGAGAAGTGGAACGAAAATCATACATGATTCCAAACATTTTTTACAAATAAATAACTGCAAAGTGCCCTGGCTTTATGTTTAGGGTCGTTGTCCTGCTGGAAGCTGAACCTCCGCCCCAGTCTCAAGTCTTTTGCAGACTCCAAGAGGTTTTCTTCCAAGATTGTCCTGTATTTGGCTCCATCCATCTTCCCATCAACTCTGACCAGCTTCCCTGTCCCTGCTGAAGAGAAGCCCCCCCAGAGCATGATGCTGCCACCACCATATCTGACAGTGGGGATGGTGTGTTCAGAGTGATGTGCATAGTGTTTTGCATGTTGGTCTCATGTGACCAGAGCAGCTTCTTCCACATGTTTGCTGCGTCCCCCACATGTTTGCTGTGTCCCCCACATGTTTGCTGTGTCCCCCACATGGCTTGTGTCAAACTGCAAACAGGACTTCTTATGGTTTCCTGTTAACAATGGCTTTCTTCTTGCCGCTCTTCCATAAAAGCCAACTTTGTCCAGTGCACGACTAATAGTTGTCCTATGGACAGATTCCCCACCTGAGCTGTAGATCTCTGCAGCTCGTCCAGAGTCACCATGGGCCTCTTGGCTGCATGTCTGATCAGCGCTCTCCTTGTTCGGCCTGTGAGTTTAGGTGGACGGCCTTGTCTTGGTAGGTTTACAGTTGTGCCATACTCCTTCCATTTCTGAATGATGGCTTGAACAGCGCTCCGTGGGAGGTTCAAGGCTTGGGAAATGTTTTTGTTAGTGATGTGACGTTCTGTATCGAGGCTTCAAAGCTTGTGTCGAGTAATGGAGGGGGCGTTTCCGCGATGCGCATATCGAGGCTTGCTTCATTTGTGGGAGGAGCTGAAAATGATGACGTCCGAAGCCTCACTGCCCGGCTGTACCACGTGACTGGTTCATGGAGTGGTTCGAACTTTGCCGCGAGCTATGACAGCGATATAAACCCCTCAGACTCCATTCAAAATGTAGGTGTTTGAGGACAAAGGATTTAAAAGATTTGTTAAATCATTAAATCCTAGCTATGTTCTCCCCACTAAAAAGGTCATAAAAGCAGTGAAAACTTAGTTTTTACAGAATAAAATGTGGGCAGGACTGAGGCCTCAGTGTGTAGCTGTCCATACCTCAACGTTACAAAAGCACAACCACTGTCCACACCCCAACCACACCTCACAGTAAATGATCATTTTCCATACTGCCAGTATAAATATACACAGTATACTGCATCACTACAATATAGATGTTTTACACACTCCTTTTGTTGTTGACATTTACAGGCTGTGTGCAAAAGGCCACACTCTTCAAATTCATGCCAACTAATATTTTTATGTCCAGTAGGTGTCCTACTAGAGCAAATGAAGTTTCAAGAAGCTTTGTGCTGGGGTGAACCAATTGGATGAAAAGCTTCAGTGCTTCATGAAACTTCATCTGCCCATCACTAGTTTTTGTAGCCTAAGCCTGCTTTACATTTCTCAATAACTTTATCTAGTGATGTGTCCTGTGTGTCGAAGCGTCGAATCGTGTGTCGGGTAATCTCGGGGGCGTGTCTGTGAAGCGCGTATCGAGGCTTGCTTTGATTACGTATGCAGTGACGTTCGAGGCTTCGCGGGCAGTCCGTACCACGTGACTGATTCAGGGACTGGTTCACCGGTTCGCGCCAGATTCGAAATAAAATGGACAGAAAAACACAGCTGATTTCCCATCACACTGTGTTGTGGAATTGGATTACGTACGTGTTACATAGTTACTTGAGCATTTCCTTAATCGATGGAACCAGGCAGGAAGAGATTTTTTATTTTATTTTATCTCTCCTAATAAAGTATGCACACAGTAATAAATATCACAAATGATAAGCACCATAATATAAGTAAACAACACTACAGATCCTATAATCTGATTTCTGTCTTTTAGTTTATTAAAAAGTGAAGCGCCAAATACTAGTTTGTGTCATTATCCAGATGTACATAAGCATGATTACACAGGTACTAGCGGGTTTTGATTATCGATTAAAATCGATTCTAGCTTGGATAACGTGATATCGATTCATTAAAATCCTGAATCGATTTTTAATATAAATATTACTACATTTCAACCACCACCAAACAGCTAAAACAGTAAATGAGAGCAGGTACACCAATTCTGCACAAAGACGTGCAGACGTGCAAAAACACAAAGCGCTGACGCGTCAGAATCAGTGAGATGTCGCCTTTCTCACCAGACAGCACGGACACGGTCGGGGCTGAAAGCCGACAGCTCACTGATTCTAATCTAAGGCATCTGCTGTGATGCTTACACATTAGATAAAGTCTCGAAAGTGTCAGCTTTCTTTTTATAGTTATAAAAATATGCAAATGTACTGATCTATGATCTGAATTATACTATTGACTGACTGTCTGAGGCTAACAGTTACACAATCATACCAAAACTCTGTCCTGATAGTTTCCACTTTCTCTTTTGTATCACACATACTGAGACAATATTCGGGATAAATAACCAAGAAAACAATTTATTTATTCAGTTTAGAGGTTTACACATCATTATAATCACAGAGCCTTCACTTGAATTGTCCACTTGATGGCGCAGTAGAGCAAATGAATCATCACAATGCTTCGAACCATGAGTCGACCAATTGGGTGGAAAGCTTCAGTTCATCATGAGGCTTCATCTCACCATCACTAACTTTATCCCTGACCTGTCTGCTGTGTTCTTTGGACTTCATGGTGTTGCTGCTCCCAATATCCTCTTAGACAACCTCTGAGGCCGTCACAGAGCAGCTGTATTTGTACTGACATTAGATTACACACAGGTGCACTCTATTTAGTCATTAGCACTCATCAGGCAACGTCTATGTGCAACTGACTGCACTCAGACCAAAGGGGGCTGAATAATTACGCACACCCCACTTTGCAGTTATTTATTTGTAAAAAATGTTGGAATCATGTATGATTTTCGTTCCACTTCTCACGTGTGCACCACTTTGTGTTGGTCTTTCACGTGGAAGTCCAATAACATTGATTCATGTTTGTGGCTGTAATGTGACAAAATGTGGGAAAGTTCAAGGGGGCCGAATACTTTTGCAAGCTACGGTAACTATATGAGCAGTGCAAACCATTTCCAGTGACAAGATATGCTGTATACTTTATATTCACTTTTACTCCAAATGGCACAGCAGCCTCAGAGAAAACATTAGAACGACACAACTTCAACATATGTACATACAAGGCAGCTCAGTTTACCGTAAGTTGTATGGGTGTGTGTCTATATATTTAGCAAAAATGTGCCATTTCTTCACTCAGTGAGGTGATGGTTCAGCTTCAGCAGCAGTTTGCTCTCAAGGCTCTTTCTGTGAAGCTGTAACTGTTCAGCAGTGAACAGGAGTCCTGCATGACTGAGAAGTCCTTCACAAGCTGATGCAGGAAGAGCTGCACTGATTTTGATCGACAGCTTCTTGATGTGACGATATCTATGCGCCTCCAGTGAATGGACATGAAAGGTAACTCTCCAGCCCTGCTTCTGGCTTTCCTGACCCCATGGATCCATCATCTTCATCGGTTAGGCTGCTGTTTGTGCTGCCTCATCCAGCTCTGAGTCTAGGTGATGTCTGATGAAGTGGAGACCTGTGGAAAGATGTATGTTTTCAAAAGAACTAGGTCTGGTCATTATAGTGCTGTATACACTGCCAAGCTGCGGATGTTTGGCAAGAAGATTTGATCACACTGGAGATGTTTTTACTAACTCTTGTTGAAAAACAAAATCTTGTCATTCATATCCCGCACAAACAGTTTGCAATAAATTCCAAATTAAGTTTAAAATAAGAATTAAGGCTAAGCAGTGCTAGCCAATAGATCCTCCTTGCACTGTTTGGCTGTTACTCTGGGAAAAGACAGTGATGGAAGAAGTGACTGGAGCTGCGATGTAGCCTCTAATCTCTGCATGGCTCTCCTGAGAAGGCAAACACCTCAGTCTGCGTGGCTGCAAAAAGATTAAGGACCGCCCCTTCCCATCACAGGGGAGGGAGACGGATGAGGCTAGCCCAGGGGTGGGCAATCTCAGTCCACGAGAGCTGGTGTCCTGCAGGTTTTAGATGTGTCCTCGAACCAACACAGCTGATTTAAATGGCTAAATTAGCTCCTCAACATGTCCAGAAGTTCTCCAGAGGCCTGGTAACGAACTAATCATGTGATTCAGGTGTGTTGACCCAAGGTGAGATCTAAAACCTGCAGGACGCCGGCCCTCGTGGACTGAGATTGCCCACCCCTGGGCTAGCCTCCTAACGCAGGCTGTTTAAACCTAATAAGCTGCTGTTTGACATAATAAACCCTGTCAACCGCAGTATTGCCTTCTGTTTTAACAGTTAGAGCAGTAGAGACGAGCTGTTTACATGTGCGTGGAACTTTAGCTTCATTAACCAGGCTAGCTGTTAGCTTGTAGCTCATGCTAGCTAACCAGTGAGAGGTTAAAAGGACGGCCAAAGCTGCGGACACAACACCCAGAAACGTCTCTCACCACAACGTAGCGCCGAAAATATGATGTGATTCTAGCTCAATCAAACTGATTGCAGGAGGAAAACCGCCTCCATATCCTCACAGTCATGTGACAGATCTCCCCACATGGGAGAGGTGGACAGGGTCCAATCCTCGAGGCCCAGTGTCCTGAAACTATTAAATGTCCTCACCACAACACACCAGAATAAAATTATTAGGTCATTAGTGGGACTCTATAGTACTTGACTGCATGCTGAGGTGGCAATCCAGCCATTTAATTCATGTGTTTGACTACGCAAACATGAAAACACAACATTAGACTCACATCCAGGGGATGTGAGTCTAATGTTGTCTAACCACAGTTAAACCACAGTTAAAAAGAAATTCAGAGTAAACTTACCGTGACGTGGTTAGTTTTTTCATGCTGAAATGTTTGTTTTGGCTCACACTGAAGACGCGTTATATAGCTGTTCTTTTGTTCTACATTTAAGTGAAACATGCTTTGTATTTGAGACCAAGGGTGTTCATCCTCTTCTAGTGGAGACGGTTGCCTCTGCCATGTTTTTATGTCTTTCTTCTTTCTTGGGTCGCTCTGCCCGCCATAGTGTATCACTGGTCGTGTAACTGCATGGCTACATCTGATTGGTGAAACTGGCGGCATGATCTATTATTAGTAGCATGATCTAATGTGTGAAATTAATTATTTTAACGAGTTGAATATTGCCAAATATAGTGGAGTAAAAGTAATGTTTCTTCTTCACAAATGTACTCAAGTAAACGTAAAAGGTATGGTGCAATAAAAGTACTTTTAGAAGTACCTAAAAAAAACCTTTTTATGGGAATTCATTCATTCATTTATATGAATTTTACATTTGCTCAAATCTGGATGGATCCAGGTGTGTACATCCACAGAGAGCAGGTCAGCTGATCACAGCCTGCACACTAAGAAACTCTACTGGAGCTCTCAGTGGAAATGACTTTGAGTCTTTCCCCCACACTGAGACATGACAGCTGATTTAAAGGTTCCTCCACCTGCTGAATCCACGTTAACCTCTGACTGTACACATATTCCTGTTTGGAGACAAAGTCCCCCTCTACAGGCAACAGGAAATAGAGACTTGTTTTTATTTCTATGCTTTTTATTCTGATGAAGCTGTATAAACAAAGATAGACTAAAGTTTGTATTCCCATCTATCTATCATTTTATAATTATGTTAATATAGCGCAAGGTTCAGTTAGCTTTGCACAGTAACATCCTCCAGAGAAATACTTTTTAACTTTGTTACTCTGAGTACATTTCAGAGCCAGTTCCTTTTTACTTTTACTGGAGTAAAGAAGTTGAATCAGTACTTCAGCCTTTACTGGAGTATTTTTCAACAGAAGTATTTCTGCTTCAAGTTAAGTAAGAAAGGTACTCTTTGTCTCAGCTGGAGCCCCCCACACACACGTACGTCTGGTGTTGCTATCCTCGTGGGGACCTCCCATTGACATAATGCTTTCCTTTGCTGCTTACCATAACCATAAAATGAATGCTTAACCCTGAGCCTAACCACAGTCATAACCCAGCTGTAGCCCTGACAATGACATCACATTTCATTGTGAAAAAGCCTTCAGCCCTCATGGGGACCTGGGTCATGGTCCCCACGAGTAGAGTAAATTTCAGATTCTGGTTCCCAGCATGACAGGGAAAACCAGTTCACAGATACAAACACACACACAGTATTTAACGGCTCTGCTGTTTATGTGCGCTCAGGCCAATTAAAGGCTCCTTCTGCAGAATTTCAAACATCTCTGAAATGCTAAAGTCAGACGGCTCCTCTCCTGCTCCTGACGCTCGTGAGTCATCTGTCACTCTGTTCTGTGGGCGTCTGAACAAACTGACTCGCTGCTGAGGCCAATGTGAGGTGAGAAGAAAGATTCTCGCCATCTGAATGAAAACACGGATCTGAGCGGAGTCGGCAGACCAATCAGTGAGTGTATGAGCGGGAGAGCCCGCACACCTCCGACCTCTACAGCCAAGTCAGGTCAAGTTAGTGGACTCGTGTAGCACAACCAGGCTCGAGACCATCACACATGTTCGTTTAAATCCTGCAGATGCGATCGTCACCTCAAACCCAGCGTCAGAGCAGTGGGGAAATAGTGGGAGGAGCCAGTCCTCTGTGACAGCTGTTTGACTCCACCCTGTAAGGACTCTTCAGACCATGTGAGAACACGCAACATTAAAAAGTTAAGAGGTCACAAACATGATTTATGGATAAACCTCTTCCATTAATAAAGTTCTGAGCCATTTAAACGACAGTCTCAGGTGAGCTCAGGTGTTCAGGAAGTTTACTCTGTACAGGAACATGCTCGTTGATTTGGTAAAATCCCAGTTGCAGGTTTTTGTATCAGTTCTTACAAAAGTCTAAACTGCTCCAAAGAAACACATGAACAAGTAATGTAATGTAGACAGACATCCTTTTATTGTTGATGTATTTTTAATAGATATTCAGTCAAATTCAATGTTATTCATGTAGCACTCGCCTCAAGGTGCTTTATATTATAAAAGGAGTGATCCACAGTGGGTACTGTACTGTTGAGGATGGTGAGTTCTCCTAAAGTCAGCCGCCATCTCCACAGTCTTGAGTGGGTTCAGCTCCTGGTGGTTCTGACTGCACCAGTGGACCAGCTGCTCCTGTCTGTACGCAGATTCATCATCGTTCTGGACCCGACCAGTAACAGTGGTCTCCCTAACCCTCCACGAACTTCAGGTATTCTCAGATGGTTCTTCTGAGGTGCAGTCGTCAGTGTAGAGCAGGGGTGGGCAATTCCAGGCCTCGAGGGCCGGTGTCCTGCAGGTTTTAGATCTCAAAGGGAGACGAGGCAGCCTACAGAGAGGAAGTCCTGAAGTTGGCAGCCTGGTGTTCAGAGAACAACCTGGCACTGAACACCAAGAAAACCAAAGAGGTTGTTGACTTCGGGAGGTACAGCACTGACTTGGCCCCCCTTTACATCAACAGGGAGTGTGTGGAGAGGGTCCACAGCTTCCGGTTCCTTGGTGTCCTCATCTCCACTGACATCTCCTGGACAGACAACATCTCAGCGGTCGTTAAGAAGGCACAACAGCGGCTGCACTTCCTGAGGGTCCTCAGGACCTACCTTTTACCGCTCATTCGTTGAGAGCCTGCTTACACACTGCATCACAGTATGGTACAGCAACTACACTAAGGCGGACAGAGTGAGGCTTCAGCTGCCCTCTCACCTCCCTGATGGACATTTATTCCTCCCGCTGCCTCAGCAGAGCAGCAAACATCATCAAGGACAGCTCCCACCCTGGTTTCAACATGTTCAGCCTGCTTCCCTCAGGGCAGCGCTGCAGGTGCATCAGCACAAAACCCACAGACTCAAAAACAGTTTCTTTGCAAGAGCCATAACCGGCCTGAACTCACACATGCACTGACAACACAGCTCCAGCCCCCACTTCAAGGACTACTATACACAGACAACACAGCTCCCATCAGCACTGTGCAATACTGAGTTACGTGCAAAAACCCACACTGTAAATACATAACATGTATTTTTACCCAATATTTGTATATTTGTACTTGTTATATGTTTGAATACTGTTCATATGTATGTAGAACTTTTCTTTTGCCTCATGTCTGCACTGAGTAGGAGATGCTCTGAATCTCATTGTACATGTGTGTGTAGTGACAAAAAAGGCATTCTATTCTATTCTGTTCTGTTCTGTTCTGTTCTATTCTATTCTATTCTATTCTATTCTGTTCTGTTCTGTTCTATTCTATTCTATTCTATTCTATTCTATTCTATTCTGTTCTATTCTATTCTATTCTATTCTATTCTGTTCTGTTCTGTTCTGTTCTGTTCTATTCTATTCTATTCTATTCTGTTCTGTTCTGTTCTGTTCTATTCTATTCTATTCTATTCTATTCTATTCTATTCTGTTCTGTTCTATTCTATTCTATTCTATTCTGTTCTGTTCTGTTCTGTTCTGTTCTATTCTGTTCTGTTCTATTCTGTTCTGTTCTGTTCTATTCTATTCTATTCTGTTCTGTTCTATTCTATTCTATTCTGTTCTGTTCTGTTCTGTTCTGTTCTATTCGATTGTTGTTTGTGTAGTTTATGTTTTAACATGTTTGAAATAGGCCCTCGCAGACAGAAAACACTGTGTGCTTCTTGGGGATAACAGGAAAACCTGAACTCTGGGCCTCACATACGATCATGTAGGTCATCCTGTCATCATCATGAATAAATTAAAAGTGAAATTTTCTGATTCTTTTCACCTGCTGACACAAAGCGACTCTTCCGCCAGAGGACTCATCTTTCTCACATCTAAATAAAAGAAGAGTCCCTGAGATATGAGTTACAGATGACAAATGAAGGTTTAATTTAGCTGCAGCGGAGTGTGAGTGAGTGAATCTGTGGGGGTGAATGCCTTTGAATAGCAGCAGTGAGTCTGCGTTCAGTGATAGAGTAGCAGTTTGTAGTGGAGGTGGTGTCGAGGTTATTGGGGCTTCTAACAACACTGACGTGTCCTGCAGCCTGCCCACACAGAAAAAATAGATCCTTCAGTTTGACTCACACGATGATCCTCCACCTCTCATCACGTTTCTCTGGACGTCTTCCCTCCTCGCAGTCCGTCTGCACGTTCACGTCGTCACTGCCTCCGTCAGACTGTATGCACGTTTGATCAAAAACACCTCACCTGTAAAAATAAACTAACAGTCCTGATGGAAGGAGAAGGTCCTCACCAAGAGTTTAGCAGGGATAAATTTAGCCAGCGCGGACAGAACAAGCTTCATTAGATTACATCATGAATAAACCCATGAGGACACCATCTGCGTCATTTTGGTCTAACTTCATTAACACTACTGGCACTGCAAACTTAAGCAGCACAGAAACTCTGAGGAGCTGCTCTTTCACCAAAAAGTGACCCTTGATGAGTTGCTCGTTACACCTGGTCAGGAGAGTTTTGTGTTGGAGGGCATCATAGAGGATCCAAGGTTTCATATTGTCCTCCTGCTCACTGCATCTCAAACCTGTGCAGCATTTCCTGTTGTGGACTACGGATACTCCACTGGCTTGACCTTTGGAGTCCACCTCCTGTGGACTTATCAAACACAGAATAGTCAACCTCATTGGGGGTGAGACTGGGGAGCTTTTCGTTTGAGTTTAATTATTTCAGCATTGTGCAGAATACTTTGAGGAGTTCCACAAAAGACAGCGTTTTCTTTGGATTAGTGGGTTTCATTACTTTTGTTGGGTTAGCTTTAGTGGAGGTCCAAATCCATGTATTGAAGACATAAAAAGTCCTTTGGGGCAAGTTTGCATGACCTCTGCATCCCTTAGGTGTGGCTGATCTGCCAGGTTTCCTCCTGAGTGCAGCGGAGAATGTGGGTGATGCCTCAGGAACATTTTCCGGATTTATAGGGTGTTACCGGTCTAATCAAGTACCTACCACAAGTATCTGTCTAGACTAGGATTGACATTTATTCTGGATATACTGGCACAGACTCTGTGGCATTATCTTTACTGCTGCACTTGTTCTGGTACACATGTCTATGGATTAGTGGCCTAACAAAGTACCTGGTTGGAATAATGAAATGCTTGTTTGGTTAACATGGCTAACATGAAACAGATAGTAAATCGAAAAGCGCATGACAGGAGAGATGGAGGCACAAGAAGGTCCATAGACCGTGACAGGAAGTTTTATTCTGGCAGCTTCTCTGTAGGCACCTTAGCTGTTTTTATGAGAGCTTTGTTGAAGCTTGGTTCCTTCTTTCTTGGCATCTTGGGGATGTTTTGCTTGACTAGAGAATCTGGAGGAACCTTTAGGTATGCCACTTTGGTTGGTGCTCATGCATTAATTCTAGATTTGTTATTGGTAGCTGGCTTTTGATAAAACATTGTGGTGATTTTTTATTTTTGTTGCTGCAGACCATGTGATGTTAGACATTTGTGATGACCTCTGGCAGTCACTCTGCGACCAACGTTTTGATTTGTTCTTCAGGCTCCAGGGCTTAACAACTTCTTACTGAAACTAGCTGCAAGGATAGATCTGCCAGATGGGGCAAGACACTCCTTGCACTCTTCTGCATCAGTTATACAGTTGGAAACATTTGTAACATTCACCAGATGTGCCATAGCAAAAACCATATCTGCCAGTCGTGTACTTCCCTTTACCGGTGGGTCCCTCGTTCTCAATGTGATCCTTTTCTTTAAGGCTCCCGGGTGTGGGACCTGGACCTGCTGAGATCGGTGGGGCTGTTTGGTAGAACAGACTCTGCGTGGTATGAAGTTTCATGTAATGGGACATTTACCATGTATTATGTCACCATAACCCCTGCTTTGTGAATAAATCTGCCTTTTTTTACCTGACAAATAATAACAGAGCTCATTTTTTTAGTGTCCTAAGCCAATACTGAAAGAGCAGGTGGGGATGACTGAAACATGTGAAACAGGCTCTGTGACCATCTGTCCTCCAGTCAACCCAGTGTAGTGATGCTTCAGTTTCTGACTGCAGTGACTGTCTGTCACCCACTTAAACCAGTAAACCCAGTGAAACCAGTGTGTGGGTCCAAACATTGCTCAGTTAACATTTCCGGCTGCAGAGATGCAGTGAATGAACTCTGACTATTTGCTCAGTCTCTTCCTCTCCAACTGATTGTATCTCTCTGAACAAACTGAGCTAGTTTGAGGTCAGCCCTGCAGTGAGCTCCAGCTGATCTGTACTTGGTTCACGTCCGGTCATCCAGGGCCTCCCCTCGCTAATGCTCATCCTGATGTAACAGCTGATGGTGGAGATTGCATGCTTTGCCGTGATACTGGGAGATGCTGTTCAGTGTGTACTTCACTGTGTGGTTTACTGTGCCAAGGGCTGAAGATGAATGTGGGAATAAAGAAACATCATTGACAAACTTTTTGTTTATATTGTGCCACCAAAACATAATCCATCCACTTCACTGTGCTGTCATCAGCTTAAAGTCATTGAACCTGAGGCAGGTGACTATGAAGAACGTTCATCACAGCTGGGCCAGTGTTAGTGTCAGGGTTCTGGGTCTGAGCAACCCAGGATCCCTGAGCAGTTATGGACTGGTTATATTATATGGTGTTGCTGTCGCTCTTCTTCCTGTTTGCGGATGTGTGTATGTGTTTCTGCGAGCGCCGGTCTGCGGGCGCCTTCAGGCCTCGTGGGTGTGGCCCTGCTGGTGGACTGGCCACACCCGAAGCCACACACCTGCTCCTGATCAGGCCTCGTCGGGGGAGCTACTTAGGAGAGTCTTGGAGCTCCCACCGACGCGGGATCATTTCGTGAGACTTCCCGTCAGGTCTCCAGTTGGTCTGTTTGTGAGTGTGAGCTTACCAAGTGAACTGAGGGTACTAACTACTGCCTCTATTTTCCCAGGAAGGATTGCTGGACGAGAGGGCAGCAGACACAGAGTGCACTGGCACGAGGGAGCGGACACACGAGCACAAACACTGGGAGAAGACACGGAGTGGAAGTCGGGAGCACACGGGGATGTATTGTTGTGTGTACAGTTTTCACTGTAAATAAACGCACTGCTTGTACATAGAGCACCGCGCCTGGGTCCTCCTTCCCCACACCCCCCCACGGTTTGCCATGCCAAACCGTGACAGTTAGCTGGTTCGATAAAACAGCCCAGTCGGAGATGAAGGGTATCACTGTGATGGTGAATAGGCCAGCAAACACATGTTAACTGGGAAAGGAAATTCTGATAGTCATTGTTTTTAAAATGAATGTTAACCATGTAGAAAAATGACAAAACCAGGAAAGTGGTACGTATCACAATGCTGTGTGAGTCAAGCAGGATATATACACACACACATATATATGTATGTATGTATGTATATACACACATATATACATACACACACCACAACTAAAAAGAACATTAACAGGACAGAACACTCAGCAGTAAGGGCTCAGGGACATTGCGACAACGGACCACAGGAGACACAGACAATATATACACAAGAAAGAGGGCAGAGAAGAAACATGTGAAGAACACAGCTGAACACAGTGTGACTGATGAGATGGGAAGCAGAACAGAACACAATGCACACAGGAAGTCATGGCAGGGATCACTGGTGTGTTTGTAGAGTGGACCCAAAAGCAGAAATGGAAGAAATGAACTGAAATTTAAACAAAAGCGAGCCTTTATTGTGACTGATGCAAAAACAACAGATAAGGAAGGCGAAAACAAAGGGGGAGCTAAACTAAAACTTAAAATGGGAAAAGACATGAATATGAAACTGAACGGGAACATGCAAAAATGTAACTGTGCAATAATCAAAACAGCATGAACAAGAACCTGAACAGTAGGGAAAAAACTCTGTGGCCTGACGTGAAGACAAAGAACAAAGGAGACAGACGACTCAAACACACAGGAGGATAATGATGGAAGTGGAAACACCTGGGGAGACACAGCTGACACTAAAGAACGTGACGCCATAGGGGAACCAAAGCTATACACACTGGACATGGAAACACCAGACTCTTCAAAATGAAACAGGAAACATGGAGCGACGTAGACATGACAGCACAAGACAATTAGAACATGGAACCGAGGAGAGACTAACGGACATGCATTACTGAAAGAAAAAACACTGAAGACAAGACTCATACATCAGGACGTGTGGTAGACTCAAGTACTCCCTCAACTTAGGCTATTTCCAATATAACATAAGAAATCAAAAATACAAAATAAACTCTGCTGGTGCACAGAGCCAGCGCCTGACAACGGGAAACTGAAAAAATAACACAGGAAGTACGAGAGACACACTGAGGCTCAGACTGACCACATACAGAGGGCACGAGCACAGATAGACATCAATAACACAGGAAACCAGACCCAAGATGACAAGGACACAGAGGAGGAATGATAACAAAACTAAGATTACAAATATTAAACAGGGATCACAACTATTGCATCCAAAATCAGGGAAAGAATCGAAACACCCTGAGTCACAGACAGAGTTTCAGTAGTTTACAGTGTAATTAATCAGATATTCCAGAGTACATGTGGCCTTTAATACTTGTAAAATACATTTACAGTGTGTATTATCGTAGGGTCTCTACCTTACAATAGGGCTCATCAAACACAGTGAGGCAATTGTCGTCATGATATAAATTCAATTCGTTTTTTCAGTTCAATAAAAATGAATTGAACTGATGCCCGATGTAGACCTGTGGAAACCAAACATGAATTCTCACTAACATTATATTTAATGTCATTAATTATAAACCAAACCTTCAGGAATGATTTCTGTTTTACAGGCAATACATCTATCTGTTATCTGTCAACGCTTTCATACAGCACAGCTTCAGTAACCAAAGGGTATCCCACTCGTTTCTAATGGTAATAACGTATTGTTTTATACAGAGGTGCTACACATTTCACAAGAACACACATTTTAACCAAGTGTTAATAGAAATATAAAGGCTCAGAGCAGTATATGTTATGCCTTTTCATGATGGTTTGTGTTATTGGGGATCTAACCCGTCAGCTGTAGGGATCTCACTTTGTTTAGAACAAAGACAATGGACTGATGTTATTGGTGGTTTTCTCATGTAATTGACATCTAAACCATATCTCTGTTTGTGTGAATTTAAACAATTTAAGCTAAACTCTCACAAATTCCTCTGTTTGGGTCCAACAAGTTCAAACCTTCCAAATAGTACCTCTCTGAGCTGAAGCTGGTCATTGTCCAAAGAGTTTCATCAGTGCCCAGAGTGCTGATAAGCCTGATAACCTCAGTAACTGCTGGAGTCTCTCCCAGGATTCAATGGGTGAGGGTACTGGCCCTGTTTCCAGCCAATCACAGGCATCTTAGCTTAAATGTTTCTGCATTCTGTTTGGTTTTTCTGTACTTTTGTCTACAACCCTTTCAGATATATTGTTTTTTCTCAGCCTGCAGCTCTGTGGGCACGTTTGAAACTGACTCCTGATGTTGTGTTTCAGGCTCTTTTCATCAAGTGTTTCTGTGCTCCAGTACCCAGAATTCTTTGGGTTTGCCTCAACAGTCTTTGTGGTTCTTAAACCAACTTGTTAACTCAGCGATGAGTTTGTAGGTCAGTGAACAAACAGAGCGCCACCATGCCAGCTGGCTGCTCCGCTGCTTTCAGCCTGCAAAAGGTTTAACTTTACCACTGTCAACAGCCAATCAGGGGGCAGAACAGACAGAGGTGAACGTGAAGGAGCCTCTCAGTCTGCCAGCCATCGCTCCCATTTTTACCTGAAGACAAAGAGCTGGCTCTCAGATTTCTCCATCGCTCTGAATGGCTTTGTGAATGTGTGAAAACAGAGTTCAGCTCAGAGCTGAGGGGCTGGGTGTCTTTGAACACATGCGTCAGGAGTCCAGCCTGCATGTCCAGGCCAAGATACTGAACCCATCAGGTTGTCAGTGTGTTTGTGGATGTTTGAAAGGTGCTTGAGTATAGAAGAAAAGTATCTGTATGAATGAAGCTTAGAGTAAAATGTGCTTAGAGGTGAAAAGAACTATTTAAGAACAAGTCTGTTTACCATTTACAGCATGAATAACATCAGAGAGTAGCTGCCTGAAAGTTTCCCATAAGCACGTCTTCCTCTGAAAAGAGTTAGGGTTCGAGAATCAAGTAAAGGCTGGTTGCAAAAAACCCCACTTTGAAACCTGAAAACCGAGCGGCTGGGTGCCAGCAATCACACCAAATCTGAAATAAAATGACTGATCTGCAGTAAATGAAATCACTTCCTGCTTTTCAGATCTTCATTTTGCTTTAGTCAGGATACACTTTAGTGATGTTTGAGCCAGCCCAAATCTGTGATATTAACTCATGATTGACCTTAATAAACCTTTTAAAACAGGGGTGGGGAACTGCAGGCCTCGAGGGCCGATGTCCTGCAGGTTCTAGATCTCACCCTGGGTCAACAGAGCTGAATTACATGATTAGTTCATTACCAGGCCTCTGGAGCACTTCAGGACATGTTGAGGAATCAGCTGACACATCTAAAACCTGCAGGACAGCGGCTCTCGAGGCCGGGAGTTCCCCACCCCTGTTTGAAAGAGTTCATAATGGCTGAGCTGTTCTCATATTTGCAGTGCAAGGTTTGTCCTGAGGGTGGCACGAACTCTCAGAGAGTCATTGAAATGCAAAGACTTGTGTTATTTAGAGTTTTCCAAAGACAGAGACAAAATGTGGATTGGTAGTCTGTTTAATGAGAAAACAATCAATGGAAATAAATTACAGAAACAACATATATTACAATTAAAGATTGATGTGAAGAGAAATGTCTTCAGTTTGTTTTTGTTTCAGCAGATTAAAGGTTTAATCTGACACAGGTGGATTTCAGCCGTTTGTCTCTCAGGAAAATGAACCAAGCGTTTGTCTTTGGCTTTCATCTGAATCCAAACTGAGGCAATGCATCTAGAAATACCTATTACTGTGCAAATATCTACATTCAGTGTGTTTCATAACAATAACGAAAATAACGTTTGGCTTCAGCAACCAGATTAACTACTTTCAGCTTCAGTGGAACATGCTAATAATGTGGAAATGTTCTCTGAGCAGCAGAAAACCAACACTGATGAAGCACACAGAGACATCCACGTTGCATAGTATCCTCAGCACATTCCAATGTGGAAAAGTCTCTCCCAGTATGAAACACAAAAATTCACTGAACACAGGAGACTGTCTTTCCTGGGAAAGAGCATATCAGATGTTTCTTCCTGCAGGTTGCAGGTTTCATAGAATATTTCTCAGAGGTTCTCTGACAGTTTCCAGATCTTTTCCACGTCTGGTAGAACCAGCAGAGCCAAAGCCAGCTGTTCACGAGCAGCCGCACTCCTCCACGATCATATTCTGGATGTCCTTCTTGATAATCTTCTGCTCTTCGTTGTAGTAGAGCATTGACATTGCTCGCAGCCTCGTTGGCACGCAGCACGACTTGATGTTTTGAAATGGGCTGTAGCCTCTCATGCGATAATGGTTGATGACCGTTGAATGGAAAGACAGCGGTGAGCTTCCAATGCTTGCCATGTGGTTTGGACAGTCGCCTTCGCAGTAGTTGGCGTGGTAACCAGCCGGAGCGATGATCCAGTCGCTCCAGCCGATGTCTTTAAAGTTCACGTAAAACTCTCGTTTGCAGCAGATGCGGATTTTCCCATCGCACTCCAGAGCTCGTTTAGCTCGGCGCTTAGCCACCTCCTCTTGAGCTTGAAGCACCACCATGAGGAACGGCCGGTGTGACTGATCTCGTCCCGTGGCCGGTTCACCGTTTGCAGGCGTCAGGACGGGAGCGGCACCTGCTTCGAGACACAGCGGACAGGAAACCCGTAACCTAAGAGGACTGCTGCCGCCGTCCAGTAGATTCTGAACAGTGCGAGGAATGGCGAGGGTGTGCCAGCCACTACGACGGGTGTCCGCCATCTTCTCTGAAACACAGTGCTCGTCATCATCGTCGCGATAAAGCCGCAGCATCACTTTGCTTCTCAGGCGGTTCATCTTTGACATTTTCAGGAAGATCCAAACGTTTGCCTGCTCCACCACAGACGAGCCACTGCCCTCGCTTGAAATGTCAAAGGTCACCGTGTTTGGCCCGTCACCTGTGAAAGAGAATAGTTAGGACATTAGCGCTGTGTCACATTTACTACACAGAGTCAGAAAAATTCAGTCTAAAACAGTGCGATCTCTGACCCTTGACAATGACAGAGGGGCGTTCAGAATTCAGTCTGATAGTCTTTGACCTTTGACCTCTCAGATTGTATTTTAAGTGGAAACTGGATGGGTTAATGTGGTTTAGGGTTGAGTCTGGGCGGATTAGGGTTGGTGTGGGCGATAACCTGTGTCTGAGTTCGGGAAGATATCAAATTAAATGTGCTGGAGACGCCTTAGGAAAGACCAACTTTATCTGGCAGTTTGTTTTTCCCTGAAGGGAACAAACGAGGAACTTGAAACCATGACCCCGCTGACGCACCCCCCCCCCAGATAGAAATTTTAATGAGTGAACAAAGTCGATGTTCTTAACAGTGAAAGCTTGAATGGAGCTTCAGCCTCTAAATATATTCAATATGAGGAAAGGCACTAAAAAAAGACCAGGCCTGATTTCAGGGAATGATGTTAATGATGTTAACAAGCCTGGTCATATAGGACGCTAACCCCGCCCCCACCGACCAACACCACCCCAACAAAAAAAAGGCCCGTCCTGTCTCAGTGCTTCCTTCTTTGTCTCCTGTTAGAGAATAATTAGTGAGGCCCAGATTTATCTGAATGAACAGATTATTTACGCGCTAAGATCACTTGGTATGCTCGCCCAAATTACTGTGCACTAATTTGGGCGAGCATCCTTTGAGGGGCCTTTTGATAGAGACAACTATTTATAGAACAAAGCAAAGCAGCAATGTGACGGGTCCGTATTCACAGGAGATTTTAAAGGCTTTGCAACCATCATCATCTTCAGTAAGTCACAGTGGATTGAGAGCAGGTTAATGACAAGCAGCAAAGGTTCTGCCAGCAAAGATCTACCGCTGTTCAGACCAATGTTTCCCTCATCTTTCATCTGTTGAGACTTTCTCCAGCTGTTGTTCTCAGTGAAAATACTCTGTGGATTTAAGATGTCCTCATATTGATTGTTACTCTGAGTCTTTGTGACCCAAACCAGCAGATCATTCGAACATTCCTGTTTGAAGTAAGGTTTGTCCACTAATTGGTCACCAGTCTGTCTGATGGACATCTTCAGTGACTGAACTTTGATGAGAAGTTGATTTGTTAGTTTACATTTTGGGGTTCAGAAATGAAAGAAACAAGGCTTCCATCAGAGAACCCTTCCTTGTTTCTGTCAACAGAACAAACACGTTTATTTCACTCAGACAAACTGGAAGTTTCAGCACTGCAGTCAAACACATGAATGTGAGCTGAATGTTCTGACCTGAACATGAAAACCTGTGGCTGAAATCTGTAAACACACTTTGACCTCTTTGGATTATTGTGAATGAGCTGAAAGAGCAAACAGACAGTCTGACATCACTGACGGTCAGTGAACCTCTGAAGAGTCTGACTCCACTGAGTCTGGATCTGCTGACGTTAATAACCGAACCCAGCCAAGAGAAAATGTTCCCTACAGACACTCTTTAATCCATCCTGAATGTCAAAGGCTCATCGTGTTTTCAGTTCTTACATTAAAGGGTTTTTTCTCCTCGCAGAATTAGCTTTAACCAGTCAGAGGGCTCAGTGGTGAGCCTGAAAACTTTCTACGGCTGTATTTAACCAGAACTAATAACACTAATAACACTAACCCTGAACTCAGAAACTGGATGTGTTCTCTGTCAGGACAAGAAGATAAACCACGCCTGCCGTGGGACTCACCTGGCTCTCCAAAGGTGATTATTTCAGATGGCGGTTCGGGTGGTGCTGAATTGCCCGTGCCCTGGCCCTCCTCCTGGATCTCCACACTGCCGTCTTCAGCCACATGGGCCACGTGAAGTTTCTTGATGGCGTTGAGCAGAGCGGCACGAGGAACTGGCTGTGTCAGGTTGGGCCGGGCGCTCAGGTGCAGCATGTTGAGAATGTGACGCTTCACTGCCTCCACCATGTCACTCTGAGCTCCGGACGAAGACGAGTTCCTCCTCAGCTGAGGCAAAAAGCACGAAGGACAGTCAGAGGACACCGCCGAGTCCTGCAGCCGTGGTGCCGGAGAGATGGTCGGAGAGGCATCGATGAGAAGCCATGCTGAGATGGAAAAGACCACGGCAGAAAGAGAACACATAATGGTTGGCGGTCTGATGCAGAGTAAAAGACAGTAGAGTTTTTATTTGAAACAGGTTTGAGATTCTTCAGATGAAATCCTCTGAAAAGACTTCAGGGCGGAAACTAGAAACTCTGTCTGATGCGCTGTGAGGCTTGTTCTGGTGTTGCTAGTCCTCCTGGTGCTGGCCCGGTGGTCCTGAACTGAACGAACAGTGTGCAGGGTCACTCTACTCTTCCTCTCTGCTCTGTTACAGTAATTATACCTCTCAGCCTGTTTAATCCCTCCCTCCATCCACAGAGGTATTTCCCTGTGAGTCACACACACACACAGTGAGTAAAGTCTCTCAGAATATCTCAGGACTGTTTGTGGAGTTTCCTCCTGAATGAACGTCACGACATAAGAGGAGGAGGAAGGAGGAAAGAGGAGGTAGTGTCCCTGATTCATTCACCACACACACACACACACACACACACACACACACACACACACACACACACACACGTGCACAGACACACAGATGAGTCAGCGCAGCGTCATCATCACCTCACGTGGAGGAGAGACTGTCGGTGTGAAATAAATTTTTAGAATGGAGAGAGTTTGTTCTAAAGACCAGTCCTGCACAGAGCAGATGGAGCGTGCTCAAAACAGACTACCACACACGCACACACAGTGACATCAGCACGCCCTCTGCTGGTGGGAGTCAGGACCTACAGCGTCCTCTTCACCTGAGAGGGGCCCTCTGAGTCAGTGGCTCCTATAAGTTCATACAGGTCTGTCAGCTCTGCGGCAGGAGAAACATCGGGAATATCCACATGTGTGGATGTCAGTGAACTGACCGCAGATGTCCGACCTGAACGGCTGTAAAGCCTAAAAATGTGACGCCGTCATAACACAGGTCAAGCGTCAGCTGAAAATGTCACACAGTCACTCGTTTGTTTGATCAATTCAAGATGTCAACTGGCAAGAAGTGCTTTTTTTTGACAAAATTCAAGTGGATGTGAATTTTTGATTGATCTCACTTTTAAATGACGTAATACTGTTACGTCATTTAAAGCAGAAGCTGTTTGAAGCATCCTGTATAAAGATGAGACCAGCAGATGATTGGACTAGAGCAGGGTTGGGGAACTCGAGGGCCAGTGTCCTGCAGGTTCTAGATCTGACCCTGGATGAACACACCTGAATCACATGAGTAGTTCAACACTAGGCCTCTGGAGAACTTCAAGGGGCACATAGACGAGAACGAAAAGCATGTAGAACTGAGGTAACATATATAGATAAGAACTGGAAGGAGCGTGTTTGGAGATGTGGTCCCGCTCCAGAAATTCAGATACTTTATCTCCAGTTCAACATGGCTGTTGAGTGACTGGCAGAGTCATCAGCTGCACACCTGCAGAAACATTAGGACCCGCACGGCACAGAAAATAAATCTTACTGGACAGAAATGATCATGTGACTTCTTTGTAAGTGACTTATTTCCCCGCTGACACTCTACATCTGAACTTCAGGGTTCCCCCACCAGACACACTGACCTGTGGAAAACAGCACTCAGGAGGTAGTGGGGTTTTGTGGTGTTTGGAAGGTTGGTGGTTAGAATCCAATCTGCATGTTGAAAGTGGTCAAAGTGCCCCAGGTGCACCCATCGAATTGCACCCAAACATGATATAGCATGTTCTGACTGAGAGATTTCTGAAACAATTCAAATGTACAGCTCTGCTGTCACTTCCAACATAAATGAAGACAGGAAACTAAACAGCAGTGACGTTTGTAGGGTTACTGAAGTTGGGCTGGCTGGTATATAATGATGTGCTACGTGATCGCTAGCGACACAACTATGTGTCGCTAGCGATATGTTTTAATGTGTTTTTAACATTAAAACATGTTAAAAACACAAAAGCCTTATTAAACGTAGAGTAGTTTGGGCCCGGAAGCAGGATTCATCTCGTCATCACTTAAAGACCAGATAGTCTTCTCCAACATGTGGTTTGAGGCTCTGCTGCCCTCTGCTGGTTTTTTCTGAACATTAAATTCAATCAGGTCAGCTTTAGTAATACAGCACCAAGCGATAATCAAACGATAGTGGCCTCAAGGTGCTTCATGCTGCCCTGACAGGTGTTACAGGCCTGGACAGGGGCAGACGTTGTTGGCGACACATTGACAAACTGCTCTATAAAGCAGCGGCCCCCAACTCCCAGGCCACGGACCGGTACCGCAGACGTTGTTGGCGACACATTGACAAACTGCTCTATAAAGCAGCGGCCCCCAACTCCCAGGCCACGGACCGGTACCGGTCTGTGAGTCGTTTGGTACCGGGCCTCAAGAGTTGAGGCTCGGGTGTGAAATGTGTGGTTTTCAGGGTTTTATCGTTAACTCGGCTTCCCTGGGTCTTTCCCCGTGTGTTATGAATAAATTTTCTAAACAATTTAATGAACTTTATATTTCTTTTGTAGTTGTGTGTCTTTACTTGAAAGAAATATTTACACGTTACCATAGCAACCAGAGAGCATTAAGAGGCAGAGAGGAGGAAGTTACTCTCAATGTTTTCTCAGGAGCACGCTGCTAATAAAGTAAAACATTTACACAATGAATTCACATTTATTTTTATATTTACAAAATACCACAGTTTTTGTTTTGGTCGCATCATTTTATTTTGTTGTATTTATCTGCCACACTTTAAAGGCCATGAAAATATTGTCTGAATATTAAACCGGTCTGTGGCGCAAAAAGGGTTGGGGACCGCTGCTCTTAAACACCAGCCAGAAAACAAAGTGAGGCAGAAATGATGTCAGTGGGATCACAGACATTTACCTCAAAGAGATCAAAGTCAGCAAAAACAGGTATACATTTCCCAGCATGCTTTTTTTTTTTTTTTCAAAAAATTGATCTAAATTGTGGTCTTACAAATTATCTCCAAAACTTGAGTGACTGGAATACAAGTGAAGGGAGATGTAACATCGTGCGAGACCATTGTTCCATCTGCCTCCACAATAACATCTCACACCTTTTCAACAAAATCCAATGTGCTCTGGATGTTCAGGAGTTCAGAGCTGCCTACCAACAGGCTGAGGATCGAAGCCAGAAGGAAGAACTCCCTTTAAACACAAAGTGGCCCCACACAGGTTAGGGTTTGAGTGCTACTCAGATGTAATTATACACACAAACACACACACAGGGGATTGAATAAATAAAATAAAAGATTCATTAAAGGTGTGTTTTAGCTTTGATTATTCCAGTAACTTTGTGGTGAACATTGTGTGTGTGTGTGTGTGTGTGTGTGTGTGTGTGTGGGGGGGGGGGGGGTCAAGATCTCTGTCTAAATAAATAAATAAATGTGGGTAAATCCCCAGATGACAAAACATGCAACTATTTTCCTGGTAATAACTGAAATGAGTAAAGAAAATCAACCGCCTATTTATGCAAGATCATTCATAATTTTATTGTGGGGGTTATATTGGCTCGGTCGGATTATTGGGGGGGGGGTCATAACCCACCTGGAAATTACGCCCCTGGATCACTCTGCTGCTACACAACCAATCACTCCTTATTGATTATTGATCAGAGATCCACACCTGGTTGTTAGGGTTAGCTGTCACACCTGTCACAGCTGAAGGAGCTTCTATGCGAGGGTCAGGAGTTTAGCCCATATGCGCTGTCAGGCCTTAACGTTTGTTCACCTAGAAAAAGAACGTTTTGTTGCTTAATGACGTCAGGACAGGCTTTACATCACTTCCTGTTTACTGTAGATTTGAGTTAAAACCTGAAATAGCTCGTGAGTAAGCTGCTCCACCTGCAGATTAACCCGTGACAGTCTGAAAGCTTCGCGGACACACACACACTCACACACACACACACACACACACGCACACACACACACCGTCCAATCAGAGGAGCGCCGAGTCCTCGGCCCCGCCCACTACACTTACACACCCCTCCCCCTCCCGTGTCTCCGGTAATCCTCCGCTCTCTCTCGGTGCGGTCGTCATGGCGGAAATCAAAACGGGAATCTTCGCTAAGAACGTGCAGAAGCGCCTGAACCGAGCCCAGGAGAAGGTGAGAGGGGGAGGAGAGGAGGAGCAGGTGATGGAGGTGATGCGGAGGGCGGATGGAGGAGCGGTGCTGGAGGCTGCAGGAGGCCCGGTCACCGCCGCTCTCTAATCCGATCGCTCACACATGAGGATCGATGTTTTACTGATCATCTGCTATTGAGCCGCTCGGAGGTCACGTGCTTAGCTACGGGCTGAGGAGAAAAATCATCAGAAACGGAAAAATCATCAAAAACAAATAGAGCGCGTTCTGATTGGCTGAAGCAGATCGTGATGTCACGTGTGCGGTAAAACGCGTCACGCACGTTTTCCTCTTGAAAATTAAAGACGTTAGTGACGTATTTCCCAGGTCCAAGGTCGACAGTGTTGTCCACGGCGTGATGACGTCATTGTGTTTTATTTATCAGGCGCAAACAGGCGCACCGCACAGCTGTGAGTTGATGCCCGCCCCTCTCCTCAAACGTAATTAAGCTGTTTTACACCTGAAACAGGAAACATCCACTCAAAGAGAAATCGTAGGATTCCTTCAGCCTGTGATCTAACACACCTGTGTGACAGGTGGCAGCTTTACTGTGGCTGACAAAACTCATCTCACCAGCGTTTGAAGCACCAGCGTGAGCGCTGCTAAAAACTTTGATGTGATTTCTCTTTCAGGTTCTGCAGAAGTTGGGAAAAGCAGACGAGACCAAAGATGAGCAGTTTGAACAGGTGGTCATCAACTTCCGGAGGCAGGAGGTAAGACGATACCTGGGATAACTAAGTGAAGCGCTATACAAATACCATTTACCAGGCCAACTTGGCTTTACTTACAGATTTTATACAGAGCTGGAAGGTCGAAGACTTCTGCTCTGGATGTACAGCTCTCACTGACACTTGAAGACAAAGGCAGGATAATTACTGACAAACTGGTTAATAAGCTGAACCTGACCGTCTCCATATTTGACCTCATTATAAACCACTGCTGGTGGGAGCAGGTGTTACAGTCAGGCAGTGTATATGTAAAAACACCAATGTTTGATCACTGTTTAATCAGCATTCATATTAATTTCAAAAATTCAAAGACTTTTCATTTTATACAGATGTAAATGTGTAAAATAAGAGTTGCTTTCAAAATAAAAGCAACAAAATTACATTGTGATTACCTGGTAAACGGTAAGCCATTCTCTGATGGGGAGAAACTGCATGATATATGCTTTATTCCCTTTGACCTGAAAGGGGCCAGGCAGCCACCTGACCCGGTGTTTTTAATGCCCAGGCATGCTGTAGATGAGATCTCAGCCCTTCTAATAGATCTGCAGTGGCCTTATTTTCCAGAGATCTGATTCATTAGTTGGCAGTTAACAGAATATGTGAGGCGAGTACAGCACCACTTACCATGGCAATGTAACCTGGTAAACACTGTGTGTAACCTTGAAAACACAGAGTTAAACTTTAAGTTACCTGGACTCCAAATCAGTTCATGCCTTTAGTGTGAAAAACCTCAGTTTATGTTTGATTTGATTGATATTGTGCATAATCACAACAACGGTTGCCTCAAGGCACTTTATATTGTAAGATAAAGACCCTATAATATAAAGAGAAAACTCTGGTGACAGTGGGAACGAAAAACTCCCTTTGAACAGGAGGAAACCAAATTCCTCCAGTGTAAAATAACTGATATCACATGTTTGTATGTGCTTTGCCAGTCTGAAGGTTCTCGGCTGCAGAGGGAGATGAAGGCCTACATGTCTGCCATTAAAGGTCTGTATGGCTCATTATCTACGTGATACAAACCTCAAATGAAAGAAACGTCTTCAGTGACACTGATTCACAGTTTATAATGATCTTTCATTATCTAATGCTGCAACCTACTTGGAAAGTCAGAGCAGCCACAGAAGTAAACAGTCCACGATGGCGGCAGTCAACTTTGAATCTGTACTGCCGCTGTGGTGTATTTGTGAATCACTAAATAAGACATAGAGAGTACTGACCAGGCTCTATCCATGAATGTGCTGCAGGGGAGTTTTTAAGTACAAAAAATATTATTATGCTGTATTGTCAGTAATAACTGAAGGACTCTATCTTGCTAAGAACCAAAACAAATCCTGTTTTGTTTTCTCACATTGCACTTTCTTACTGAAACATACGAACTCAGGAGTGATGCCTGCTGAATTACGAGGTACCTGGAATGTGGCATCAGTTCATCCTCTGTCTTAAAAAAGCTTTTTTAGTTTCTTCCCCTTCAAGACTGCTTTGTTATGATTGGCTGCCCCTCACTAGGATTCTATTCAATATTCAGTTCAACTCAGTTCAGTTTTATTTATACAGCACCAAATCACAACAACAGTCGCTTTAGGGTGCTTTATAACTAGAGCTGGGTATCGTCACTCATTTCTAGAATCGATTCGATCCACGATTTGATTCAATTCGATTTGATTCGATTTGAATCTGGGAAGTTTTGCCTCAGACAGTCAGAAATATTATAATTCAGATCAGTACATTTACATATTTTTGTATCTATAAAAAGGAAGCTGACACATGCACAGGTGTGAGCGTCACAGCAGATGTCTTTGTGTCAAAGTAGCTGAAGATAAAACACAGACAAACATGAAGGAGATTTTCCTGTTCTGGATTTTATAAAAATATTCTGCAGTAGATCAAAAACGAAAGAAAACCATTAATGAACACATGAACGTTACCTCTGAAGTTACAGTGGTTTTATTAGAGACACGGCTAAGCGTTTTGCATTTTGTATAATTTTTAAAAAGTTTAAATTTGTTCAGGAGCCTGTTGAGCGGCAGAAATTAGGTTTTCTTTTCGGAAGAATGTAAAAGGAAAAAAAAAAAAACAGCGGCCGACAGCCTGTAAACAATGGTAGTCTGGTGCGTAACAAGCAAGCGAATAATGCAGAAAACAGATTTCGGGGATAGACGGGAAACTGTTGTTGAAGTACAGAGAGAGAGAGAGAGAGAGAGAGCTATGCATGAAGTGTGATTTTATCGTGGTGGAAGCAAAACAGCAAAAGTCAGAGGGAATCCATGACGATGTTTATGTGAAGTTTGGATCTTCTTTGGCTGCTCGTTCGGTCAATATTGTTTGGAGAGAGATAAAACTAACAATATTAGAATCAGTGCAAAAAGGGCGTAAACACAAAGCGCGGAGCCGCCGACACATCAGAATCAGCGAGCTGTCGGCTTTCAGCCCCGACCGTGTCCGTGCCGTCAGGTAAGAAAGGCGACATCTCACTGATTCTGATCCGCAGGTCCCGCTGTGTGTTTACGTCTTTGTGCAGAAGCCGTGTTCCTGCTCTCATTTACTGTTTTAAATGTTTGGTGGTTGTCAAAATTTTGTGACGTTTCACCTGAGATTCTGGAATTTTGGGCAAAATACATTTATATAAAAAATCTATTCAGGATTTTAATGAATCGATATCACGTTATCCAAACCAGAATAGATTTTAATCGATGAATCGAAACGGAGATTAATAACAGATATGATTCAATGCAGAGAGGTCTATTAACACATAGTGAGTGAGAAAGGTGACTGGAAAGGAAAAACCCAATGCATCATGGGAATCCCCCGGCAGCCTACGTCTATTGCAGCATAACTAAGGGAGGATTCAGGGTCACCTGGTCCAGCCCTAACTATATGCTTTAGCAAAAAGGAAAGTTTGAAGCCTAATCTTGAAAGTAGAGATAGTGTCTGTCTCCTGAATCCAAACTGGAAGCTGGTTCCACAGAAGAGGGGCCTGAAAACTGAAGGCTCTGCCTCCCATTCTACTTTTAAATACTCTAGGAACAACAAGTCGGCCTGCAGAGCGAGAGCGAAGTGCTCTAATAGGGTGATATGGTACTACAAGGTCATTAAGATAAGATGGGGCCTGATTATTTAAGACCTTGTATGTGAGGAGCAGGATTTTGAATTCTGGATTTAACAGGAAGCCAAAACAGGAGAAATCTGCTCTCTCTTTCTAGTCCCTGTCAGGACTCTTGCTGCAGCATTTTGGATTAGCTGAAGGCTTTTCAGGGAGTTTTTAGGACTTCCTGATAATAATGAATTACAGTCGTCCAGCCTGGAAGTAATAATTGGTGACTGTTATGATTTGGTGCTGTATAATTAAAATGGAACTGAATTAATTTGAACTACAACTCCTGAGTAAACTAACCTCACAGAAAAGGTTTCAGTTAGAGGGCACAGGTGGGCAGAGCTCTGACCTCACTATTTAAAATTTCCGGACAGGATGATAGAGAAAAGCTTGTCTTCTTTACGCAGTGAGTAGCAAAGTTAAATGTTGCCATTGTGACCACCAGCTGAAATTGTACTGTCATTGGCAGGGATGCAGCAAGCATCCATCAACCTGACTCAGTCTCTGCACGAAGTCTATGAACCCGACTGGCATGGAAAGGATGACGTCCTGACCATCGGGAAGGTCAGAGTCATAAAAACATCCCAGAGTACACAAGAACACCAAAATCCACCTGAAATATGTACCATAAACCTAGGTGTCTATTTTCTGCAGGACTGTGATGCATTGTGGGAAGACTTCCACAACAAGCTGGTGGACTCGACACTACTAAATCTGGATGCATACCTGCAGCAGTTTCCAGATCTCAAGGCAATCAACAGTTTGGTTAGGGAATGATTTTCTGAAATGGATGCATGTCATGAAAGCTCAACTTCTTTTTGTTTCAGACCCGTGTCGCCAAAAGAAGCCGCAAACTCATTGACTATGACAGTGCCCGACACCACATGGAAACCATGCAGACATCTGGGATGAAGAATGACCGCAAGATGATCAAAGTGAGTCATTTCATGTGTGGACGGACATTCACAAGATAAAGGATCAGCTGTTTCCTGCTATCTGTGCAGCTGTTGTATCTGTGCAGGTGTTTTGTAGTTGATTTAATCATGAACTTTGTCTGTAGGCAGAGGAGGAGCTCAAAAAGGCACAGAAGGTGTTTGATGAGTTGAATATTGGTCTACAGGAAGAACTGCCAACTCTTTGGGATCGGTGAGTTTTGACATAGCATGCTAGGTTTGAGTGGGCAACTAAAATTTCAGGGTGAGTAACTTATAAGAAAAAAGGTTAAAGCTCCTGACCAACGAGCTCCTGGTTTGAGTCTGGATTTTAATGCTGACATCTTAGAGAAGACTGCTTTTGTACATGATCCCTGACAGACTGAACAAGTTATTATTAAAACACTGATTAGTTCCAGGCCATATGTAGCAACCTGCGATGGTTTCTACTGGTATCTGCAGCTACTTTCAGTACCATTGATATTCATTTAGACTCTTTTTCTCCAATTGATCTTTCTGAGTTAACTTCAATAATTACTTCCTCCAAACCATCAACGTGTCTTTTAGACCCCATTCCTACAAAACTGCTCAAAGACGTCCTGCCATTAATTAATTCTTCGATCTTAAATATGATCAACCTATCTCTAATAATCAGCTATGTACCACAGGCCTTCAAGCTGGCTGTAGTTAAACCTTTACTCAAAAAGCATCTCTAGACCCAGCAGTCTTAGCTAATTATAGGCCAATCTCCAACCTTCCTTTATATCAAACATCCTTGAAAGAGTAGTTGTCAAACAGCTAACAGATCATCTGCAGAGGAATGGTTTATTTGAAGAGTTTCAGTCAGGTTTCAGAGCTCATCACAGCACAGAAACAGCTTTAGTGAAGGTTACAAATGATCTTCTTATGGCCTCTGACAGTGCACTCATCTCTGTGCTTGTCCTGCTAGACCTCAGTGCAGCGTTCGATACTGTCGACCATAATATCCTATTAGAGCGATTAGAACATGCTGTAGGTATTACAGGTATTGCACTGCAGTGGTTTGTATCATATCTATCTAATAGACTCCAATTTGTGCATGTAAATGGAGAGTCCTCTTCACACACTGAGGTTAATTATGGAGTTCCACAGGGTTCAGTGCTAGGACCAATTCTGTTTACATTATACATGCTTCCCTTAGGCAGCATCATTAGAAGACATAGCATACATTTACACTGCTATGCAGATGACACCCAGCTCTATCTGTCCATGAAGCCAGATAACACACACCAATTAGTTAAACTGCAGGAATGTCTTAAAGACATAAAGACCTGGATGGCCGCTAACTTTCTGCTTCTTAATTCAGATCAAACTGAGGTTATTGTACTCGGCCCTGAAAATCTTAGAAATATGGTATCTAACCAGATTCTTACTCTGGATGGCATTACCTTGGCCTCCAGTAATGCTGTGAGGAACCTTGGAGTCATTTTTGACCAGGACATGTCCTTCAACGCACATATTGAACAAATATGTTTAATTGAATTGGTAATTGATCAGACTATGGATCAGTGACTCATTCCTGCAGTTCCTCTATTCAATTCAGTTTTATTTACACAGCGCCAAACCACAACAACAGTCGCCTCAAGGTGCTTTATATTGTAATGTAGACCCTACAATAATGGATACAGAGAAAAACCCAACAATCATATGACCCCCCTATGAGCAAGCACTTTGGCGAGAGTGGGAAGGAAAAACTCCCTTTTAACAGGAAGAAACCTCCGGCAGAACCAGGCTCATGGAGGGGCGGGGCCATCTGCTGTGATTGGTTGGGGTGAGAGAAGGAAGACAGGATAAAGACATGCTGTGGAAGAGAGACAGAGATTAATAACAAGTACAGTGCAGTGTCTCCATTTGGATAATAAAAGTAGATTTCTAAAACACAGCAGTTTTACATGTGCACCTTTTTTTTGGGGGGGGGGGATTGCAGTCCATACAGACAATACTGATTTGTAAATGATTAACTAGCAATCTTGTGCTTAAAGTGTTTGGCACTCTTTGGCAATATTGTAGTAAATGTTAAACTTAATCATCACATCGGCCTCCTCTGACGACCTGTTTGCTACCGCCTGCTGCTGAAAGGCAGTGGGGAGAGGGGCCACTTGGGCAGTGCATTTATCACGATTTGAGATGGGGAAACTGTTCTTGAAGTACACACAGAGAGAGAGAGAGCTGTGCATGAAGTGTGATTGTTATCGTGGTGGAGGCAAAATAGCAAAAGTAAGAGGGAATTCATGATGATGTTTATCAAATGTGAAGCGTAGTTTGTTGCTTCTTTTGCTGCTGGTTCAGTGAACTTTGGTTGGAGACAAAACCTGCAGCTCAGAATCGAGCGCAAAAAAAGACGTAAACACAGCGCGGACCCGACGCATCAGAATCGTGAGCTGTCGGCTTTTCAGCGAGAAAAGCCGAGGAAGAGAAAGCTGATTTGGATGTGTCGGGTCCGCTTTCTGCGTTTACGTCTTTGTGTGGCATCTGTTTACGTGCTCTCATTTGCTGTTTGTTGAAATAGTTTTGTGAGCTTTAACCTGAGATTCTGGCGTTTCTGACAAAATACATTTATATACATTTATATTTAAAAGTTGATTCAGGATGTGAATATGAATCGATATCACTTTATTCAAGCTACTCACCTCTCTCTGTCCGCCTGCCCTGGACTTTCAAACGTATACACGGATTACATGAATATCTGGACCACGACCAATCAGAGAGGTCCCGCCCCTGACTATCTTTGATTGGTTTAGACCACGATGGGGGCACAATGTGTGTCTGCTGTTGACCACATGGAGACTTTCAGAGTTGCAGAGTATTTTTTATTTATTTTTTTGTTACTCGAACAGTTACTCGTTGCATTTGCGACCAAATTGGTCGCACTCTAGAGCCCTGCCAGGTCACTGAGTTGAAACGCTTTAAAGTTAGGGAAATTGCTTAAAAGAAGAAATAGTAAGAAAAAGGTGATTCATATAAAACTTGGTGCCTGCAGGTGACCATCATCGCAAAACTATAATAGCATCCCAGCTTTGAGCGTCATCCCCAGGTCCTCTCGCCCCACTTCCCTGGTGAAATGTCTTCACAAAACATAATGAAGTCCAATCACTTTCCCAGCACCTTAGACTACCATAACCTGGAGCATTGAGAACCTTCAATTCAATTCAATTCAATTTTATTTATATAGCGCCAAATCACAACAAATGTCGCCTCAAGGCGCTTCATAGATACAGAGAAAAACCCAACAATCATATGACCCCCTATGAGCAAGCACTTTGGCGACAGTGGGAAGGAAAAACTCCCTTTTAACAGGAAGAAACCTCCGGCAGAACCAGGCTCAGGGAGGGGCGGCCATCTGCTGCGACCGGTTGGGGTGAGAGAAGGAAGACAGGATAAAAGACATGCTGTGGAAGAGAGACAGAGATTAATAACAGATATGATTCAATACAGAGAGGTCTATTAACACATAGTGAGTGAGAAAGGTGACTGGAAAGGAAAAACTCAATGCATCATGGGAATCCCCCGGCAGCCTACATCTATTGCAGCATAACTAAGGGAGGATTCAGGGTCACCTGGTCCAGCCCTAACTATATGCTTTAGCAAAAAGGAAAGTTTTAAGCCTAATCTTAAAAGTAGAGATAGTGTCTGTCTCCCGAATCCAAACTGGAAACTGGTTCCACAGAAGAGGGGCCTGAAAACTGAAGGCTCTGCCTCCCATTCTACTTTTAAATACTCTAGGAACAACAAGTAGGCCTGCAGAGTGGGAGCGAAGTGCTCTAATAGGGTAATATGGTACTACAAGGTCATTAAGATAAGATGGGGCCTGATTATTTAAGACCTTGTATGTGAGGAGCAGGATTTTGAATTCAATTCTGGATTTAACAGGAAGCCAATGAAGGGAAGCCAAAACAGGAGAAATATGCTCTCTCTTTCTAGTCCCTGTCAGTACTCTTGCTGCAGCATTTTGGATTAACTGAAGGCTTTTCAGTGAGTTTTTTGGACATCCTGATAATAATGAATTGCAGTAGTCCAGCCTGGAAGTAATAAATGCATGAACTAGTTTTTCAGCATCACTCTGAGACAGGATATTTCTAATTTTAGAGATGTTGCGCAAATGGAAGAACGCAGTCTTACATATTTGTTTAATATGTGCGTTGAAGGACATATCCTGGTCAAAAATGACTCCAAGGTTCCTCACAGTGTTACTGGAGGCCAAGGTAATGCCATCCAGAGTAAGAATCTGGTTAGATACCATATTTCTAAGCTTTTCAGCGCCGAGTACAATGACCTCAGTTTTATCTGAGTTAAGAAGCAGAAAGTTAGTGGCCATCCAAGTCTTTATGTCTTTAAGACATTCCTGCAGTTTAACTAATTGGTGTGTGTTATCTGGCTTCATGGACAGATAGAGCTGGGTGTCATCTGCATAGCAGTGAAAATGTATGCTATGTCTTCTAATGATGCTGCCTAGGGGAAGCATGTATAATGTAAACAGAATTGGTCCTAGCACTGAACCCTGTGGAACTCCATAATTAACCTCAGTGTGTGAAGAGGACTCTCCATTTACATGCACAAATTGGAGTCTATTAGATAGATATGATACAAACCACTGCAGTGCAGTACCTGTAATACCTACAGCATGTTCTAATCGCTCTAACAGGATATTATGGTCAACAGTATCGAATGCTGCACTAAGGTCAAGAAGGACGAGCACAGAGATGAGTCCACTGTCAGAGGCCATAAGAAGATCATTTGTAACCTTCACTAAAGCTGTTTCTGTGCTGTGATGAACTCTGAAACCTGACTGAAACTCTTCAAATAAACCATTCCTCTGCAGATGATCTGTTAGCTGTTTGACAACTACTCTTTCAAGGATTTTTGATATGAAAGGAAGGTTGGAGATTGGCCTATAATTAGCTAAGACTGCTGGGTCTAGAGATGCTTTTTGAGTAAAGGTTTAACTACAGCCACCTTGAAGGCCTGTGGTACATAGCCGATTATTAGAGATAGGTTGATCATATATAAGATCGAAGAATTAATCAATGGCAGGACTTCTTTGAGCAGTTTTGTAGGAATGGGGTCTAAAAGACACGTTGATGGTTTGGAGGAAGTAATTATTGAAGTTAACTCAGAAAGATCGATTGGAGAAAAAGAGTCTAACTTAACATCAATGGAACTAAGAGTAGCTGTAGATAATATTACATCTGTGGGATGATTATTGGTAATTTTTTCTCTAATGATAAAAATTTTATTTGTGAAGAAGTTCATGAAGTCATCACTAGTTAACGTTAAAGGGATGGTTGGCTCAAAAGAGCTCTGACTTTTTGTCAGCCTGGCTACAGTGCTGAAGAGAAACCTGGGGTTGTTCTTATTTTCTTCAATCAGTGATGAGTAGTAAGCTGTTCTGGCTTTGCGGAGGGCTTTCTTATAAAGCAACAAACTATTTCTCCAGGCTAAATGATGATCCTCTAAATTTGTGACACGCCATTTCCTCTCCAGATTACGAGTCATCTGCTTTAGGGTACGTGTTTGAGAATTATACCACGGGGTCAGGTACTTCTGATTAGAGACCTTAGTTTTCACCGGAGCTACAGTATCCAGAGTCGTACGTAGTGAGGAGGTGAAATTATTAACAAGATAATCGACCTCTGTTGGGGTAGCGTTCAGATAGCTGCTCTGCTCTGTGTTGGTACAGGGCATTGACGATGATAACAGTGGCTGGATTATATTCTTAAACTTAGTTACAGCGCTTTCAGAAAGACATCTACTTTGATAAAGTCCACTCTCCACTGCTGCGTAATCAATTATTGTAAATGTAAATGTTATCAAGAAATGATCAGACAGGAGAGGGTTTTCAGGAAACACTGTTAAATGTTCAGTTTCTATGCCATATGTTAAAACAAGATCTAGAGTGTGATTAAAGTGGTGGGTGGGTTCTTTTACATTTTGAGAGAAACCAATTGAGTCTAACAACAGATTAAATGCCATGTTGAGGCTGTCATTTTTAGCATCAACATGGATGTTAAAATCACCCACAATAATTATTTTATCTGAGCTCAGAACTAAATTAGATATAAAGTCTGAGAAATCAGACAGAAACTCTGTGTAAGGCCCAGGTGGACGATAGATGATAACAAGTAAGACTGGTTTCTGAGTTTCACAGCTGGGGTGGACAATGTTAAGCATCAGGCTTTCAAATGAATTAAAAGTCTGTCTTGGTCTTTCATTAATTAATAGACTGGTGTGAAAAATTGCTGCCAAACCGCCCCCTCGACCTGTGCTTCGAGATTTCTGGTAGTTAGAATGACTCGGGGGTGTTGATTCATTTAAACTAACATAATCATTCTGCTGCAACCAGGTTTCTGTAAGGCAGAGTAAATCAATTTGTTGATCAATTATTAAGTCATGTACTAACAGAGACTTGGAGGAGAGAGACCTAATATTTAATAATCCACATTTCACTGTTTTACTCTTTGGTTCAGATGTGGATACTGTATTGTTCTTTCTTTGTAAATGTTTAAGTTGTTTGTTGCTGGTTTTTAGTTTGTTTTTTGTCTTTTTGGAGGCAGACACAGTCTCTATGGAGATGGGTTTTTGGGGGGGTAGCAGGAGGAGAGAAGCTGCAGAGAGGCGTGTAAGACTGCAACTCTGCTTCCTGGTCCCAACTCTGGATAGTCATGTTTTGAGGGGTTTAATAAATTTGTCGATATTTCTTGAAATGAGAGCTGCTCCATCCAAAGTGGGATGGATCTTTTTCTTTTTTCTTTTTTTCTTTCAAAGGTCTTTTTATTAGACAAAGGTTCCAATACAATGTATACAATAACACAAAATGCTTCAGAATATTCCAAAATTTCAATCTTGTTCCCACCCTAACCCCTAAAACAACAAATAATTGGCAGCCTGCTGCCCAACTAAACCAAAAAACAAACAGAGAAAAAAAAAACCCAAACAAAAGCAAAAAACAACAAACAGACTCATAAAAGGAAAAAAAAAAACCAAAAAAAAAAAACCCCCCCAAAACAAACAAACAAAAAAAAAAAAACAAGAGGGGGGGGGGGTTCCTTGGACTACTCAGTAACAGTAGTTGTGGGCCTTTCAAAGAAGTCCAGAAAGGGGGACCACAGTTTATAAAATTTATTTTTAGACCCACGAACTGTATATCTAATTTTTTCTAAATCCATACAAGACATTACATCTTTTAGCCATTGCGTGTGTGAGGGGGGAGATGAGTCTTTCCACTTCAGCAGTATAGCTCGCCTGGCCAACAATAATGAAAAGTTTAATGTTTTGAGTCTGGAGATGGACAGATTCAGATTCTGGACCGCACCAAACATAGCACAGAGTGGCTCTGGTTCAATTTGATGCTGCAGGACTTCAGACATGGTATGGAAAACAGATTTCCAAAAGGTGGACAAAGAAGGGCAGGACCAGTACATATGAAACAATGTAGCAGGGGCACCCCCACACCTTACACAGGCTGGGTCCACCCCTGGGTATATGTGTGCCAGTCTATCCCTGGACCAATGCCCCCGATGAACTATCTTAAATTGGATGAGTGTATGTCGAGCACACATTGATATATTGTGAACCTGGCCAAGGATAGAGTCCCACAGTTCATTCGTAATACGAAAGGTAAGGTCCTTTTCCCATTTAGATTTGATAACAGCTATTGAAGAGCCTTGTAAATTGGAAATTGAGCTGTACAAGGCTGATATTATGCCCCTTGAGGTTGGGTTTACCATTAAAAAATCATCTACTGGATTGTGTGGAGGCATCTGGGGGAATTCTGCTGTCACACTCTGCACGTAGTGTCTGGCCTGTAAGAACCTAAAAAACTGAGCTGGAGCTATGCCAAATTTGGCGGATATTTGAGAAAAACTTACAAATTGTCCATCTTCATATAAGTCTGCAAAGGATTTTAGGCCCTTTTTATGCCAGATATGAAAAGCATTATCTGCCATTGAGGGAACAAATAGGTGGTTCGCTGCAACCGGGCTTTGAAGTGAGAAAGCCCGGAGACCCAGACTCTTCCTAAACTGAGACCAGATTCTAAGAGATTGCTGGACAACTCTATTGTTACTGGGTAGAGGCAATACCAAAGGGAGTGATGAACCTAAAGTCGCAGGTAGAGAAATTTTCCCACTTGAATATGACTCCATGGCAACCCAAACTGGTGGTGACGGTTCGAGATGGTAGTGTCTCCAATACAATAAACACCTGATATTGGTGGCCCAATAATAGTACTGGAAATTAGGGAGGCCTAGACCTCCAACCGGCTTGGGCCTTTGAAGAATAGATTTCTTCAATTTGGGAGGTTTACCATTCCAAATAAATGAAGTGATTAGTGAGTCTAGAGATTTAAAAAATGATTTTGGAATCAAGATAGGGAGGCATTGAAAAACATATAAGAATTTTGGAAGTAGCATCATTTTCACTGAGTTAATCCTACCTATTAAAGATAAGGATAATGGGGACCATCTGGACAGCATATGCTTGCACTGTTCCAGCAGGGGGAAGAGATTCTTCTTAAACAAACAATTAAATTGCTTTGTGACACATATCCCAAGGTAATCAAAGTGATCTGTGACTATTTTAAAGGGAACATTTACCAAATCCAGATTTTGAGCACTCTCGTTAATCAAAAACAGTTCACTCTTATTCATATTAATTTTGTATCCAGAGAGGCGACTAAAAGCATTCAATATATTAAGTACAGCGGGTAAGGAGGTAAGCGGGTTGGAAAGAAATAGAAGAAGGTCATCGGCATACAGTGAAACTCTATGCTCAATCCCCCCCCTCCATATGCCCTTTATGTCCCCATTACCACGGACTGCAATTGCTAATGGCTCAATTGCAAGGGCAAAAAGCAAAGGGCTTAAAGGGCAGCCCTGTCTCGTTCCACGGTGGAGCCTAAAGTGGTCAGAGTAGCGACAGTTAGTTACCACTGAAGCCGTGGGGCTTGCGTAAAGAAGTTTGATCCATGAGCAAAATAAGGGGCCCATCCCAAACCTTTCTAAAGTAAAAAACAAATATTCCCACTCCACCCTATCAAATGCTTTTTCCGCGTCCATAGCAATAAGGCATTCAGGCACAACATGGCTGGGGGCATAGATAATATTAAAAAGTCGCCGTATGTTAAAGAAGGCGTGCCGATTTTTTATGAAGCCAGTTTGGTCGGGAGATATTATAGCAGGAAGAATTTTTTCCAGCCTGTGCGCCAGTAGCTTAGACAGAATTTTAACATCCGTGTTTAACAGAGATATAGGCCTATAAGAAGCACAGTCAGTCGGGTCTTTGCCCTTCTTAAGTAACACTGTGATACAGGCCTGGTAGCATGATGAAGGAAGTGCCCCAGAGTCTAGCGACTCTGTAAAAACTTCGCAAAGGAAAGGGGCCAAATCGTCCGAGAATATTTTATAAAAGTCTGCAGAAAATCCATCCGGGCCTGGAGATTTCCCAGATTTCATAGATGCTATTTCCGCCTGAATTTCCGCCTTTGAGATAGGGGCTTCCAGAGTCTGTCTGAGCTCTGGGGAAAGCGAGGGCATGTCAATGGAGTCAAAAAAACCATGTAAATCTTTTACATTAACAGTAGATTCTGATGTATATAACTTAGAATAAAATGAAGAAAAAATGTCATTAATCGCCTTCTGATCCCTAGTCACCACTCCATCGTCCGCCTTCAAGCCAGTTATAATTTGTTTAGCCCTAATACCACGCAGTTGGGTGGCCAAAAGCTTACCAGTCTTTCCACCGTGTTCGTAAAAATCGCTCTTGTTCCTAATCAGACATCCTTCCACTTGTCGAGTGGAAAGTAGATTGAGTTTGGTTTGTAAACTTAAGCGTTCTTTATATAGCGCCGGTGAAGGAGACTGAGCGTACTGCCTGTCGATGTTTAAAATCTGGTCTGAAATAAGCCTCTGGTCCCGCTGATCACACTGTCTTTTAAATGCTGCCACTGAGATGATTTCTCCTCTCAGAAATGCCTTCAGAGCCTCCCACACAGTCCTGTTTGGCATACCAGGTGTTCTATTCTCAGTAAGAAAAATTTTAACTTTAGAAGAGATGTTAGAAACAAATTGTTCATCCGTGAGCAGCAACGGATCCAGTCTCCAGAGCTTTCTCACAGAGTCGCAGCCCTGAAAAGCTATTTTGAGCACGAGGGGGGCATGATCAGAGACAGTAATACTTTCATAGCTGCAGGATCTAGTATTATTAATTAGCAAATTGTCAATAAAAAAATAATCTATTCTACTGTAGGTGTGGTGTATGTGTGAAAAGAAAGAATAATCTCTACCAGTAGGGAATAAAAACCGCCAGGGATCCGTGAGACCATAATCTTCAAGAAAAGACTTGACATAAGTTGCAGATTTATTAAGAGTAGCAGGTTTGGGGGATGAACGATCTAATACCGCATGCATATAAAGATTAAAATCGCCCCCCAAAATCAAAGAACGAGTATTTAAATCCGGGAGGTGTGAGAACAGGCGTTGAAAAAATTGCACATCATCAAAATTGGGTGCGTAAAGATTAGCCAAAGTCACAGACCTGTCGCAGAGTTTGCCAGACACTATTATAAACCGTCCGTTTTTGTCTGACACAACATTAGATGGAACAAATGGGATGTTCCGATCGATAAGAATAGCTGTACCCCTGGCCTTTGCTTTAAAATTAGAGTGAAACATCTGTCCTGACCAACATTTTGCCAAGCGTGAGTGATCCGAATCCTGCAAGTGAGTCTCTTGCAAAAAAACTACCCCGGGCTTAAATTGCTTCAGACGTGATAAGACTCTCTTTCGCTTTATTGGGTGGTTCAACCCCCTCACATTCCAGCTAACAAAGGTAAGATTACCGCTCATCGAGGAGGTCCCATATTTTTATGTACAGAGTTGTCCAAGGAGGGAAGGGAGGGGACAAAAACAAAACAAACAAACAAAACAAAACAAAACAAAAACAAAAAAAAACCAAAAACATGACAACCAACCCCACCCCAGAAAGAAAATGCAATACAATAACATATCACTGTGTAAAAAAAAAACCCTAAAACAATACCACCCACCAATATCACCCAGCAGGTTGCATTAAAAAGCAACCGCGTAAGCCCCTGCTTTCTTCCCATATTAGTCAAGAACTCCCCGTACCACTAGCATCATACCTGCACCCTTGAACAGTAGCCCCTAAACTCGAGCCAGGGTCTCAGTTTTCAGGCCACGAAGAAGAGAAAGAACAAAAACAAATCAACCAAACAACGAACCAGTTTTACCTTAAAATGAACAGCAAAGAATATATTGCTATGCCAACAGCGCAGCTGTATAATGTCAGTCACAACGAGGACGCCACTTAGACTAGTCCGACCCGTTATAGTTGTAAATTAGGGTGAGTGCTCTAACCGGCTACAGTGTCCAACTCAGGATGGAGAGCCTCGGTTTTCTTCCATGGTTTGAATGAAGCGAGAGGCCTCCTCAACTGACTCCAATCGCCGGATTTTCCCATCTGAAAGAGTAATGCGGAGCCTGGCGGGGAAGAGAAGGGAAGGACGAAGGCCTCTCCGATATAACTCGGCCATAACATCCTTATACTGGGCTCGCTGCTTCTGGACGTCGGCGTTGTAATCCTCATAAAACTGAAGTTTATGTCCGCAGTACTCTAATGTCCCTCGGCGTCTCCGTGCTTCCCTCATCAGCAGCTCCTTAATCTGGAAGCGGTGGAGGCGGATAATGACTGAGCGCGGCCTTCCATCAGGGCCCGGTTTGGGCATAAGGCTACGGTGGGCTCTGTCAAGCTCCGGGGGGGATGGCAAAGTTTGTGCGCCGAAGACCTCCACCAGCAGCCGGGAAAAGAACTCAGTTGGCCGTGGACCCGGCTCCACCGATTCCGGCAAACCCACCAGACGGATGTTCTGCCTTCTGCTTCTACTCTCCAGGTCGGAAAGTTTAGTTTTGAAAAGTTTGTTTTCCTCCTGTAGTGAATCATACTTAGCCTCGAGCGCCGCTAAACGCTGAACAACATCCACTGCGTTCGATTCAAGCTCACCAATTCGTAGTTCTTGATTTGCGACTTCCGCTTGAATCTTGTCCAGCTTACCGTTAATCACATCCGATGTAGCCTTAAAATCTGCGGCTATGGCTGTTCTGTGCTGTTCGAGCAGGGCGACAAGCGCCGGGTTCAGGACTGCACTAGCATCCTCTGCTGCGCCAGCGTTAGCACAGCTCTCGCCAGTAAGGTTTTTCTCGATTTGTCTCCTTCCCTTGGACATCCTTCCAGCGTGACACTTACAAATGACCCGAAAAATTCGTATCTAACAGCAAAATGGGGCTCAGAGAGTAAAATTTTAAAAAAGTTAGGCAGGTGCTAGTGGCCGACACACCTTACTCCATTGCCGGAAAACGGAAGTCCCAACGTCCAAAGTGGGATGGATGCCATCTCTCCTAACAAGACCAGGTTTCCTCCAGAAGGTTTGCCAATTATCTATGAAGCCCACATCATTTCTGGGACACCACTCAGACAACCAGCAATTTAAGGAGAACATGCGGCTAAACATGTCACTCCTGGTCTGATTGGGGAGGGGACCAGAGAAAACTACAGAGTCCGACATTGTTTTGGCAAAGTTACACACCGATTCAATATTGATTTTAGTGACCTCCGATTGGCGTAACCGGGTGTCATTACTGCCGACGTGAATTATGATTTTACTGAATTTACGTTTACCCTTAGTCAGCAGTTTTAAATTTCCTTCAATGTCGCCTGCTCTGGCCCCTGGAAGACAATTGACTATGGTTGCCGGTGTCTCTAGCTTCACATGTCTGAGAACAGAATCACCAATTACCAGAGTTTGACCCCCAGCGGGTGTGTCACCGAGTGGGGAAAAACGGTTAGACACATGAACGGGTTGGTGGTGTACCTGGGGCTTCTGTTTAGGACTATGCTTCCTCCTCACCGTTACCCAGCCGCCTTCTTTCCGCAGCTGCTTGGGATTTGCCGGGGAACAGCTAGCGGGGCCTACGCTACCAGCTACAGGGGCCTGGCTAGCTAAGGGTGAGAGAAGGGTGCAAAGCCGAGTCTCTAGTCTCTCTCGGTAATCCTGGCCTCCAGAGCTGCAAATATGCTACATTTGTTACAGATATCATTACTGCTAAAGGAGGCCGAGGAGTAACTAAACATCTGACACAATGAGCAAGAAAGTGCAGAAGGGACAGGTGAAGTAGCCATGGTGCTAACGGGTCGGCTACGAGCTAAGCTAGCGAAACAGTACAGAGACACTGAGTGAATACTTTGGCTATAAATTAGGTAGTGAGTACACAGAAAGTGTGCTTCGGATGAAGCACGTGAAGATTATACTGTGAAAAAAAAAGAATGTATTTAAAAGTTGTTAATTAAACTGCTAAGCAAATAAGCTACTCAGAAACACCACTGTGTTTGAGCAGGAACAGGAAGTGATACTATACCACAGAGCGAGCGAACACCAAGTGACAGCGCCACCGACAGGACAGGAAAAAAAATTCACAGCCCCAAATTGTAGTATTTCTAAAAACAACAACAACCAAGTTTTACTTTTGTGTTGTGCAGCCGAGTTGGCTTCTACATCAGCACCTTCAAGAGTGTAACGAGTCTTGAAGCAAAGTTTCATCGCGAGATCTCACTGGTGAGTTTTTCACTTCCTAAACCAACAGGGTTGCTTTTCTTTTTTTCTTTGAAATCATTTGAACTGAAAAATGTCTCTTTTAAACCATCCAGGTGTGCAGAGAACTGTACGAAGTGATGACCCAACTGCGAGAGCAGCACTCTGACAAGATATTCACCATCCAAGGGGCTCCGAGGTCAGTACAAGCTTTTTCCATAACTGAGGAAAACGAAGGTAGATCAGCATTTGGTTTCAGTGTCTTAAACTGATTGTACAATGTGATGGCAGCAATGGGTTTAGAAAAAATCAATTTTATTATTCTGTTTTTAGTTATATTTCAACATAAACCAATCAAACTAGAGTTTGGGTGGCTGGGATTTAAAGATAATAGTCCAGTTTCCTTCCACAGTTCAAACACATGCATATTAACTGGTCATCTAAGGAGCTTGGAAAGAAAAGCATCTGGACTACGATAACCTGGATGACTGAGAACCTTCACAGATTTATTAACTGGTCATTGTAAAGTACCCATAGAGTTTTGGTTTTTTTCAAAGTTTTAATGCACTCATCATGGACATAGATGTCATGGTAATTTGGGGCTTTTAATGATTTGAACTGTTCTTTTTCCAGAATGATTCAAAGTTCTTTAGAATTTATTTAGGATTAAGACAGTGTTTCCCAAACTTTTTTGCTACGCCTCCCTTTGTTTTACAAGAAAAATGTTCGCACACGCACGCACAAACACATCCTCCAACCTCACACACCCTTATTTTGCTCCATTGCGGTTCATTTCACACCTCAAACATTTAGTAAACAATTAAACAAATACAAGTAATCTGCAATAAATTACAGGTAGTAAGGAAATAAACTACTAACTCTTTTACACTGCGTCCGCACCTACACGGGTATTTTTGAACACGCAGCTGTTTCGTCCACGTAAACGGCGTTTCGAATCACTGAAAACTGAGATTTTTTAAAACTTGTTTTTTGCGTTTACGTGTGGACGAGGAATACAGAGTTTATGCAATGTCAAAGGTATGTGCCTTTTTCCACGTCACGCTGTGGCCACGTTACTGTTTACATGAGATGAATTGCAGAATGATAGAGACAAAACACTGTTAATCTGACTGTCTGCAGGTTTTACACGCAGTTACTGTCCCTCTGTTTACAAAGGCAGAGGCATCACACTGTGATTAATTTACTGTAGTTGTTTTTTCCTGTGTAATAATATTCAACATTGCATCAATACATTTTTCAAAAATGCCTCTCTGTGCAAAATGGGTTTAAAAACATAAACAGCTGTGGGATCCTGTTTGTCTGTGATTTAGACTGGGGGACAAATCGTGGCAGGATCAGCCTGATGTTATTTGTATCCTGCTGTAACCTAGAATCACTCACATGAGACATGGACCTTCAAAGTAAAACAGGAAACACACTGACTGAACTCTAGACATGCAGACTTAACAGCAACTGAGAAGACAGAACATAGGGACCTGAAACAAGGTACAGTAGACACAACGTGGACGTAACAACGCCACAGGGACAGAGTAAAACAAAACACAGAACCTCTTAGAAAATAAAATAGGAAACATAATGAAACGCAGACATGACTACATGAACTTGACAACATAACAGACATGAAACACATGAAGGGCAAGGGAGACTTAACAGGGTTTGGAAGACACAAGGGGAATCTAATAACAAAGAACTAGAAAAACTCATGAGCTTAATCATATAAACAATCAAATAAACTAAACTCAAACACTGGGTCATAAGACCCATGATAGTGACAGAGAGGAGAAGAGTCGGCTGTGCAGCGTAACAACAGAATAAATCCAGCTTTGTGTCTTTTTCCATTCAAGCTGAAGTACGGGACAAACTGTGTTCCTTTTCAGCTCAATACGATTCCGTTTGTACAGAACGGTTGGAAACTCTACGAACTAACCTTATGAATAAAATAAAGTTCAACATCAGTAACAAAGCACCCACACAGCTGTATAGAAACTCCGTCATGCTAGCTAGTACGCAGTACAAGTTATTGTAAGTGATTGTAAAAAGTCAGCACAAAGAAAATAAACTATACCTAAACTTGGTTTATATCTGACCCAGATACACTGCAGGTCATAACTTCTTACCTGAAATTCAGTTCACCTGACGCTCGGACCGGCGGCCGCCTTGGGTCTGCTTCTCCTGCCTTCGATTTCCCTCATCCACCAGCTGCCCTCTGTTTGAGCTCCGCGTTAGCCACCACCAAACAACTGAGTTATTTTTTCCACATCGACCAGCATCTGGCAGATCCACCACCTTTCACTGTTTATACCGTTACTAAAATGAATAAATAAATCATCGGCCCATATAAACGAAAAATAAGTCCATCTGTGATACCGAGTCTTTGCGAGAGACTGGGGGGTGAAACGAGAGTGACCTGCTCTCACTGTAAGTCACGCCCGGTCACTTTTCAGCCAAGCCACGCTAGCTAGCTAGCCGGCTAGCTGTCAGGCGGGACCGATGTCGTCAGAGCACTGTTGCTAATATGGGATGTCTTGATAAAACGAGCAGATATTTGAAGTTTACACAGCTACATTCTCGCCTGAAAATATCTTAAAAGTTTATTTTATTAAAAAAAAACAGTAATAAGAGCAAAATAAAAACTAAGTGGTGGCCGCCATTGTTTGACTCAGCAGAGGCCTGCTATGAATTGTGGGATATGGAGTTTTCCACCAAGCATACACCCTTCGATTACCGTAACTAATTAATGGTTCGCGCAATCTTAAAAATTCCAATGGTTCCTGAAAGCAGCGACGCTGTGCGCGCCGTTGATATTGTCGTCATTACGGTAATCCAAACTAGAAAAAGTTGCATTGCCTGCGAAAATGCAGTGTGAATGCCTTGTAGTGGAATCTGCTGAAAACAACTGAAAAAACAGAATTACCTGCTGAAAAGAGGTGTAGAAGCAGAAGTCACAAACAAAGATATGATGAGAGGAAAAAATGTGCACTGTGGAGCAAAAGCTGAAATTTGCTGAAAAGAGGTGAAGAAGCAAAACTTTGTGCTGAAAAGGGGTGAAGGAGCTAAAGGTTTTACTGAAAAGAGCTTGAAAACTGAAACTTGAAACTTGAAAACTGAAACTTGAAAACTGAAAATGATAATATTCTATGAACTTGCTCTTTCTGCAGAAAAGAGTTGAATAAACTTAAATTTGTGCTTGTAACAGGTGGAGAAGCAAAACTTTGTGCTGAAAAGAAGTGAAGACACTTAACCTTCTGGGTCAAATACTAAGACTGAGCAAAAATACAATGACTTAGCAGAAATAATATGCTTTGGCAGAAATACTATGATTTGGTACAAATCTTTTCTGTATATTCTATAATTTAGCAGAAAACTAATAATAACTTAAGCAGAAATATTGGAGAAGTAAAATGGCCAGCTGAAAAAAGCTGAACTTTCCTCAAAACTACTTGTTCAACTGTGAAAAAATTGGCAGAAACATTAGAAAAGCAAGAAGGAACAGCCAGCAGATACACAAAGCTAAGGCAAAAATAACATGCCTAAGAACATTTGCAAATATGGACAAACACACAGAGAAACGCAGTGACACACACACACACACACGGTGTCATAGTCTATTAATTGGTAGCTTAAACAAGAAGCTGAGGTCCATATTAGAAAAGCTGCTAAAATCATAAAACTTTACAGGATTGCAATAAATTAGCAATATAAATTGCTGGTCTGTGATAGTGATTTAATTCGTAATGGAAAACAATAAGTTGAACCAGGTGGAATCGAACCCACGACGTTTGGTCTGCAGACCCGTGTCATTACCAATTGCGCCACTGACAAGAGCGAGGGGTGCCTGGAAACCAGAGTGATGAGCAGTCAGAATTAGATAGCGCTGAGAGGCAAAAACCGCCGTTTTTTGGTGTTACAAAACGTCGTGTAACTCAAAAAGTAGGTGGGATAGAAGAATAATTCTTGTACTGGGTCTTGGCATAGGCACACTTATGCACACTAACCCTAACCCTAATAAGAATAATAAATCTGAGCAATAGTAATAAGTGTGCCTCTTGGCATAGGCACACTTAATAATAATAATAATAATAATAATAAGAATAAATCTGACGAATAGTAATAAGTGTGCCTCTTGGCATAGGCACACTTAATAATAATAATAATAATAATAATAATAAATCTGAGCAATAGTAATAAGTGTGCCTCTTGGCATAGGCACACTTAATAATGAAATTATCAATGTACTAAACATGGTGCATTCAGACTCAATATCCCCAGCCACCCTTAGAATGCTGTCCAAGCTCTGCAACAGGTGGGAATTGAAGCTCTGACGTACCAGGGCGTCTCCCACTGCTACTGCACCATCACTGAATGTTTAGGTGAACCCGTCTGTCCAGCGTACTCCCCCACCACATGATCCTGAACCCACATTGAGTTCCGCCCCGGCGAGAGAGAGACAACAATACTACTGATCAGCTACCTGCTGATCCACCGGGCCCTGACAATAACGGTGAAACGGGCTGTCCAGCTTATATACTGTGACAATAACAAAAGATTATTATGGCCATCTTCTCCCAACACAAATGTGGCAGTGTGCTCCTCCCATCCATTCACTTCCGACCTCCCGTCTGCTCTGATTCCTGGAAGACACAGACACATAAATACACCCTGCGTATCCTTGGCTATCTGCTCTTATTGTTCTGCTGATTTCAGTTCAGGACATCTTTTTCGGACTTCCTGACCCAGAGACTATTCTAACCATTATCATGTATGTAAGCATGCTGCAAAAACCCTCTGCACTCTACGTGTTCCTGCAAATTTTCAAATCCAGACAACAGCGCTGAATGAAGCTCTCAACCCTCAAACACGCGCCAACACACTTATGAGCACATTTGCATTGTTTATATATTAACATAATAAAATTGCTTCATTTAATTATTTTATAAACAGTTTAACAATTTTTCAACACTAAGTTTGAATGTGAGTGTGACAGAAGTCTTTGCTTAGTTTCTGTCCTGTTCATCAGTGATTCAGGACCTCTACGACTCGCGAGAACCCCATCACCACCAGAAGACGAGAGTCCACCTGATAGTCCAGATCTCAGCACCAATCATATGCTCCGTCCTATCTCACCTGGACCGCCTCGACCCAAATCTCCAATGCAGGTAAGTGTCAGTTCCCATGTAGATGTTAGTCACTGGATCTAGTTGTGTATCTGGACAAAATAATAATTTTCATTGAATGTAAAAATGTAAATGTAGTAATTAGTTTTGCACTTGAATATTTGACCGAAGTTAATTTCATAGGTGCAGGTGTCAAACTCCAGTCCTCGAGGGCTGTAGTCCTAAACTTTTCCATGTGTTCCTGCTGCAGCACACCTGAATGACATTAGCAAGACTTTATAGGACTTGACTGCAAGCTGAGGAGGCAGTTCAGCCCTTTGATTCGTGTAACAGCAGCTCATGAGTGAATGAACATGGTGCAATAAAAGTACTTTTAGAAGTACATTTTTCAAAACCCTTTACTTCACTCTAAGTTACTTGAGTAGGGTTAGGGGTTGCAGTCAAGCTTTATAGAGTCTTGCTAATTAGCCACTAACGTTATTCAGGTGTGTTGCACCATGGACAAGCTTCAGGACAGCAGCCCTCAGGGACTGGCGTTTGACAGCCCTGGATTTGGATTGTGTTTTTAAAAACATGAACATTTTAATAATTTTAAACACCCGACCTCACTCACAGCAGTGATCGATCACATGGCCTCATTACCAAAGCATTCAGGTGTTTCCTTTAAAAACAGAACTCTGTGGCAGTGCTGCTAACCAACTTTTGTCCTCCACTGTTGACGGCGGAAATCTCTTTGCTGTTCCAACCTCAAAGGCTGCGAATGGGAATTTCTGTCAGTGATCAATAATGTCAAAGTCACAGCTCACCATTGTCTTTAACTGCAAAACTCGACCTGATCAGACTGAACAATAATAACAAGCGATCGATGGGTATGCATGACTGATAGTGGTGTGTGTTTGTTTGAACTTCACGGTAACTTTCTGGGACTGTTTTTTCTTTGCTGCACACTTTTGTCTGTTGATTTGGTGAGTGAACAAGAGCTGTCTGTCCTGTGTCTGTGCCTCCGTCTGTAGATCACTACAGCAGTGTTATATACAGTCTGCAGATCATATATAACACAGTAGATCCCGAGAGTAGAACATCACCTAGTTTCTACTGATGTTCATGAGATCTGACCTTTCCTAACATTTAACGTTCTGTACATGTCAGTGTATGTTGGTGTGTCTGTAATGTCATGGCAAGTTTCTACAACACTGGTTGAGTTTGCTAAGGTGCAGTGCAAGAGCTGATATCTTAACCAGGAAATAGTGTAAAAACACCAAAACACGGAGGGTCTCAATTGTCAACCAGCCCATATGAGCTGCTGCTGATACTGAAATGTCATCAGACACCTGAAGTCAAAATACAGGAATATCTGAGCATTGGTTCATTGACTCAAATAAAGACGCTGGCTGTGTAATGTGCAGATTCTTATGTATGATGTACAATAATAATTAAGTTTGTTGGTGTACAAATGATCAAAAACATTTTTACAAAAACAAAATACAACCAAAATTAAAGAAAGGAGATTTATCATTTCTAAAAAACATTTGTTGTCTAATTTTAAAATAGAGACACGGCAGACTGGAGCACACTATGACCGTACTAACGAATGAAAACAAGTCATCACATCTCAGTGATGACTGAAAGAAAAAGAGCACTCTGCTGTTTCTTCTTACTTACAGAACTTTGAAGGAGGAGGGTTAAGATCCACACATGAGTCAGGGTCGGGTCTGATGCCTCCTTGTCAGTCTGACATGGTGGGGGTTCACATTGTAATCATGTCATAGAGATGGTAAATGGACTGTACATACATTCAACCATTCAGTAAAGCACTGTTTTTTGTTTTAAGTGCGTTCTGACATTCACACACTGCTTCAGAGAGCAACATGGGGTGGTATCTTGCCCAAAGATTTGGTATGCAGACTGGGATCAAACCACCAACCTTCCGGTAAGTAGGTGACCTGCCCTACCACTCACCCTGTGGGTGGGTGCAGAACTAACTGAAAATACCAAACAGTTAAATCTAAACAGGCTGAAAGGTGAAACTAAAAAAACTAACACAAAAATGCTACCACATAATCAGCAACATTCATTGTACACTAACCATTAACTAAGGTACTCAGCACACACACTTAAAAGTTACGAACAAGTGTCCCATCTGCTCCTACTGAGCACAAAACCCGTCCAATCCCCCACATAGTTTCAAAGGAGTCCAGACTATTAGTCAGAGAGTAAAAAGCATGCTCTACTCTCAGACGGGATGCCAACAGGCCCTTTAGACTTTGCACAACATCAGTCCAACCCTGACCTAGCATCTGGTTCTTCCTAGTCTTCCATATTGCCAGCTTAGCTGTGCCAAACAAAAAATTTATCAGAACCAAGTGTAACACTGATGAAGCGCCAATGACTCAATACAGGCTAGGTATTGGGTGAGGTATTATGGTCATTATCAATCAGTGAAGTATTATGGTTATTATTATTAATCAGAAGATCTAGGAATGCTACAGGAGCTGATGGGCAGTAATTAATAAACACACACAACACAAAATGCTTTTGCAGGTATCATGTATTTAACCGAACCTCAAAGAAAATTAACAAGAAAAGAAAAGGAAAACTTAAATAATCACTCCTGCTGCAGCTATTCTATTAACCAAAAACCCAGTGAGGGTGCACAAAACAACTAAGCCAATTCTTCCGGCTTGTACCAAGCACCATAGAAAACAGTTCCCCATAAACAACACTTGTTGACATCAAAAACACTGATCCACACTGAAGTCCATGAGTTTTATCTGAGTGTCCATGAGAGATGTCCAAGCGCTATTGTCCATAAACGGGGGAATGGTGTGTATGAGTGTGAAAATCAGTATATTGAGAGAATGGGGACAGAGCGTCGTCTTTGATAGCTTCCTACCCAACCAGTGGAAGCTTCGATTGCGGAATGAGTCCTGCTCCTAGCCGCTCATTGGCTCGCCATCCTTTTTCATACCCGAAAAGGGTTCACCTGGCCTGCATTAAATAAACAAGGCCAATAAGAATTCACAAGAATAATACAAAAAATGTCAGCCAATTAAGCTAAAAACATTAAGTTATTCTTGTTCCTGTGTACACAAATAAACAAACAGTATATTTAACCAATAAGGATTCAACTGAAACATTTCAACTGCTATATACAGACTATATAGCTTCACAGCACTATTTATTCAACAAATACCAGTCAAATCAAAATCAAATTGTTTGGACCGGCAGCAACCAATTAGCGCCAGCTGGTAGCAATACAAACAATCAATTAAAAGTTCAAACTCACCAATTCCGTTCTGTTCAGTGCACAACAACACTATGGCTCTGGCTCACAGTAACCAGCATCTAAGTTGCATAAGTTAGTGGGTGTTAAAAGAAGCATTAAAACGGAAAAAGCAAGTGTTTGCCAATACAAACCTGCAACAGCTCTGTCACCTGGCTTGCCTCCACGCATCTGACAGGAGGAAGCCGGGACAGGCTTACTATGACCCACATGCCGTCCGATTGGCTGAGCAAAGTCATGTGGTTGGAGTCATGTACCTGCGATGCATTCGATGGCAGGAATAAGTGCAGGAAACAGATTTTACTCTGGGTTACACCCTCCCCCCTTGAATACATGCACGTCCCGTCGCATAATAACACTACACAATATGTACGACTGAAGGGTTTGAATTGGTGGTTGTGGTGGTTAAAGCATCTGACAGACTATGTAACAGAGACTGAACAACTGATATCAATGGATTGCCTAAGTGGGCATACTGCAGTCGCCTAGGTGGCGATCTGTGACGTGTTGACCGCCTCGGAGGGGGGTCAAGAACCGACTCTGAGCTATTAAGAGTTGGCAATGTCACAGGACTAGGCTCGCCTGTTAAGCTGTCAGAGACTTCAGGACCGGACAAGTCTGTAGATACGGCTTCAAGAACGTGCTCGGGTAAGATTTCAAGCAAATCTTTCTCGGATGTCCCATCAGCATCAAACTCCAATGGTTCTTCCCTCTGAGATCCTAACAGAGCTTCCCCAGCTGATTCCATTTCAGGTACAGATGTTGGTGGAAGTTTTTCCTCCTCACCACTGGGAAAAGACTGTAGGGGGGTGAGAGACTTCTCCACCCTAAACCCCATCGGGAGCGGGGCAAGATGGACAAAGGTCGGTTCCAATTCATCCTCTTCAACAAAGTACTCAGGAGATTCCTGTTGTTTCTTGGGCTGTTGACGAGTTAAAGGGGGTGTGATTGGAATAGTCTCATCTGATGTTCCTGATTCTGTTGCAGGAAGAAACCCACACGGAAGAAGGAGATCTCTGTGCAATGTGCGAATTGGACCGTCTTTGCATTCTGGTTTTACGGTGTAGACGGGGAGATCTTTGGCACATTTCAGCACTACAAAGACATCTGGTTCCCATTTGTCAGCAAGTTTATGTTTACCTCTCAGCCTTATGTTCCGCACCAAGACTCTGCTTCCAACTTCCAGCTTGGATGGTATAATACGTTGGTCAAATCGAGTCTTGTTCCTCTCAGCGTTCTTCGCAGCATTCTTTGAAGATAGCAGATAACTTTCTTTCAACTTAGCTTTTAAGTCTTGTACATACTGTGAATGTGTCTGATGTTCTTTCTCACGTACAGGAAGATTAAAAGCAAGGTCAATGGGGAGACGAGGACAACGTCCAAACATTAGTTCGTATGGGGTGTAGCCAGTGACTTCATTTTTGGTACAGTTGTATGCATGGACGAGTGGCTTTACAAACTGTTTCCATTTGGATTTCTGTTTGGGTTCAAGAGTTCCCAACATGGCCAGTAGAGTGCGATTAAACCTCTCTACTGGGTTTCCTCTTGGATGGTACGGTGTTGTGTGACACTTTTGGACTCCCAACAGGGCACATAACTCCTTTATCAATTTCGACTCAAAGTCTGGCCCTTGATCTGTATGGAGTCTTTCTGGAATTCCATAATAAACGATGAAGTTTTCCCAAAGACATTTAGCCACAGTTTTTGCCTTTTGGTTCGATGTTGGAATGGCAAGGGCATATTTGGTGAAATGATCTGTCAGTACCAGGATGTCTTTGGTGTTGCTGGTGTCGGGCTCGAGACTGAGGAAATCCATACAAATGAGTTCAAGTGGACGTGATGTCCGAATGTTAACGAGAGGAGCAGCTTTCTCCGGCAAGCTTTTCCGGCGAATACACCGGCCACAGGTTTTTATTTTATTTTCCACATCCACGGCCATTCTTGGCCAATAGAACCGAGTCCTGGCAAGGTCAAGGGTCCGTTCCACTCCCAGGTGGCCCATATCATTGTGGAGGCTGTGGAGAACAGTTTGCCGCAGTTCTGTCGGAAGGACCAGTTGATATGATGGTTGTTCATTTTTATATCTCGTCCTATGGAGAATACCATCAATCAGCTCTAATTTATTCAGTTCTCGAAGGAGAAGAGGAATTTCAGGAAGCTCTTTCCTGGCTGTCAGAGGAACTTTTTCTCCTGACTCCAACTGGTGAATAACCTCCCGGAGAATTGGATCAGTTCTCTGTTTTTCATAAAGCTCAGAACGGGATAGGGTGGAAATAACAGGAAGTCCATGGGAATCTTCTGAGTAATTCTCAGGAAGCACTGCTGTGTTGATGGACAGGGATTCGACCAAGCTATACTCAGCTTGGGTCCTGACAACACAGCTTTGGCAAATCGCATCGACGACTTCAACTGATATTTCACCGTTACTGCTGCTTAAGAGATGTTGTTGAGTAAACTGATTAATTAGCTCCTCATCTTTTTGAGCAGTTTCACTAGAGGAAGTACCATCATGTGGCCGACGGGAAAGTGCATCTGCATCCAGATTTTGCTTGCCGGCTCAATACTGTATCTTGAACGAGAAAGTAGAAAGAGCAGCCAGCCAACGATGGCCGGTAGCATCCAACTTTGCTGAAGTCAAGATATAGGTAAGTGGGTTGTTATCCGTGACCACTGTAAAACTTGCTCCATACAAGTAATCATGAAGTTTTTCTGTCACGCTCCACTTCAGTGCCAAGAATTCAAGCTTGTGAGCTGGGTAACGACTTTCACTGGATGACAAACCCCTACTGGCATAGGCTATCACCCTAAGTCTCCCCTCTTGCTCCTGGTAAAGGGCGGCACCCAATCCGGTGGTGCTGGCATCTGTGTGGAGGATGTAAGGCAGTGCCGGATCAGCAAAACCTAGAACTGGTGCAGTGGTAAGTTTGTCAATGAGTGTGTCAAAAGCCAACTGACATTCAGGACTCCACCTGGAACCAAAGGATTGCTTGGGATCAAACTGTGAGCTCTTAGAAGTCTCATTTTTAGAGCTTTTGTGTGTGGATGGGTACCCACGTGTAAGGTTGTTGAGTGGCTTGGCGATCATGGCATATCCCTTAATAAAACGCCTATAGTAGCCAGCGAATCCCAGAAAAGATTTCAAGGTCTTCAAGTTGGTTGGAATTGGCCAGGATTTCAGGGTGGCAACCTTTTCTGGGTCTGTCTCAACACCATTTTCTGAAACAATGTGGCCCAAGTATCTGACGGATGTCTGAAAGAATTTGCATTTTTCTGGAGAAAGTTTTAACCCAAAGTCTATCAAGCGATTCAACACTCTCAGCAAACGGTCTTCGTGCTCCTCAAGGGTGTTGGAGAATATGATCAAATCATCCAAAAACACCAGGACCTCTTTCAAGTGCAAGTCTCCCATGCACTTCTCCATGAGTCTTTGGAACGTTGAAGGTGCATTAGTAACTCCTTGAGGCATTCGGTTGAACTCCCAAAACCCAATTGGCGTTACAAAAGCGGTTTTGGCTTTATCAGCTTCATCCATTTCTATCTGATAATAACCAGATTTGAGATCAAGCACAGAGAACCATTTTGATCCAGTGAGTGCTGTAAACGACTCCTCCAAGTTGGGCAATGCATACGCATCCTTGATCGTTTGAAGGTTGAGTTTGCGGTAGTCAATACATAGTCGGATGTCTCCATTTTTCTTCTTGACAACCACTATTGGTGATGAGAATGATGACTCCGACTCCCTGATAACACCAGCATCTAGAAGCTCTCGAAGATGTTTACGAACAGCTTCTATGTCCTGGGGATGAATAGGTCTTGCTTTGTGTTTAAAAGGGGTATTGTCATGGAGCTTGATATGATGCTTCACTTCTTTAGTGCAACCAAAATCCAAGTCATGATGTGAAAAAACTTCAGACATGGCATTCAATTTTGTTGTGATCCGTTTTCTCCATTCTGCTGGTATTGGTGACTCACCAAAATTGAAAGGGAGGGGTGTTGACAACATCTCCCGATCTGGGGGGTTTGTCACACTGTGCTCAGAGACTATGCAGTCATAGGCTCCCAGCTCTGCAATGACACTCAAAGCTGGTATGCAGATGTCTTGCTCTGTTCCGTTTGATACAACAACTGGGACCTGAGTGTGTGTACCAGCTTTAAGAGGAACTAGACAATTACTGACACACAAACCACCCGGCAGGCCTGAACCCGGGTGCTGAATGACAACACATTGACTAGCTGGGCTGAGAAGCTTGGCAGAACCCTCGACCACAACTGTGCAGCCAGCTGGAATTAGCACAGGAGATTTACTAAGGGTGGTCACAACACCAAGATGATCATTATAATTCTGTTGGCACGTCACTTGGAGAGTTTGCAGAACTGCTCTGTACCCGTAAGAGGTAGGCTGGAATGATGAACAGTTACTAGAAGAGAATTGTTCATAAAGAATTTCAAGTGTATTCATGCCAATAAGAACTGAGGTTGGAAAATCAGGTCTCACATCAGGAACAACAAGTGCAAGCGTTTGGACTGGGACGTCAGTCCCAAGGAAGTCTTTTGGAAATGTCATGGCAACTTCAACATACCCAAGGTATGGAACACACTGACCAGCAGCCCCCTCCACATGAAGAAGTTCATTCAATGGGTGGACTGGCTGATCAGAGAGACGCTCATTATAGAATGAAACTGGAATTGTGGTAACCTGGGAACCAGTATCCAGTAGACACGGGCAGTTGCAACCTGCGATGTTGACTTCTGCTGTACATCTGGATCCAACTAATCCTGGTGGTAATCTAGTGTGGATCTTTGTCTTTGTCTGCATTTTTGCACACGTGGCATGCTTTTTGTTCTCAGCGGGACAAGGTTGGTCCAGCTCAGCTCCTGTTTGTCCCTCAACAGGAACTGGAACTAGTTTAAATCCTCAGAAGCAGGGGACTTTTGCTTCTGCCACTTTTGTTTGTTGTCAAATTGTTTCCGCTTAGCACTTACCAATGCTGAATTGGGTGCATTTTCACATTGTGGCTTAATGTGACCATCTTCTCCACAGCGGAAGCAAAACCCTGGTTTAGGGCTGGAGACGCTAGGTTTTGGATTCTTACCAACCTTCTTCGGCCCATAGGGCCTTGAAGCTGAAGCTGGGCAGGCAGCAACCGGTGGTTTGACATTACACTGCAGTGCTGTCAAAGCTGCAAGCTGCTGTTGTATAGCTGCCATCTGTTGTGAGAGCTGTTTAGTCAGAGTGGTTAGCGCAGTACAGAGGTTAGTTTCTTCCCCAGTATTGGCAAACTGGGCATTAGCGGTGGCTTTCTGTTTTGTCGGTCCCAAATGCTGTTTCATCCTTAATGTCTTAGCTGCCTCTCTGTCCTCTTCAGTTCGAAGGAGTAAGAGAAGTTCAGGAAACTTGGGGGGGTTGTGTTTCTTTTGTTTAAGTTGGAGTTCCGATATTAAATTGTTATCCCAACATCCCCTGCAGAATTGATTCAACAGTCTGTTGTTCATGTCTTTCTCTAAAACACCTCCTCTTTTTGCTGCATGCTGTAATGCCACCTGCAGCCGCTGCAAATAGGCCGAAGGCTTTTCTCCACTGTCCTGGAAGGTGTCCATGTCCACTTGGCATATAACTCTTCCCCATCCTGCACAGTACCATAGGCTGAGTCAAGTTGTTTCATATAAACTTCTGGTGGTGTGTCAAGGCTGAGGTGTTTTACCATATTACAGGCAGGAGGCAGTAGACTGTCACGAATCAGTCTGGTGCGCTGCAGATCAGATATAGATGGATCTTTCAGGGCTAATTCCACACCTGACCGCCATATATCATAATCTGTCTCTTGAATTGGCCTGGGCACTTTACCAGAAAACGCTCTCAGTCGATGGAATGCATGCAGCGAGCTGTCCCCACTCCGAACAACGTGTTCCACAACATAGCGTTGTACTTCAGGAGGGTTGAGATCAGCCGCTGGAATGGAGGCAGAATGCCTCTCTCCACCTTGTACTTCAGCACCACTGGCAACAGAAGGGGACTTTGTCGTAAGAGAGGCTGGTAGTGAAGGAGGAAAGACTGAATCGGGAGGTTTTGAATCTTCTGGTTCTGCAACCACTAGAGTCTCTGGGTCGAGCTCTGCAAGGGACCGGCGTATCTGGGTCATCCCCTCACTGAGGACTAATGCATAATCCCTCCCAGATAATTTGGCTATTCTTTTTAAGTCTGCCAAGTAAGTATTTGTCTTGGAACCACTAACTTTTGATGCATAAATTTCAGATAGACTCTCCATGTGGAGTTTGTCACCTGAATCTGAAATAGATGTGTGCGGTAACAACTGAGACAAACGCGTTAAAGATAAACCCGAAGCGTACTCAGCGACAAGCATGTTATTAAATTCAGATTCTGGTGAATCTATAGTAACCTTGCGGCCTATGTCACCATACTGTTCAAGGAAATGTATGACTTCATCAACTGAGTGCTCAGTTACTCCGTCGATTAAAACCGCATTTGGGATCTTAATGGCAAGTGTCTCAAAAACTTCCATTATGGGGAAAAATAAATTGGTGAGTTTGAATATATATTAATTACTAACCAAATCAGCTCCTGGCTGGCTCGCCAAGAAATGTAACACTGATGAAGCGCCAATGACTCAATACAGGCTAGGTATTGGGTGAGGTATTATGGTCATTATCAATCAGTGAAGTATTATGGTTATTATTATTAATCAGAAGATCTAGGAATGCTACAGGAGCTGATGGGCAGTAATTAATAAACACACACAACACAAAATGCTTTTGCAGGTATCATGTATTTAACCGAACCTCAAAGAAAATTAACAAGAAAAGAAAAGGAAAACTTAAATAATCACTCCTGCTGCAGCTATTCTATTAACCAAAAACCCAGTGAGGGTGCACAAAACAACTAAGCCAATTCTTCCGGCTTGTACCAAGCACCATAGAAAACAGTTCCCCATAAACAACACTTGTTGACATCAAAAACACTGATCCACACTGAAGTCCATGAGTTTTATCTGAGTGTCCATGAGAGATGTCCAAGCGCTATTGTCCATAAACGGGGGAATGGTGTGTATGAGTGTGAAAATCAGTATATTGAGAGAATGGGGACAGAGCGTCGTCTTTGATAGCTTCCTACCCAACCAGTGGAAGCTTCGATTGCGGAATGAGTCCTGCTCCTAGCCGCTCATTGGCGCTTCATCAGTGTTACACAAGGTCCGTCTTTTCTGCACTGAATACTTAGGGCCAAAGACAAAGGTACAGAGAAAGTCTCCCCCAAAGATTCCACCCACTCCTGCAACAAAGAAAATAAGCCCACTAGCCGCGGACAACAGACCACTAAGTGCTCCAGCATTTCCCTTTCTGAACAAAAAGGACAACCCTCCCCAGTGCTTGGGTCCAGGTGGGCTCTGTGTCTATTCGTGGCTATTGCTCCATGTACAATCCTCCACTGGAGGGCAGCCATCCATTTTTCAACAGGAGGCTGCTACCTGCCTTTAGGGGTAGAATCCGAAGCAAAAAACTCAGTCCATTTTGACTCCCTGATTCCAACCAGAGAGCGGAAATTCAGCACCTTAACACAGCATAAATAAAGCTGCTTCTTCCCACAAGAGCAGAAACTATCCAGCACTGGTGTCCCCAGGGAGAGAAGCACGCCACTCCCCTCAGGTTGCTCCACAAAGGCAGGACTGACCATCAATGAAGGGAAAACATATTCGCTGTCATCAGCCCATTGATCAGCTAGGACACGATCTCCAGCAAAGTCTCTCAGTGATGGCGACAGAGGAAACAGGATACAGGCCTGCCGCACGAAGCCAATGCTGTCCCGACCAGACAAACTTCACCAGAAGCCGCTGCACCTCTTCCAGAAGACCAGGTGGTGGCACTACACAAGCAATATGTGTCATAAAGATGAGGCAACTAGATTGTTAGCTACTAGAACTCTACCCCTGTAGGACAGGTAGGGAAGCAACCGGTTATATTTAGACAGCTTAGCCTCCACCTGTTCCCGCACACCCTCACAGTTCTGCTTCACAAAGTCATCATTCCCCAAGTAAACCCCAAGAGTTTTAATACCCCTTTGACCCCAGCGAAGGTTCCCAGGAAGCTTAGGAATACTCGACAAATTCCACTGCCCCACCAAGCAGGCCTCACTCTTATCACAATTAACCCTAGCCGAGGAAGCGTTTCCATACAAAACCAGACATTCCTGCAATTCCTGCACATCCCTTTGATCCGTAATAAAAACATTAACATCATCAGCATATGCCGACACAACGACAGGAGGGCTCTGAACCAGATCTGGCAAAGAGAAACCCTTCAACTTGCTTCTCAGTCTACAGAGAAAAGGCTCAATAGCAATGCTATAAAGCTGTCCAGAGATAGGGCAACCTTGTCTAATCCCTCTCCGAACCGGCACAGGACAACTCAACCCTCCTCCCACCTTCATAACACAGCAAGCATTGCTATACAACAGCTTCACCCAAGTCAGAAACCCCTGCCCAACACCAAAGGTCTTCAAGGTGGAAAAAAGAAAATCATGGTCCACACGGTCAAATGCCTTCTCCTGATCAATAGATACGATGCCAACTTTAGCATTGTACACTTTACAAATATCAAACACATCTCTCGTTAAAAATAAGTTATCAATCATAGACCTATCCGGAATACAGTAAGATTGATCCACACCAATCAGCAGTTCAATGACCATTATCAGTCTGTTCGATAAAACCTTGGAAAGAATCTTGTAGTCTGCACATAAAAGGTCCACTGGTCTCCAGTTTTTAAGAAGGGTTAAATCTCCCTTCTTTGATATGAGAGAGATAACTGCACGCCTGCAGGAAGCTGGAAGTGTCCCTTCTATAAAACATGGCTTAAACACGTCCAGTAGGTCCCGACCCAGAAGACTCCAGAAGTGCTTAAAAAAGTCTGATGGTAAACCATCTATTCCTGGAGCTTTGCCTGAAGCCATCTGAGACACAGCCGCAGACAGCTCATCCAAGGTCATATCCCTGTTCAAAACGTCCCGATCCCCTGGGCTCAGCTGAGGAAGCCCATGCAGAAGTTCCGAAGCAGAGTCCACATCACAGCTATCCGCACTAAACAAGTCTGTGTAAAAGGCCACTGCATACCTTCTCATCTCAGCTGGATCTGTGGTCACCTTTCCATCCGAAAGCTGAAGACACACCATTTGCTTTCTGTGAACCACAGACTTACCCAAATTAAAGAAAAATGTGGTTGGAGCATCCATGTCCTGGACTCTGGTGAAACGTGCTCGAACCAAAGCTCCTTTAGCTCTCTCATGTAAAAAATGGTTAAGCTCTTGCCTTTTAGAATGTAGACCATCATTATTCTGCTGACCTAACTGTGAACCAAACACATTCTCCATATGTGTTATCTCTTTTTCAAGTTCCTGCACAGTTCTCATGATATTGGCTGTTAAAAAGAAAACTAGATTGCTGACAAAATACATGAATTTGGGCCTTTTCTACCTCCCACCATTGAGTAAGGGAATCAAAATCACCCTTCCTTGATCTCCAGTAATCCCAAAAAACCCCAAAATTGTCACAGAATATCCGATCATGCAATAATTTTATATTAAACCGCCAAAAAGATTTGGATTTGCTGGTGGTAGATAGAAACAGCTCTAGTAAAACTAAGTGATGATCTGTAAAAGCAACAGGAAAACACTGACAGTTAATAATTCGAGCAGTAAATGAAACAGACACATAACACCTGTCTAATCTCGCTGCACTAATCCTGCCATCAGTCACTTTCACCCAGGTATACTGCCTGGATGAGGGATGCTTCATCCTCCACGCATCAACCAAAGTAATGTTCCGTAGGACATCTGATAAAGCAGAAGATGACTGAAGATGCGGCTCCGCCCCAGTCCTGTCCAAAGTAAAGTCAAGACAACAATTCCAGTCCCCACCCAACACAACACAGTCCCCTTGAGCAGCACCACTTAATTTTTCTTTTAATGTTTTAAACAAAATCTCACATTCAGACCCTAAGGTTGGTGCATAGACATTAACAAAAGTAAAACTAAAACCTTCAATTTCAGCCTTCACCAAAAGGAATCTGCCCTTTACCATCTCTATGCTGAAAATAATATTTGCATTTAGAGAAGGAGAAAATAAAACAGCAACTCCTGCGCTAAAATTTGTCCCATGGCTAAGAAACTTCTGCCCTCGCCACCACAGATCCCAGTCTATTTCATTTAAACTGTCAGTATGTGTTTCTTGGAGAAAGACTATATCTAGTCTCTTCTGTTTGATCACCTCAGCTAATAAGGCTCTTTTATTCGCATCCCTGCACCCATTCACATTCCAGGAGGCCACCCTCAACCCCTGCACATAAGAGGAAGCCATCAAGAAAGCAAACAGAAAAACCCAGCAGAGATGAAACACCCAGTGTTGTATGATCATAATGTTTTATCGTAAAAACTTCATTGTCTCTATCAATTCAGACGCTTCAACTGTTTCCTCAGACCAGTAACATGTTTCTTCAGGCGATAACGCTTTTTACCATCCAGTAAGTCCAATCCCACAACTTTCTGAAGAGTCTTCCTTCTCTCACCCCAACCAATCACAGCAGATGGCCCCGCCCCTCCCTGAGCCTGGTTCTGCCGGAGGTTTCTTCCTGTTAAAAGGGAGTTTTTCCTTCCCACTGTCGCCAAAGTGCTTGCTCATAGGGGGTCATATGATTGTTGGGTTTTTCTCTGTATCTACGAAGCGCCTTGAGGCGACTTTTGTTGTGATTTGGCACTACATAAATAAAATTGAATTGAATTGAATTGAATCATAACTGACCGAAAGAATTTCTCAACATCAGGGAAATATTCCCTAACATTTACCTTTTTACCAAAGGTGTCATCCAGAAAAGCAACGATTTCCTCCAAAGAATACAAATCCGCACTTTGAGATACACTGTCTGCTACAGAAACATTATCAGAGTCAGAATCACACCCCATGTCATTCGCGTCGTTACCATAACAACCAGCAGGCGTCCTGCACTGCTGCTCCTCCACCCCTCCTTCCCCCGAGGCAACAACACACTCTACACCCAACTCAGAGCTCCCCATTTCATCCATTTCTGCAACGTACTGACCGCAGGTCCAGCCTCCACCCTCTCTTTCGACTTGGTTGTAGTTATGCAATCACTCACTCCACACCAAAGCCGTAGCGTCCGCGGGAGAAACGCCGACCTCACCTCGCACCAAAGGCGCAGCATCCTCTGTAGATAGGGCAGTTTCACCACGCGCTGGAGGCACAGCCTCAGCCAGGACAAGAGCAGCTTCGTACCGCACTAGGGGCACAGCCTCAGTCGGGGCAACAGCGGTCTCACCCCACGCCGAAGGCGCAGCCACGTTTAGTGCCTGCTACCCGCTCACCCCCTCCCCACTATCATCCACAGCAGGTCCCGCTGCAAGCTGCCTATGAGGACCCATTATTTTCTTATGACCCACATCTCCACACTCAAAACATTTCATCTTCCCAGAACTAGCATACACCGTGTAGAACCCTTCTTCATGTTTGACACAGAAGGAGACATCCAGTGTCTGTGTGGGGGAGTCTAAAAACATGAACACTTGCCTCCGAAGGGACTGAACATGCTTTAACTTGGTGTCCTTACAGCCCAGACTCACTGTCTGGAAGCCACTTGCAAATCTCCCAAAGCGCTTCAGCTCTTGCTCCAAAGCCACATTGGGAATAAATGGAGGTACCCCTGACACAGTGATGCGAGTGGAGGGCACAAACCCCTGCTCTTTCAAGAATATGACAACCGCTTTATTCATACGTGAAGCATACGAAATGTTTCCATGTCCCACCTGCTCACCTACAGCCAACAACACCTGCTCGACAGTGGTGCTTGGCTGCGGCACCACCCTGACTCAATGCTTCAAAGACAGGGATGGCGTATGGAGAGAGTGAGCGCGAGTGAGAGAGATATGGAGAGAAAGAGTGAGATATATATATATATATATATATATATATCTTAATCCAGATTTATGAGTTTGACTACAATGACCACATTGAGTTTCAGCTTCAGCACAGTTCAGTTTGGATTTGTTAACATGACCATGAATTAAGCTGACTTCAGCCACAGAAATCCTGAATAAAGGAGTCCCAATGGAGCAGCTCTGCAGCAGGAGGAGAACATGATGTGGAAAACATTTATGACCTGCATGAAACATCACACTGAGAACTGAGTGAAGTATGTGAGTTAATCTAAAGGATGATGTTGTTTCTCCATAGCAGAGCCACATCAGCAACGTCTGTCACCAAATGTTTAATCAGTGATGCACCAGTCAAACTTTCTAAACACCAGACCGAGCCCTTCTCAGGTCTCTTTCACTTCACCTCATCGTGCTTTCCATCAGGGCCGAGGCAAATGGTAGAGTGCGTCTCCAATTCCTGGAAAGCACAACAGTTCTGAAGATGTCACAGGAACCAGTGTTGTAGAATCTGCCGTCTGCCATCAGAACAGTTGAAGGTTTTCTTCAGACTGGTTTATTTGGTACTTGTGTGATAAAGGTCTCAGATCTCAGACATAAACTCTGTGTGATCTGTACGCACATAGCAGCTATCACTGTCTAATCTATGAACAAATTCAAAAACAGTATCAAAATTAAAATAAGTATTAATCATCTATTGAAGTAAATTTGGCTTCATACTTTTACAATTTAGCTGAAAAGTAAACATGTCATGGTGGAGGAAAGTGGGAGCGCCTCCTATGGCCTGTTAGTCCTTTTAAATGAGGGGGGGGGGACTCCAGGCCTCCAGGCCTCCAGGCCTCGAGGGCCTCTGTCCTGCAGGTTTTAGACGTGTCAGCTGTTTTCCATGACATCTTCAACATGGCTTGAAGTTCTCCAGAAGCGTGGTAATGAACTAATCGTTCGATTCAGGTGTGTTGACTTGGGGTGGGATCTAAAACCTGCAGTGCACTGGCCCTCGAGTCCTGGAGTTCCCCAGCCCTGTTTTAAAGGTTGGTTTAGTGCTTCAGCCTCTATCCATTTTCTGTGGGATTCTTGTGTTTTATGTCCAGTGGCAGTGATTAGACACATAATGCTGGTGCAGACATTGAAACAGTTTGTCAGAAGGTGTCTGTCTTTGGCAGCATGTTTTTATTTATTTATTTATTTCAAAATGATCGTTAACAGCTCGCTGTGTTCGTTGTAGCTTAAAAAGGGGCCACCGGTGCCTCCTCCACCAAAGGTCACACCAACCAAGGAGGTGGTAGAGGAACAGATCATCGACCTCTTTGGTGGAGAATTTTTACCTGCTCCTTCGCCATCACAGGTATGAGTCCATGTGAATAACGACGGCAGATGTCGTGTGAGTTACAGACTTGCTTACTTGTTTTTGCACTGTCATCCGCAGCCCAATGAACGGCCCGGCGAATCTCTTCTTGATCTGGACTTTGATGCTTTTCAACCAGATGAAAGCGTTTCACCAGTACCACAGGTTCCCTTTATTACCCGAAAGCATCCACACATACACCTGAAAACCATAGCAGTGCACAGGTCTTATTTCTGACATCTCAGCAGGAGCGATTGAGAGCTGAGTCTTCAGTTACTGTAATGATGACAATGGGAAGCAAACTGATAAATAATTCACCTGCTATCAGCTAACAGACTAGAAGACAGGTGGCATTTCAGCTGCTGACACACCTGTTAGTAGCTCTTCGGTCCTTAATTCTCAGATTAGATTTTTATATTTCTTCTTGTTGTATTAAAAATTACTTCTGAAGATAAGCGGTTTTATATGGATTTTCTTAAACTGTAATATATTTGACAAATCAAACAGTCCAAGCATTGTTCCTTTCTTCCTGCCAGTACCTCACAAACTGTGTTAGTTATTCAGTATTTTTGCTCCTTTCAGACTGCTGTACCATGGGACATGTGGTCGGTGAGTAACTAACCCTAACCCAACTACTTCTTATTCTACAGCTTGATTTAATGAGAAAACGATCAAGTAAATCCATAAATCCAGATTGCAGTGGTAAATTCAGTTTTATCCCCTTTTTAAGGCGAATAACCAAGCTGCTCAGCCTGTAAGTAAACTCACATAGTTCACTCTGTAACACATCATTTATTAATAAAGTTATTCACTCCATCAGATGGTCTTGTTAATCCAGTATAGTCTGCACAAAGTCAACGCTGGTCAACAAATGGATCTTTCTGGGTCAGTTTTTCTTTCTTTGGAAATGTAAATCATTATTTTAGTTAGTCGTGGTATCGCTGAAGAGCTGTTGCCACATATTTACAATTTCCACAGTTTCAAAAAACATTATCAAAAAGAGGAGATGGAGCAGTTAGTTAAATTCAGGAAGCCCCACAAAATGTATTCTGTACATCTGGATGCATCGTTCCAAAATACCGTGTCCAGATGAACAGAATACATTTTCTGGGCTTTCCTGACATAGATGATTGAGCATTTATCAAGACCAAAGCGTATGGGAGATTTCCCCAAGGCTGGTTGTCTTACCCCCTGTTTAGTTTAAGACAAAAAATATATTAACCACTTATACACCAAAACACAGCATAGGTTCTCGGAAGCTGTAATCTTATAGTGTTTATATGTGTAGTGGTACTAGTAGTATAACCTTTTTAAAATTAGTTTGGGGGAAAAAAATCATATAAATATATAAATAAAACCCCATCATCTCATATTTAACTTTCTCTAAAATGGATTCATTCATGTTGTGAATTTTAGGTGTGTGGGTTAAAAAAGAAACAACACAAACAAACACATACCTAGAACCACCGACTAATTCATTTTGACCCCAAAGAAATTAATGCAAAACAGTTGCAGCATGCCTGGTTGCCAAGCAACACTCTTTATTTGCACATGAAGACTGTTTGACATGAAGACTGCTGTATCAGAACAGCTGAGACACGGTGTCTCTTTCAGACCCCAAAATATGCCACTCCAAAAATTGGTGCACCCCAGGGATCGGGTCCCCCGACACAAATAGAGTAACATAGTGTACGCTGTTAAGTACCAGGAGGATTGCCAGGATTTATACATCGGGGAAACCAAACAACCTCTGGTGAAGCAGATGGCACAACACAGAAGAGCTACCTCGTCAGGCCAGGACTCTGCAGTCTATTTACACCTACAGGCCAGTGGACACTCTTGTCGTGTCCAAATTCACGGGCTGCATTCCTCCTGAGGCCGCATTTGTAGACCGATTACGTCACAGCGACGCGCCGAAGGCAGTCCGAATTGTAATGATAATGGTTATGAATAGTAACAGTAAAATAATATTCTAATCTCCACAATATATATTTCAATGTGCAAACTCTGTGAAAATGTTCAGGTGCAAGGCACTAGAATAAAAATACAGCAGCTAACGTCTAATGGGACTATGGGTCAGAGTCCCATTGAAATTAAAGTTATGGCTATATCTGCATTCATTAAAAAAATAATCATCTACTTTACATCTAAGATGACTGCTGAGTTGTACACGTTGCTTCTTCAAGGACCTGACCGATTCTATAGACTACGGTCAAATGAAAGCAAAATGCCCCCCAAAAGTCCAACAGTAGACTAGAAGGTTTCTAATCTAGTGATTTTTTTTCTTTGATTGTTTATTTTAAAACTTCACCTTGAAGTTACATTGAAGAAGTGCAGGTGCTTCTATCAGAAAACTGAAACAGTTTGATCAGCTGTGACTGGTCATCTTTGTGCAGACGACACTGTATTCTCATTTCCTTCCATGAAACCACATGTCTGCCTGATAACATGCTGTGTTGCACAACCTTGTACTGAGGTTAGAGTGGGGAGGGGCAAACTTTAATTCATCATTCGCTACCTGTCCAAGCAGGCTGCAGATACCGGCTTTGTCGCTGACTGGTCTGCTGATTTTGGTTCAGTGTCAGCCAACGGAGAAGATGCTTCAGGAGCTGAGGAACCTGCTATCCTTGGAGGTCCGACTGTGGGGCAGGAAGGGGCACAAGAAGGGGTGCAGGGTGAGACTCGGGGCTGGCCCCAGGGAGAAGGGATTCAGCCAGGTGGAGAATCAACAGCAATCACCCGGGACAGTGAAATCACACCAGCTGAAGATGAGGTTAGCAGCTGGGAATCTCAACCTAATTCCAACCTTCATTCCTCCCTGTGCTGTGGAGAGGATGATAGTACAGGGCAGGCAGATTCAGGGGCAGATGAATTAAGGAAGGAAGATCGCAGAAAGTCTACCCCGGGACTTATATTCACCAATGAGTACGGTGAACAAATTGAGGAAATTGCAGAGGACAGAGGAGACAAATGGTCCAGGTCTCCTGAAGGGTCAGGATCTGAATATGAAACTGCTGAGGAGTGGGGTGATGGTGGTCAGGGAGGAGGCTGGGCAAGTGCTGATGATGAGCTTTCATATGATGATCGAACCCAAGAGAAGAGCCAGAAGGTTCAGGCAGGTGGAGATGTCCCAGGAGATTGTCCTCAAACAAGAGAAGTTGTTTCCGATTGTTCTAGTATTGCAGCCAAAAGAAACAGAAATAATTCATCCGAAGCAGTGCCAGAGAGACTAGATCTTTATCAAGATCACTGTGAAGCTGAAGGAGAAACAGATGAAAGAGTTTATTTCTCTGAAACACAGGGAGGTGCGTTTGATTTTGATCTTATCTCAGAAAAACAGGGAGGAGGTACGTTTGATTCCGATCTACTTGCAGAAACTCGTGGAGGAGGTGCGTTTGATTCTGATCCTTTTGCAGAAACACAGGGAGGAGGTGCGTCTGATTCAGATCTTATTGCGGAAACACAGGGAGGAGGTGCGTTTGATTCCGATCCTTTTGCAGAAACACAGGGAGGAGGTGCATTTGATTCCGATCCTGTTGCAGAAACACACGGAGGAGGTGCGTCTGATTCAGATCTTATTGCGGAAACACAGGGAGGAGGTGCGTTTGATTCCGATCCTTTTGCAGAAACACATGGAGGTGCGTTTGATTCATATCTTATTGCGGAAACACAGGGAGGAGGTGTGTTTGATTCCGATCCTTTTGCAATAACTCAGGGAGGAGGTGCGTTTGATTCTGATCCTTTTGAAGAAAAACAGGGAGGAGGTGCGTTTGATTCCGATCCTTTTGCAGAAACAAAGGGAGGAGGTGCGTTTGATTCCGATCCTTTTGCAGAAACTCGTGGAGGAGGTGCGTTTGATTCCGATCCTTTTGCAAAAACACAGGAAGGAGGTGCGTTTGATTCCGATCTTATTGCAGAAACACAGGGAGGTGCGTTTGATTTCGATCCTTTTCCAGAAACACAGGGAGAAGGTGCGTTTGATTCAGAACTTATTGCAGAAACAAAGGGAGGCGGTGCATTTGATTCCGATCCTTTTGAAGAAACACAGGGAGGAGGTGCGTTTGATTCTGATCCTTCTGAAGAAAAACAGGGAGGAGGTGCGTTTGATTCAGATCCTTTTACAGAAACAAAGGGAGGAGGTGCGTTTGATTCAGAACTTATTGCAGAAACAAAGGGAGGCGGTGCGTTTGATCCAGAACTTATTGCAGAAACAAAGGGAGGCGGTGCATTTGATTCCGATCCTTTTGAAGAAACACAGGGAGGCGGTGCGTTTGATTCTGATCCTTCTGAAGAAAAACAGGGAGGAGGTGCATTTGATTTCGATCCTTTTGCAGAAACAAAGGGAGGAGGTGCGTTTGATTCTGATCCTTTTGAAGAAAAACAGGGAGGAGGTGCGTTTGATTCAGATCCTTTTGCACAATCACATTGTGGAGACAAAAGGGGTGGTTTTGAATTTGATCCATTTGCTGAGACTTCAAAGAAAGGTGAGGCTGTGTTAACTGGGGATAGAAAGAGTGGGTGGGATTTTTCCAACAGTTTCCCAGCCATCTCTTCAGGGACCGGGGCTCCTGCTTCCAGCAATACCTCCTGGCAGGAAGGTAGTGGCAGCAAAAATTCTGCATCCATCTGTGGAACAGCAGCAGCAGGAAATAAAGAAGTAAAAAATCCCCGAATTCACAAAGAACCAGAAAATTCAGACATGTCCGAAGATGAGGCGGCAAACCGGAGATTTGGAAAGTTGTACCAAGAGCTAGATACAGAAAAGGAAGAGGTACTTGACTCCCTTCCTTCTGTAGTTGAATGGTAGATTAGAAAAGAATAGAAACAAATTTCAAACAGACCTTTCCTGTCTACCACCCTCCCAGAGACTGAGAAACAGTGAAAGTCCTAAAACCTGGACCTCAGCCTGAGCTCCTCCTGCCTTTCCTTTTGCTTGCCTCCATCTCTTACTATCCTCTGCTTGTTCATTCCATGTTTACACCCATTTCAAATCTAGTCCATCTTGTTATTAGATTGGTCTTACTTGAAGGCTTCTAATATTATTAATACTAACATATATCTCTGGAATTCAATTTAGGTGGCCAATACATTTAATGGATTTTCACAGGTAATTTTATTCTAAGCTTAAAGTATTTGGATCCAAAACACTGAAATGAATTGAGTTGTTGTGATTAGTGTCTGGGTTTTGGTAGAAGATCATTCTTACTAAGTCAACTGAAAGTTTGGGTTTCACCAATGATTCGCTCTAATTCATTGTCATTTTTACTATTTTCTCTAGTTTCTACAAACAATTTTCAGACTTAGAGTAGAACAACGTAAAAAGATTACAAGCAGGAAGGGGTCAATGCAGAGTTCAGAGATCACTGCCAGAGACTAGTGACTTTGAAAGTAGACGGCGAACCCAACAGCTTACTTCCCCAAAGCCAAGAAGCCTTTATTGTCCAAGTAATGTTAGTCTCCTCTCCAAGTGTCTCTGTTCTATGTCACAACAATGTTTGATGAGAGTGTTCTGCAGATGTACTGAAAGTAAAGCAACAGCACTCCTGCTACATTTGAATTTTTCAAACGTAGCTCCTTAAACCTGCATTTGAGTTAAATCTGGAGATGGTTGCTTTCTCCAAAGATTCTAACCATAGCATGTTAGAGAAGAAATCTGAGAAAACTTTCACGGGGGGAAATTCTCTATGTATGATAACTGTTGAAATCATGGATCTCCTCTCATAGGACCATAATTTTTGAAGGTGCAGTTGCAGAACTTTGATTGCATCTTATCTTATCCTAGATCCCCATCTCTTAAATATTTCCCTTTTATTTGTGAATGCTAAAAAAGGATGCAAATCTCAATCAGTCAGTTGTGACTTGTTTTTCTCTTTTTATTAAACACATGCACTCTTAAGGATCCATCATTTTTCGCAGATTTTGATAAGATGGTGAGTTTTATAAACATTTGTGTAACCCCCCCCCCTCCCCATCTTCCATCTAACTAAGTATCTACACACCCATTTACAGTTCTGTGAAAAACTGAATCCACTTCATTTTTCATTAACCTGCTGTGATGCTTTCTGTGGGACTTTCTCTGTCACTGTGAAGGAGTTTATGTCCACTCACTTATGCACAGCCTTCTGAAGGTCCAACCACAGCATCTCACTCAGGTTGAGCTCTGGACTCTGACTGGACCATCGTAGTTGCTCCATTCTTTCCTGTTTCAGCCGTTCTGTTGGATCTTTGTGCTGCTGCTGATGGTCTGAACTTCAGCTGTGGGACAGACAGCCTCACACTGACTCTAGAACACTTAGACAAGAGTTCACGGTGCACTAAGATCATCGTCCCTCCTCCACAGTGTTGACAGCTGCTCTCAGGTGTTTTTGCTGATATGCTGGGTTTGATTTTGTGTGTTATGGACAAACATCTCCACTTTGGTCTTGTCTGTCTGAAGGATACTGCTCCAGGAGGCTTTCTTTTTAGACAGAAGAAGCCTTCCCCTGCAGTCCTGCATGCTCAGGCTTTTTTTTTAAGTCATACTGCCATGAAGTTTAAGCTTAAACCTGCAAACTGAAGAGTCTGAGATGGAGCTCTTGTATTTTTTTGGAGTTTTCCACAGTAAATGATAAATGGACTTGTAGTTGCATACTGCTTTTGTGCTTTAGCTGACCACTGCAGGCTTTGTGCTTACAAGCCTTATTCACCATAGCTGGACTGGCCATCGGGCATACCGGGCATTTGCCTGGTGGACCGATGTTTGTTTTTTTTACGTTTTTTTTTAATGCTGGCCGATGTGTAAAAATAAGTCAGTTGTTTGGTAGTGGCTATGGCGGAGCTTCCACAGAGTCAGCAGGTGGATGAGAGAAAGGGGAGGCAGGAGGAGGAGAGACACGAGGCGGCTGCCGGTCCGAGTGTCAGGTGAACTGAACTTCAGGTAAGAAGTTATGACTGCAGTGTATCTGGGTCAGATATAAACCAAGTTTATGTGGAGTTTATTTTCGCTGTGCTGACTTTTTACAGTCAGTTACAATAACTCGTACTGCGTACTAGCTAGCATGACGGAGTTTCTATACAGCTGGGTGGGTGCTGTGTTACTGATAGTGAACTGTATTTTACTCATGAGGTTAGTAGAGTTGCTGGTCATGATATCGGTTTGGATATGTGGTAAGAGAGGGAAACATGCAGATGAAACCAGGAGATGTCCTTACTGAATCATCAGAGCTGAATAGGTGATGGAGTAACAGGTTTACCTTTTAGGTGACATGGATGAGTTGAAGGGAAGTTATGAACTGTTTCTGAGAGACAAATAACACCAGGATCCTTTTCTAAGTAGCTGACAGCTGGTAACTGTGCAGGGGCGGGTCTAGCAAAGTTTTGCCAGGGGGCCAGGTAGGGCATTAACAGGGAGAGGAGGGCACAAAGAAGTACTTCTCATTTAAAATGTCTCGCTTTAATATATAATGATCTGAATCTTAAAAACCAAAGTTTTTATCTGATCTAAAATGTATAGAAATCATACATATATACCAACAAGACTGTACATCACTGTCACAACAGTGTTTGTTTTCATTCAAAGGCTTTATGGCTTTAATACCTGGTGGGCCGGTCTCTAGTCAAAATGCCCGGGCTGATTTTTTTGTTCCAGTCCAGCCCTGTTATTCACCCACTCACACACACATTCATTCAAGTGGGTTTTTTTTGTTTGTTTTAAAAGCCAAAATCCCTTGTTAAACACTGTAATGCATGCATTGGAGGAAAATTCAGTATCTTGGCCAGGGATACTTTGACATTAAGGCTGAAATAGCTGTGGAATCGTCCATTGACCTCCAGACTCCTAGACAACCCACTGAACCACAGCCATCCTATGATCTAACGTTGGGGTAAATTTGCTGTGACGTTCACGCCAGGGAAGATTGTGACATTGTATTAACACACACCAGAATGGTGCAAACCAGCAAATTTCCAGAAGAGCTGCTCTTACAGAGGTGCTCACACTTGATAAACAATCATAATTGGTGCATTTTCTTCAGCACCTGGCTGCTATGGAACCTCCTAATTCCTTAATTAAGGGTGTACTTAGTTTTTCACAGAGCTGCATATGTATGTACTTATCACCTACATAGGTAACTACATACTTTTTTTTTTACATCATGTAAATATTTGATATCAGTCCTGAGATGTATTTATTTCTGCCAGTGAAAAGTCTTAGACTGACCTAAAGCTTAACTTGTAATCATATAACTGTTTAAATGCTGGGAGCTGATATTATGAATTCTGTTGGCGTTTAATGAACATCATACTAAATATTGTGAAATGAAGTGGGACATTTAAAGTTGAATGCCATCTTTCTCTGCAAAAGAATGAAGGAAACAGTGAATCAAATGACACTCTGGAAGCTGCAGAGGCCCAAGCTGCAGGCTCAAGAGAGCCTGCAGCAGAAGACAAACCTCCATCTCTCACTACTGGAGGAGAGCAAGATGAGTGCCCACCTCTTTTAGCTGGAGAGGAACCTGTATCTTCCACTGCAGGAGCAGAGATGGAGGAACCTCCAGCTCCCCCTGCTGGTGAGGTGGAAGAATCTGGAGCTGCTCCAGCTGGTCAGGACGATACAGACACACGTTCAGACAGCCTGAAGGAGGAAAAGCCTGCTGTGAGTGGATAACCTTGTAAAAATGCTGCCTTTTGTGATAACCTAATCATCATCTCATCAATATCATCACTGTGACCTCCATCTCATCGTATCATCATCATCACTGAATGAGAAAATCATTGAACTCCACACTGGAGATGTGTCAGTGTGGAAATCATTCTTCTGTTTCAAGCCTGTATCCAGTGCACATGAAATGTCTTTTTGTGTAAGGATTTTAACCCTTTGCCCTTCTCATTTCATGCCAACAAACCCATACCCCAATCTTTACCCTACCCCATCCATTTTATGACACAAAATGAACTAAATGTCATAAAACAATGCTGCTTGTAAAAACAAAACAAAAACAAAAGCCTTTTCAATTAGCATCATTGAGTTTAAATCGTTATATTCTACTGTTTTCCCAAAAAGTTGTCTATGTTCATCTGGACGTAGCGTTTCCAGTGGGATGACGATAAAATGTTTCTCCCACTGAAAACGTCCAGATGAACAGAATCAACTTTTTGGATTTCCTTACCTGGATCATTGAGCAGGTATCAACGCAAAATCTATTTTATTTTCCCAAAGTCAACAGTGGTATCTCCAGGCTCAGAACAGGCAGAGGTCAGTGAGGTAGGATACTCCACTTCTTCTGTTTGTTTGCTTTCACTGTCATTTTTACTTTTTATTGGCAACAATTATTGAACAACATAGGTGTGAATGTGAGTGCGAATGGTTGTCTGCATCTGTGTGTTAGCCCTGGCACAGACTGGCGACGTGTGCAGGGTGTACCCTGCCTCTCACTCGAAGACAGCTGGGATAGGCTCCAGCCCCCCCATGACCCTGAAGAGGATGGATGAAGTGTTGAAATGAAATGATGAGAATGAATGCAGGTCTCTGAAAGAGACCTTGAAGAATAATGGTTTGACCCCTACGTTGGTCATTTTTTGAAACAAAATCCCTTTTTTTCCCTGTGATTTTACACATGCTGAATTCAGGGTGGTGGTCACTGTTTCATATCTCTTTTCTCACATGTGAACAGGGAGGTCAAAGTTCTAATTTTACAAGAGCAAAAGTTATTATTAAATGTTTGTTCAAACATTCAAAGGCCACACAAATATTCTCAAATGGAAATGATTTCTGTCTGTAAACAGATTCCTCCTGCTGAACAGGCCAAAACTTCTCCCAGTGAAGCAGCTTCATCGGTGAGTGCAGCATCATCACTTTAGATTCAGAAGAAATCATGAAACTTAACTCAATGCCCGTGTGTGTGTGAGAGAGAGAGAGAGTGTCTTTACATTATTTACATTTGATCTTTTACATTGTGTATAATGTCTATTGATTGTATTGTTTATTTTAATATTTGTGTACAGCGCTTTGTGACTGCCTGTCTGTGAAAAGCGCTTAATAAATAAACTTTACTTACTTACTTCAGTTGTTCACACAAAGCATAAAGGTAAAAAAAAACAATATATGCAGTGTTATCTTCATTTTAGATTTCAAAAAGTATTTGCAGCTCCCAGAGTTTTCTTTTGCGTGGAAACCAGGTCCAAGTGGCTCTTTGGGTGTTAAAGGTTGCAGACCCCTGGTCTAAACCAAGGCTCAAAACTAAAAAACTGACATAATTTCAGATATAAGAATTGTTTTTAATACTTGAAAGCAAATCATTTGCAGTTGTAACGGCCTGTAGAATCATTACACTAGAATGTTGTTTGCTTTTTGAGATGCTCTGCAGGTCTTTACTGCAGCACAATCAGCTGCTGCTTGTTTGTGGCTCTCTGCCCTCTGTTTTGAATTTATTAACTGTAAAAGTGCCCTGCTGGGTTGAGATCAGCTAACTCTTTCAGCCATAGAAAAATAATGCGAAATTAAGTGGGACATTTCATTTCGCAAGATGCTCTGCAGCAGTAACCTTCTGTGATGCTATAAATATGAAATGAAAGTATTTAGATGTGATCGCTAAATGCTGAATGTCCTTTGCAGGAAAATATGCCAATCCCTTCTGTTGTGATTGAGCCTGCCTCAAGTAATGAAGGTGATGATGACCGAGATGCTGACATCATCTCTCCCACTACAATCAGCGACAATGGGGTGACAACTGAAAACCAGAACATCAAGCATATCAGTCCTTCTGGGGGAGCATCTGGACTTCCTGATGATTTCCTTTACAAGGTGAGGCTTCTTAGTAAAAGCAAATATTTTATGCTATCAATTGAGGAGGAAAAATACTTTTCTAACGAACTGTTAAAATGTGGAGTCTAATGTCTGTAAACTATGATGGATACCTGCAGGTGGAGACCATACACGACTTTGAGGCTGCAAATTCAGATGAACTTGACCTGAAGAGAGGCGATGTGGTTTTGGTGGTTCCCACTGCCTCAGTGGAAGATCAGGTGATAATAGCTGGTCACACAGAAATGTAATAAATAAAAGTTCTTCACCAACATGAAAAACAACATCTTAACAGGATTGTTCTGATGTTTTTGTATGTTTGCTGCAGGATGCCGGCTGGCTCACAGGGATCAAGGAAAGCGACTGGTTAACATTTGGAGCTGGTGCTCAAAAAGGACTTTTCCCAGAAAACTTTACTCAACATTTGGAGTAAGATGTTCCCTGACATGGCAAAATGATAAGTAGAAACATGAGTAATCTGTGTCCCAGCCATTGAATCAGCATGTAGCCATTCCTTTTCTTGTACGTTGTACCTGCTGCAGCTGTCTGCTGGACAAACAATAAAGTTTCTCTGGCAGGTGAAACTGTACTAAAATGAAATGTTATTTTAAAAAAAAAAAGAAAGGAAAAAAAAGAAGAGAGAGAGTAGTACTCTTCCCAGTTCCCCTGATGATTTAAGCATGGTGTGGTAGTATGTTCCACCCTCCTGTGGAAGTAAGATATGCCTTTTGTTTAAATAGAAATTATATATAAAACAATAATAACTCAACAACAAAAAGCTTGAAGTGACCAGGTGAAAACAAAGGAAAAAGATAAACTGTCTTTGCACTGTGTGGTAATCATTTTGTTTTGCTATGAAAGACTACAGAAACTTTAATGCTGTGATTTGTTTGTGAGTGCAACATGAAACTTGGGTTTCTTTTTTCTGACACGTTGTAACTGTAACTCTTGAATCACTGTTGATGTTTTCTGTGTTATCATTATTGGGTGTGTGGTGATTGATCTTTCATTTGTAATATGTGTTGATGAACTAACTCACTGGCCAGTGTTGCTTTGGTTCTGCTAAGGGGATACTGATGTTTATTGTCTGGGTTTTGGCACACAAAGTAGTGCAAATGCTGCATGAAAATCCTAAATATTCAAAGTACATATACTAAAGATGACAAATAAAGAATTTCTTGTGTGTTACGCATAGATTTGTGTATGGCATATCATCTGAAAATTTGGTTACAAGAAAAAAAAAAAAGCAAATAAGGAAATTTTTTTGTCAACGGTTTAAGTGTTTCATCAAATAGAAGGTATTAACAAACCAGTCTGCAATTATTATTTTAGGCTTCAGAAAAATTACTCTTATACTCTAGAAAATGTAAACCTTCATCAAAGTGGTTTTAATAGCCAGGTGAAGCCTCCCAGTAGACCTTTATGTGATGCACACAGCCTTGAGATAATATTGGTGTAATGAATTAAATAGTAAATTCCATGTTTGATATTGTATATGGTTCTATGCTAATAAAATAAATAATAAAACATTAATGTTTCAATCAAGTAATTGGACCAAATGGTATCTTTAATGTTTAGAAATCAGTCAAAAGATAAAAAAGGGTATGCTATTAGAATTATGTTTTTAATTATTCTTTAAAGATTTCAATGGTTTACATTAGGCTATAGCCAGCTCTAAAACGGGGTTCACTGGAAATGACTGAATAACCCTAACGCCTAGAATCCACAAATTCTGTGGCATCCTGGTAGCAGCATGCACCTGCCTGCCAAGTTTGGGCCAAAACGTGAATTTTTAGGGGTTAAGTATTGTCATGTCTAGGGTTCCCTGGTGGACTCAAAATGCAGACTTGCAGTTCTCACCTTAGTGTGTTTAATTGCAATGAATGATTTAAAAACAAATGATGCTGAAGCTCCTAAGTAAGATCCTTAATCCTTTTTCCACAAGATAACTCTTTGTCAGGATTACTCACATCCAGGGTCCAGATGCTTGTTCTTAGTAACCAATCCAGCATTGAATGGATGTCCTCCTCCAGCCAACGAACTGCTGATTGGACAATCACTTGTAGGTGAGGTAATCAACCAAGGTGCTGATAGATGGGAGCTGGAGGAAGACCTGCCTCTAAAACACAATTCAATTCAATTTTATTTATATAGCACCAAATCATAACAAAGGTCGCCTCAAGGCGCTTCATAGATACAGAGAAAAACCCAACAATCATATGACCCCCTATGAGCAAGCACTTTGGCAACAGTGGGAAGAAAAAACTCCCTTTTAACAGGAAGAAACCCATCTGCTGCGACTGGTTGGGGTGAGAGAAGGAAGACAGGATAAAGAGATGCTGTGGATGAGAAACAGAGATTAATAACAGATATTATTCAATGCAGAGAGGTCTATTAACACATAGTGAGTGAGAAAGGTGACTGGAAAGGAAAAACTCAATGCATCATGGGAATCCCCGGCAGCCTATTGCAGCATAACTAAGGGAGGATTCAGGGTCACCTGGTCCAGCCCTAACTATATGCTTTAGCAAAAAGGAAAGTTTGAAGCCTAATCGTGAAAGTAGAGATAGTGTCTGTCTCCTGAATCCAAACTGGAAGTTGGTTCCACAGAAGAGGGGCCTGAAAACTGAAGGCTCTGCCTCCCATTCTACTTTTAAATACTCTAGGAACAACAAGTAGGCCTGCAGAGCGAGAGCGAAGTGCTCTAATAGGGTGATATGGTACTACAAGGTCATTAAGATAAGATGGGGCCTGATTATTTAAGACCTTGTATGTGCGGAGCAGGATTTTGAATTCTGGATTTAACAGGAAGCCAATGAAGGGAAGCCAAAACAGAAGAAATCTGCTCTCTCTTTCTAGTCCCTGTCAGGACTCTTGCTGCAGCATTTTGGATTAACTGAAGGCTTTTCAGCGAGTTTTTAGGACATCCTGATAATAATGAATTACAGTCGTCCAGCCTGGATGTAATAAATGCATGAACTAGTTTGTCAGCATCACTAAGAGACAGGATATTTCTAACTTTAGAGATGTTGCACAAATGGAAGAAAGCAGTCTTACATATTTGTTTAATATGTGCGTTGAAGGACATGTCCTGGTCAAAAATTACTCCAAGGTTCCTCACAGCATTACTGGAAGCCAAGGTAATGCCATCCAGAGTAACAATCTGGTTAGATACCATATTTCTAAGATTTTCAGGGCCGAGTACAATAACCTCAGTTTGATCTGAATTAAGAAGCAGAAAGTTGGCAGTCATCCAGGTCTTTATGTCTTTAAGACATTCCTGCAGTTTAACTAATTGGTGTGTGTTATCTGGCTTCATGGAAAGATAGAGCTGGGTGTCATCTGCATAGCAGTGAAAATGTATGCTATGTCTTCTAATAATGCTGCCTAGGGGAAGCATGTATAATGTAAACAGAATTGGTCCTAGCACTGAACCCTGTGGAACTCCATAATTAACCTCAGTGTGACCTCAGAGTTGTTCAGCCTCTTTTTGATCTGTACGATGATGTGCTGACTCCTGACTTTTCGGCTGTGCTGCCTTCACGTACCCTGCCATCCTGTCATGCTACCCTTACACCTGAGCTACCGTCACACGGTGCAGAGTCTTGTGTTGGTCTTTGTCGGTACTGAGGAGCACTGGATTCTGCTCATCAGAGGTACCAAACTCACTCTTTACCAGTGAGAGAAAACTCCATGGCTGTTGGGTGAACCCTCGTCTGGGGCTCTCCTCAGCTCTTCCCAGGAGGGTGGCTCAGATGCCCCTCCAGTGGTCCTCCTTGGGCTCTCGCACTCTGGGGCCTCTGGATGTCTGGGACCTGGATCTTCTCCATGCCTGCTTCATGCAATGGGGGGCGGGGCTATGGCTCCCTACACCCTCTAGCAGATTGTTACATTGAGAAACCTTTTGAATACGAGCACATTAAATCCACACAGGTGTGCACATGGCTGTTCTCCGTTCACAGACACAGCTCTGTAACACCGAAATTTCTCATCTGTGGGATAATAAAGGTTTATTCTAAATAAAGGTCTACAGCAAGGCCGTGATGATCCACTTGGTAAAGTAAATCCATTGGGTATCTTTGTTGGCCTTCAGACAACAATTCTGACAGCTAAAGAACCAAACAGGACAGGAAAAACAATTATGAATAATGCAGACGTGAAATATATATGATTGACATTTTTTTGCTGCCAGCCCAGTGCCCCAACTCCCAACTCCCGTTCTATTCTGAAAGACAATCTATGCCAGTAACTGGAGCAATAAAATGAAAGCTAATGACTGTCAGGAAATCTGGAGCTCCGGGGATGAGACCTCAGAGCCTGACTGGTCGTCTCTTCTGTAGATTATGAGTTACTGGCTTGTTGTGACGTTTTGTCTTCAGCTGATTAAGGAAGTGTCCACCATCACATTACTGACCTGTGAAAAAACTTATCGTCACTTTACAGCTGGGTTGGATTATTCCATAATCATGTAAGGTAATGTAATGAAGGAAAAAGACTTCCTAAACATATGTTGGTCAGAAACAACGCCCCTGGTGGTCAAAGTTTTAAATTCTACAGAAAATTATTAGTAAAATTACAATTACTTTATGCTTCTGCAGAAAAACAACTGAAAACTTAAAAAGGTTTGAGTTTGTATGTGTGAAGCTGCTGGGAGAAAAGTTTTTTAAAAAACTTGAAATGACTCAAGAGTTAATTTAAAATATTTAGCAGTTGTTTTTATTTCAGTTACGCTCCAAAGGCTGAACCAGCTCTGCTTTTTACTAGTGTTTAAGGGAACTGATGCTTTTCTCACTAATGGCCACTTATAGATTAGAGACAGCAGAAGGGACAGCAGAACCAGGCCTTTGGAGCACTGCGTCATCTCCTGGTCCACACATGCCTTCAAGACGCACTGTACAAGGGGAGACCAAGACATCATCGGTTGCCACAAACAGTACAATCGCCTTCTGAGTCTGTCATTCTCTTTGGTTTGTTTGAGTGTTTGGTTTTTAAATACACAGCACGTGGCACTCTCTCTCTCTCTCTCTCTCTCTCTCTGTCACACACACAGACACACACACACACACACCAAAGCACACAGACAGAAGCAGGGCAGCTGCTGTGCAACTGGGATTTGACAAGAGGGGCTCCCTCTGCTGGCTCAATGCGGTACAAAGTGTCAGAAGGTGTTCACGCCGTGGATCTGAACAGCTTGGGACAATCTATTGCCTCTGTGGTCCACAGGAGGGCGCCCAGCTGGCAAGTCCTGTGCATTGTATATTAAAGGCGTTGCAACTGCACTCACATGTGCTTTTTGTGTAAAAGAGAGAGAGACACACACACACACACACACACACTCACACACAGACACACAGACAGACAGACACTGTGAGGTCTGCAGGGCAAAATTTGAATTTCAGTGCTTTGTGATTTGTCTCCCTCTCTCTCTCTCTGTCTCTCTCTCTCTGTCACACACACACACACACAGACACACTGTGAGGTCTGCTGGGCAAAATTTGAATTTCAGTGCTTTGTGATTTTTCTCCCTCCAGTGGCCCACTGCAGGTATGATGAGGTTTAAATGATAGGATAGGATAGGGTTAGGGTTAGGGGGGTTAGGGTTAGGTTAGGGTTAGGGGGTAATAGCCAGTAGTTGACCGAATAAAATGGAATAACTCAAAAAGTAAGTGTCATAGAGGGATGAAAGTGGTCTCTATGGGGGGTTTTTGGGGTCCTCTGGACACCCTGGTGAAGACCAGGGTGTCGATAACACCAACGGTTCTGGACTTAGGCAAAATCGGTCAAAATTTGACCGAATAAAAAGTTCAAAGTTGGAGATAGCAGTGTCTGGTCGGGCTGATTCGACGACCACTGTACTCCCCAGGCCCTGCCGGGTCGTTAGACACCCAACATGGCAGGGATCGGTCATTTAACATGTGACCGAATATTTTTTGTCAGGTGACCGAACCTAGTCATGTGACCTATCGACGGATGCGGAATCGAACCGGGATGCCAATTATGCGATCCGTATCTGTCCTAGCGACGGGTGAGGGCAGATACGGTAGTTGGGACCAGAACCAGAAAGGCAGTGAGTGCAGGGGGCTGCCTTTTAGGCTCCTATCCCAAGGGTAAAGCGTACCCTGGTGGCCAGTCAGGGTATGACTCGCTGCTGGCTGCCAGCAGAGGTCACCATTAGAGATGCCCTTCAGTATCATGGTTCTGTGTGTTGTTGG